>NW_022103896.1:24754048-24760922 GCF_000313985.2 Echinops telfairi
TTAAGTGGAGAGCAAATGTTTTGAGAATGACGAGGGCAATGAATGTACAAACGTGCTTTACACAATTGATGTATGTATGGATTGTGATAAGAGTCGTATGAGCCCCAAATAAAACAATTAAAAAAAAAAGAAAAGAAAAAGAACATCAGACATAAAGAAGGTAAAGAGCAAAGAGAGCAGGTCAACATAGAGAAGAATAAAAGACTAAAGTGGACGGCAGGACAGACTGTTGAATTTGCTCTTGAATAGCTGAAGCAAATAGTAGAAATGATGAGGTAAAATAGCTAAACACTTATTAATGAAGATCAAATACTACAGATTTCAGTATGGATGCCATTGTAATGAAAAAACAACAACAGTCCTCACACCTGTCATGAGTCAAGAAGCAACATCCTGATAAATGGAGAGAAAAAATAAGTTTTCAATTACTTTTTGACTTGTATCCCTATGTAACACTCATGGAATCAGCTGTCAAGATCTGAATGGAGCAGACACGTTCAAAGATCTCCATCAGGTGTTAAAGTATAAATATGTCACTCAAAGGACTAAGGTGCACCTGATCCCAGCTACAGTGTTGGCAGTTTCCTTCTTTGCACGTAAAAGTTGGACAATGAGTAAGGAGTACCAGAGAAGAATTCATGCATTTCAATTAGAGTTTTGGAAGAGAACATTGAAAGTACCATGGACTATCAGAAGAACAAACAAATCTCTTTTTTGGAGAAAGTACAGCCAGAATGCTCCTTAGAAGTAAGAATGGCTAGCCTTCATCTTAAGTACTTTGAATATGTTATAGCAAGGGACCAGTCCTGAGGGAAGACATCAAGAGTGCTGAAGTACAGCGTTCATGAAAAAGGATATATTTAGCAAGGGGGACTGACCCAATAGTTATGACAATGATTTCAAGCATAATAGGAATTGTGAGAATGGTGTAGCAGCAGTCAAGAGAGCTTTCTTCTGAGGTAGAGGGATGATGAGTTGGGATGGATTTAATGGTACTTAATAACATCAGAAACAATGTATATGTAAAAGGAACTTCAAGCCTATCACTTTTCAAGTTAAAAAAACTTAACCTGATAATGATATATTAAAATATTTTAAAACTATGAAATATGTACTTTATGTAAGGTTTCAATATAATGGTTCTTAGCCTGTTGGTCTCAACTACCTCGCTATAACAAGTATTTCAAATGACCACAGAGAGCTCATGGTGCAGGGTTTCAAGTGCTAATCATCTACCCGAAGGTTCCCAGGTTAAATCCACTAGACACTCCGATGGGAGAATGCTGTAAAAGGCTACTGCTGTGAAAACTATAGTCTTGACAACCCCACAATGCCTTACGACTGTCCTGTTGGGGCATTATGAGTCAGAACCAATTCTCCTTCCTTTTGGGTCAATGAGTCAGAACCAATTTGAAGGCAACAAGTTTGCTTTTTTTTTTTCTGGCTATATTTGGGGTGTGCATGTGGCAATCCAAATGAAATGAATTTTATATCTGATGAAGTATTAAATGAATTTTTTTCCAAACAAAAATTAAATGAAATTCCTTTCTAGAATATAAAAGACCGAGACACTACTCAATTTTGCAAATAATATTGGCAACAAAATACCTGAAGGATTTATCAGTATGATTTTTGATGACTGAGTATTTTTGAGGGAGAATGATATGAATTGACAAATTACCTGAAAGCCCATCCAAAAAGCTGTCTACCGACTCATGTTGCTCAATAACTCTATGTATTGTTGGTGTTCCATTTGCTGCTCAAACAATTGCGCTAAAAATATGATAGCCAGTCGTGTATCTTGGCGCGTTGAGGGTGTGAGGTATAAAGGGGGCTGGAGCAGCTCAGGCTGTGCTCCCTCCGGGGAGTCTGTCTGGTAGCAGCAAAATGGCACTACCTCAAACAACTGCTAATAGACATTTTGTATGATTCTGCAATCCCTCCGCTGGACATGTACCCTGAAGAGTAAGAATCATACCACCCACAGACATACGCAAACCCATTTTCATTGTACGAGGAAACAGCCTTCATGCCCAAATGGATGAATAAAGAAACTCTGGTACATAAACACCAGGAATACTCCCTAAAAAACAGTGATGGAACCCTGAAGCACCTCATGACGTGGATCTACCTGGAGAATGTCATGCTGCATTAAACTAATCCATCGATAAAGGACAAATATTGTATGAGAGCAATGATAAAAGAACACAAAAAAGATAAAAGATCTGCATCTCAAAGGAAATGGACTCTGCAGGTTACCTGGAGAGGAGTGTAAAGCAGGAGGTGAAACAAGAAGGTGGAGGGTGGGCAGGTATCTATTAGGGTGGAGGAGGAGATAATCCTCAGGAAGGAGAAAGAAATTAAAGGAGCAGGGGAGCATAAGTTATTGGGCAGAGGGTGGACAAGTAGTTTAAACTGTTGAATACAAAACTGGTGACCGAAATATAAAACCGCCAAGCAACTCACAATAAAAATGTTTTCAATTAAAATAAGATTATTAACAAGAAATACTTTTCAAAGTTAACTTGTTTTTAATTTAAAAAGAGAGACTTTTTGCATCCATTTTCAGTAACACTGTGCAAACAGGAGTTCACTATTTAGCCAGGAGACTTCTTCACTGACTGTAAAATTGTTTTGAATGTAGTTTTTATAATGAATGGACATTTCAAGTGGTTTTTGCCGTCTCATCACTTCATGAGTCAGAACTCAAAACAGTATTATTGCGCAATGAAATAATGAGTATTATTTTGCGTGTATTCCCTTCCAAAAAAAGAAAGCTGGTCAAATTAATTATTTTCTTTAAAAATGCATAGCTTTGGGATTGCCATTGCTATTTTGTTAAAATGACACTTATTTCAGTGTTTAAAATATTTAAAAAGAAATGTTCCTGGGAAAGTATTATGGCTTTTTGGTTTTCCTTTACATCTTATGAGCATGACATTTCTTTGGCAGTTTCAGAAACTTATAGCTTTGTAAGATGTTTAGCTAATTATGAATCCATTGCTCCCTTCGTGAAAAACGTTGGCAATATCGACATAGAAATAAATCTCTTGTGAGCAAAATGAAGACTTCAATTTGTAACATTCTGGCCGAATATTGCAGATCATTTTCTTTACACTTGTTATTTTTAAATGTGGCTAATTCACTGTGAATTTGACCACAACATATATAGATGAATGTGCGCACTACGTATGATAAGTTAGCATTCACTAACAATGGAGCGGTCAAAGTCTTTCTAATGGAAAGGCCCTGGGCAACTGTTTAGGACTGGACGGATCCTCACAACATTGGCAGGTCTAACTCCCTTTGTGGGTCCACGGGAAAGGCCTGGTGATCTGCTGCCAGGCTGTAATGAAGATTCCAGCTGAGGAAACCCTCAGGGCTGTTCTATGCTGCCACGTGGCATTGCTGTGAGTTGAAGTGCACGCTATGCCACTCAACAACTGTTGCTATGGCAGTTATACCAATTAACACCCACTACTTACCTCCTAATGCAGTTATTATTGTAATTCCTATTTTACACATGAAGGATCGAAGGCAGGGAGAGATTTTTTAATTTAAAAAATTAATTGTACAAATTAGATAGAGATATAATTGTACAAATTAGATAGAGTTGGTGGAGTTGTTAGGCATTTTAGCTCCCAAGTCTGTGCAACCAAGCGCTATCGCTGCTTCAATATGTATGGAGACTTTATGATACAGAATTTAGTGCATGCCTGGGGTAAATCACATGCATGTTAAAATATATTTCAAATGGAGTTTTGAGATCTTTACATGCATGTTCATGAAAAATATGTATCTGAAATGTTTTTTCTTCTTTAGAAATCAGTGCCTTATTTGGTTATCCTAGTGTATGCTCTACTTTTATCATCCGATACAACTGGAGGGTTATTTCTACTGACATTTTTTCCCAAGATTGATGTTTAAAAACACCTGCTCCTGGAAATTTAAAGCAGAAATTTCTAGCTATAAATTAAATTTGTTGAGATATGGCTTTTTAGGCTATCTATTTTTCCGGACATGAATTTTTGAAGCTTATGTTGTTGTGGTGGCTAGGTGCTCTCAAGTTGGTTCTGACACAGAGCAACCGAGTCTCCCCAGAACAAAAGACTGCCCTGCCCTGGGCTCCTCTCACAATTGTTCTGATCCTTGAGCACATTGTTGCAGCCACTGAGCCAATTACACTTGTTGAGGGTCTTCCTCTTTTTGGCTTCCCCTCTCCTTTACCATGAGTGATGTTCTTCTGCAGGGACCGGTCTCTCCTGACAGCAGGTTCAAAGTATGTAAGACAAAGTCTTGCCCTCCTTGCCTCTAAGGAACATTCTGGCCGTTAGTTTTCCAAGACGGATTTATTTGGCCTTTGGCAGACCAAGTTACCTTCAATATTCCTCGCCAGCACCACAATTCAAACACACTCGTTCTTCTCTGTCTTCCTTACTCAGTGTCCGACTTTCCCATGTATACAAGGCATTGAAATACCATGGCTTGGATAAAATACAGAGTTTGAAATGTCCTTCTTGACAATGACTGCAATGCCAGTCCTCTTGATTTTTTTATTCCTAGCACAGTAAACCATATGGTTTTCTAATTCAACGTAGCTAATAGCAGTCCGTTTTAGTCACAATTTTACTATATTAATTGTTCCGTTTCATTTTTGACTGCCTCCAAGTTTGATAGATTTGTTCTTTGTTTCTTCTCATCTTCTGATTTGCTCCATCAGTAAATGACAATGCTCAAGGCTCCCGTTGGCCTTGTTCCATTCACATCACCGTGGTCAGCTGCACTCTGAGGAAGCAGCTCCCCCTTAGTCACCTTTCAAGTGAACTTCAACCAGAGGGGTCCATCCTTCGGCACCAGCTCTGACAATGCTCTGCTTCCATTCCTTAGACCTTCATATCAGACAATATTTCCATGTTATGCAAAAGGTTTCCAGCCTCGATTTCCTCCGAAGTGGGCAGCCGATTCCAACCACATTTTAAAAGGAAATGAAAGTAGACTTTTTGATGACAACCTTATCATACCTCTATCCATAAGATTCCTAAAATTGAACATTGTATTTTTCTTTCTTTTGCAGAATGACAGATTGATGTAGCAGCTAGAACCATGGTTCATTAGATTAGACTCACACATATTAATTTGGTCCTCAATTGTTCTGTGCCTTAGCTACTGTATGTGTAAAATTGGATACTTATAAAACCTCTGTCTGAGTATGATTATAATGAATTCCTTTGAGAATACATAAAATAGGACAGAATTGTTGGCATTGTTAGGGGATGTCCAATCGGTTCAACTCGTAGCAACCGCATATACAATGGAACAAAATTCTGCCCAGTCCTGCGACGTCCTCGCAATTGTTTCTACATCAAGGTCTTCCGCTTCTCCACTGCCCTCTAGCTTACGGAGCATGATGTCCTTGTCCAGGGACTGGTCTCTCCCGATGACATGAGACGAAGTTTCACACTCCTTGTCTCTGTGGAGTACTCTGGCTGTATTTATTCCAAGATGAATTTATTTGCTCTTTTTTCCCCCCAATAATTTTTGCTAGCATTATATTATTTTCACCTTCCTTATTCAGCTTCCAATTTCCATTTCGGTAAACCTGTTGCACAAAGTTTCTTTAAAGTGTTGAAATGCAAAGATAAATACTTAGAGAACTGAGCAACACTTGACCTGAGCCTGGTATTGTCAATCACCTCGTGTGCTCTCGAAAGAGTAGTTCTTGGCAAATATTAAGCGCTTAATGAGAACTAGCCATTATATGTGCACAACTGCATACTTCATATTAAAATCAAAAAATTAAATTGGAAATATATTCTAATAAGAGAGAAAACATTTATTATGGCTGTGAGAATACAGAGTCAATGGCCCACTACAGTATCGAGCATTAGGAGACTATTGAACTAAACTTAAAACACAAATGGAAGAAAGAAAATTATGTGAAACTCTATTTAGTATAGTTTTAGGAAAAGTATGAAAAACTACATAATTTAAAGACATTTTAATGTGCGTGAAATCTGTGATGAAGTGATATTACTTCCTATTGCTTAACTGTTCTCAAATGATAAAACTTGCACCTGTTTAAATTAGTTTCTTCTACACAAAATAGTCATCATGAATTGCAATCACAATAAATACTCATACACGGTCATTATACCTTTTGGATATTATGGAAATATCTTCTTTAGTTTTTTACACTAAAAAATTGTCTACATATTGAGAATATTCTCTATGCTAAGTTCTGTGCTAAGCTTTGATTGAGCATTTAAATTCTCTTCAAAACTTTACTCAAATTTCAACTTTCAACTTTGAAGTTGTCTGTCGAAACTTTGTGCACTGACATCATAGATCTTCTGACAAATAGATCTTCTATCTATTTGCTTTCTTATTGGCATTCACCTTTTGAAATTAAATAACAGGGTATTTACTTTTTTTTCCATATTGTTTGATCTTTCTTTCTTTCCTTTTTTTTGCACATTCTTTCTTTCCAAAACTGCAAATTCCTCCAAGCACATCTTCTATTCTGTGTTCTCCAATCATTAGCCAGTTCCCCAAGAAGTCTTGGATGTGTTAACTGGACGATAACATTTAATAGGTAACACCTGGGTTATAGGTGTGTTTTTTGCTACAGAAGTATCACTGTTCCTATTCCTCTAAGCACATAAAACTCACTGCCCTTGGAGTCGATGCCAACTCAGAGCGACCTTTTAGAACAGGGTAGAACTGCCTTTGTGAGTTTTCAAGACGGTAACTCTTTACAAAACAGAAAGCCCTGGACTGCAGAGTGGAGACCTGTCAGGAAAAAACCTCAAATATTTCCATTCAAATGAGTAATAGAAAAATGATAAAACTATGTCCTGTAAAAACAAAACAAAAA
>NW_022103896.1:24761294-24767159 GCF_000313985.2 Echinops telfairi
CAGAATGATTAACTGCACCTCTATGAGAAAAAGAACATTTTACCAGGGATAGGACAGTATTGATGTACATTCCCAATGTCTGTAGTCGTACAGGTTTGAGTGAAAGCACCAATTTTTCAGTTCCTTCAGTAAGTTAACCTTTTTATCCTTACTCCTTTCAGCTTAGTTATGACTTACATTGGGAATATATTTAACTCCATTTGTCTTAGTCCATACTCCATCCTCCAATTCCTAACATCTTGGATGATTCCTTTTCTCTTCGTGCATAATGAATTTTATCTTTATCATGTACACTTCTATAGGTTTTGACAAGTGGAGGAAGTCACGTGTCCATTCCCACAGTACTCCCTGGAATAATTCCCTCCTTTCCCTGCTCTCTGTTGCCAGCCACACTTTTTCCCTCAACTCCTGGCAACCACTATTCTTCTCAATGTCTTTTACATTTTAATAGCCTGATTGTTTATTTTAAAATTGGAATACACAGAACAAAGTGGGCCATTTAAAAACTGTTTTTAATGTTCCATTCAATGTTAGTTTTAATGTCACAATTCTGTGAAATCATCAAATCTATTTCCAAAACCTTTTCATTCCTTGATGCAGAAACTAACCATTGATCTCCCAATGCCCCTTGCCCAGCTTTCCCTGGTGACCACTAATTTAGACTGTGGATGCCTTTCCGTGCAAAATGTGCAATTTTATTCCCCAAAGGCTACCATTTCATATTAGAACATTTATGGGGTAATTGAAACATTTGGCTACACCCAGCAGATCACATAAGGATTCTAGCCCACCCCCATGTGGCAGTTCTGCTCCATCGCGTGGGTCAGCTATGATTTGGACTCAACCCTGTGGCTCCAAATGCCAACATCATTGAAAGTCCAAACCGAGTGCACATGGTTATCTAAAGCCTGTGGTTCCCAGATCGATCTTACAGAGGAAAACAATAAGGGCCATAAAAAATTCACTGTATCTCACTGATTCTAATTTTTAAAAAAATCCGATCTTTACCTCCTTGCTGAAGTTTCCATCAGTCTTGTGAGCTGAATTGTGTAAAGCTTCAGCCTGCAGCCTATCCTATTCAAACATCTACCTACTTTCTATCAAACCTCCTAAAATTTCAGGGACTCACCAAGGGCTACAATCTACAGGGCTTGGTGGTCAAGCTTAAAGTCTAAAGCTGCCTGTTTGGCTTCCCTCAATTAAAAAACCTCTAAAAGAGCACAGTCGAATTCTGTGTGTTATCATCAGTAAAACCACTGATGATTTTACTGATTCCTAAGAACTGTAGAAAAGGCAGACACTGGAGTTTTCTTCTAAGCGACCAAACCCGCATAGTTTCTAATTATCAAGGCTACTGCAACCCTACCAAGGATCACCTCCATCCTATCCTTTCCCATTGATATAGGTAGAGTGATTGTGGTGGGCAAAAAATTATAGCACATGTTATCATCCACAGGGTTTCAGCATCAGTTAAGAAATAGTTGAATAAATCAAACATATGCCATTCTTTATTGATACAACATTTGAGAATATAATTTAAATCTGCCAACCAAGGGGCTTGCCACCCCTCAAAATTAAATCTTTACAGGCAGTCTGGATCAGTACTAGCTTCCTAATATCATCTCTGTGTAATGCAACAGAGGTGTATTCTGTACTCCTAAAAGATAGCTGATATCCAAAGAGAAAGAAGGTGAATGCGTGGGATTGACCGGATGCTGTTTTTCCCTTCCAGAGGTACTTTATTCTACGGTGAAAAGTTTGGTGAAAGAGATGAAAAGAGATCAATGCTTTAGAAAATTACTCTCCAAAGGATAACAGAAGTCATGGCAATAAATATTTTCTCTAACTGCATTGCTTACTTGCTTACAACCTCCAGAATCAAAAAAGAGAAAAATATGGGATATTGTATATGATTAGAGAAGAGAATGTAAATATCATCTACCAGTTATAGCAATTTAAAGGTAAGGTACAACTTTAAAAGATGACAGATGGAATAGAAAAGGGGTTGTCTATCAAAAAGGAGAGGCATACAAAATCAATCAAACAGAATCTATTAGTTGGCATTGGCAAAACAGCACTAATTAAAAAGGACCAACTTTAGTGTAAGCTAAATACTCTTCTTTAAAAAAAAGTCTTTAAATGACAAAGCAACCTATGCAAATTTAAGCCAATTATTAAAGCTCAGGAACTTGCTGACAAAAGAGACTCAAAGCAGAGACGATGGAGAGTGATTATTTCAGGAAGGTTCACAGTGTGTCAGGTAGCTCTAGGAGGCGATCTAAGCCCTCTGTGCAATGTGATGTCGACCATGAACATTTATTGACTTGATAAAATTGGAAATAAAAAATCATTAAGTTCAAAGTTTTAGGTATAGTATAATTTAAAAATTATCAAAATATCCCTTAAGGTATTAATTAAAGATGGAAAGTAAGATTAATAATTAAAATGAATACAATGGAATACTGAGGCTAATATCGGACACTAATATCAGAAATATAAATGTTTCCACAACGTTTTTGAAGGCTTTTCACAACTGATAACATGTTTGAAATGTCTGAAACCTTTAAAAGCATCCACTGAGTGTGCAGGACCTTTTGATATGTATTGTCAAGAACCTCCAATTTCTCATGAAATTCTTTGATAATTAAGCCCACCAGCTGCCCAGCTGGAGAGAGATGAGATGACATTATCTGCTTTCTTACAGTTTGATAGCCTCCGTGTCCCAATATGGGGAGTCAGAGTCCACACGATGCAGTGGGTTTGGCTTTGTTTGGCTTTCTGGAGTGATTGAGCGCATATTTCTCTCTCCTTCTCCCTCCATTTCTGGTAATTACCGATGAACATCGTTCACTTCATGGACGTCTATTTTTGTCTTCTTATCGAAAAGGATCATATAATACTTGTCCTTACATGCTTGAATTTAAGAAATTTGTTTTAACAAGTAGCCCTATCTATTATATTCCAGAATTTAGGTTTTTTTGTGTGTGTTTTAACTATGACGTATGAGATGCTTTTGTTTTAAAAATATTGTTTAAGTGTTTGAAGTACTAGCAGCTAAAGGAATACATATAATTTAGCTTCAACCTTATTATGAATAAAGGATTCAAAGATGGTATTTCATTGGTAAGATCTCAGCTTCCTGGAAGACCTCATCACATTTCTTTTCAATGATTCAGAGGAACAAAAACCACTTGAGTTATTCCTAATTGTATAAGCCTAATTGTGAAGAGTTGGGGCTAATTTCCCTTGAGAGAAACAGTCGACTTGACAGTGGGTAGTGATGTCAGTCAGAAAGAAAGGGTTATTCCCTGTTTTAGAAGGTTGGACTTCTCTCGGCAGCAGCCCTGAGCCCTCAACACAATGGCAACGTCTCATTCCACTCTCCCGGCTTCAGCTGCTGTAGACGGGGTTCTCAAGGTGCACCTCTTGATTCTTTTTATATTGCTGTTGCTTCGCTTGTTTGAAAACATTTGACTCGCCAAGGAGCTCTTCAAAACCTGAGGACACTGACCTTGAAATATTTAAGTATGAAAAATTAAAGAGTTAAGAGAGAATGTAGTTAGGTCCTCCTACATTATTCTTCATCTGCTAGTTAGCTGATTTAGAATAAATGCTTATCTGTTTTGCCTGACCTAACTGCCTGCACTAATGAAAAGGATTTCTGTCATGATATTAGTAACCTACGTGCCTAATTTTTCTTAAGCCCCTAGGGTTAGAGCCCTTAATCTATTACTGTATTATGGATGCCAAACCCACTGCCCTCGAGTCCAGCCTGCTTCAAAGCAACCCTGTGCAAGAGTCGACCACCTTGGTGGGTTTTGGAGACTGCTGCTCCTTCCAGGCGTAGAACACCTCCTCTTTCTCACCGGTGGTTTCAAACTGCTGATCTGGTGGATAGCAGTTCAACGCATAACCCACTATGCCACCAGGTATTAGGGAACCTCAAATAAACTTTAAAACATTTAATAGTGTTGTTCTTGTGGTAAGGTGTCATCGAGTCCGTTTTGACACACAGCAACCCCATGGGCAACAGAAGGAAACACTGCCCAATCCTGTGTTCATCTCCAAATTGTTCTTACATTTGAGTCAGTTGCTGTGGCTGAAAGTTAGCTAGATTTAGGGACGAGGGCGGGTTGCCTCATCAATGCCTGCACAAGCTCACATAGAGGCGTCGGAAAGAAATCAGCCACTAATTGGACACCCATGGGAGGTCCCAAACTGAGCGCCCAGACAAGGACTCCCTAGCACAGGTGAAACCTGAAACTTAGCTTCCACCAGGGACCATGACATCATCCAGCTGCATTTAAACACAGCCAATATGATGAGTCAATACTTTCAAACACCTCCCCAGCCAGAGGTGTTCAATAACTTTAAGTGCCCTTGGTCAAGTGCAAGTTGTAAATGAAGGGCCTCTACCTTGGGTTCACATGCACCTGCGTGCCCCCTCAGGGGTCTGGTCCAGCCCTAGGGGGTCCCACCTCCTCTTCAACTCTTAGTCTCTTAGTCTCCTGGAATTCCCCAATTCCACACATGTGGATGTTCTTTTCCGTGTCTTTTTGTGTGTCCAGTGTGAACCACTGCATGGCTTCCATGCAACTTGGCATGCTTTCCAGAAATAGAATGTGAGCTATTGAGACTGTCAAATCGAAACTTTTCCTTTCCTTCCTAAAAACTCACGTAGTGCTTCTGCCGTGTGAATTCTTTCAATGTTGTGGAGCAAGAGTCAAGATATAAGCTCCCCAGAAACCAAACATAGCCATGTGTCCATTCATCTAGTCAAGGGGTTGACTCTTTTTCACTGCCCTTCTACTTTTCCAAGCATGATGTCCTTTCCAGGGACTCGACTCTCCCGATAACATGTCCAAAGTATGCAAGACGGCAGTTTTGCCATCCTTGCCTACAAGGAGCACTCTGGCAGTACTTCTTCCAAGACAGATCTTTTTGTTCTTTTGGCAGTCCATGGTACTTTCAATATTTGTTAATAACACCATAATTCAAATGCATTTATTTTTCTTTAGTATTCCTTCTTCAAGGTCCAACTTCTACATGCATATGAGGCAATTGAAAATTCCCTGGCTTGCACCAGTTCAAGTTAAACCCTAAAAGTAACATCCTTACTTTTCAAACACTTTAAAGATGTCCGATGCAGAAGTTTTATCGAATGCAATGTGTCTTTTTATCTCATGACAGCTGCTTCCCTAAGCATTGATTGTAGATCCAACCAAGATGAAATGCTTGACAGCTTCAGTCTTTTCTCCATTTACTATCATGATGCGACCTCTTGGTCCGGTTGTCAAGGTTCGGGTTTTCTTTCAATTGAATCATAATTCACTATGAAAGCTGCTGTCCTTGAGCTTCATCAGCAAGAGTTTCAAGTCCCTTTACTTTCAGCAAATAAGGTGGTGTCATCGGTATAAATCTGTACATAGCATATTGTTAACAAGTTTTCCCTCAGTCCGGGTGCCATGTTCTTCATAGAATCCAGTTTCTTTTGATTATTTGTTAACATACAGAGTGGGTAAGTATATAGTAAAACCTGACTCATCATTTTTAATAGTAAAAATGGTATTTGTCAGAGCTAACATTTTTGGAAAATTTTTCTGAGGTGGCCTCTGTTGCGTATCCTGATGTTTCGTAGGTTTTATATACATCTGTATTTACACATTCTTCATTATTCATATTTGACAAGTCTAATTGCTCTGGTCAAGTAATTAATTTTTAGCAATGCATTTGACTTTAAATAGAATCCAATAAACTACTAAATACATCCACATCAGATTAGAGCTAGAAATGACACCAATGATTCCCATAGTGCACAATCTCTCATTTACTAAAATGCACCAGTAGAGAAACATTTAGGTGACA
>NW_022103896.1:24769032-24773374 GCF_000313985.2 Echinops telfairi
ATAGAGAAACCAGCTCTCAGGTGAGCTTTCAGGAAGAACTTTGGGGAAGGTGCATGTTACAAACCAAACCATAATACTTCTCCCACAGTCACAATGACTGACCCTTCTAGTAAGGGCAGCAAGACACTGGCTTCACCACGTGCAGTGCCAGAAAAATGGAAATTTCATACCCAGCCCTGGTGATGTAGTGAGTAATGTGCTGAGCTTCTAATTGCAAAGCCAACAGTTTGAAGCCACCTGTCGCTTTGAGGGAGAAAGATGAACGGGAAGATGAGGCTTTCTATTTCTGGAAAGGTTCACAGCCTCAGAAACCTACAGGGGTGGTTCCATTCTGTCCCTTATGGTTACAATGAGGCAGAACCTACTCAATGGCTGTGGGTTTTCTGAAAGCAGAGCAACTTATAAATCCTTTTCAATGTATGTAACTATATTTACTTCCCCAAATCTAGGTTTACTGTACTCCAGATTGTCAGATCAGTTTCCCTTTCATCCTTCATCGATTTTCAGCATGACTTTACCTAACTCTAGAGTCTCAATTATACAAATCACATTTCTGTCTCTATTATCACTCATTTTCTCTTTCTGAACTATAATAAAATATTTTCCTGTTGCTCCTAAATCATCTCTCTTGTTTATTGCATACAAAACTTTTTGGGGCATCAGGGTGTTTCTTACACATTTTATCTGAAAATATGAATCACATACACGCCTTGATGGATTATTAAAACATGGATTTTTCCATCTAGGTATATTAATGCATCTATTATTCCTTCTCCTTGCTCACAGGCATTATCTAACATGGGCTTTATTTTTTCATCTAAAATATTGCCTCAAAACCTTTTCTTTGTCAGTGATCATCAAACCTTATTTCTCTATATAAAAAAATAAAACCTATTATAATAATAACAGAAAATCAGCATTGAGATTATTCTCATGGAATAAAAACCTGGACCAGATGCAATTCTCTATTGTGTTTTTTAATTATTAAACTATCTATTTTAGAATAGTTTCAGATTTGCAGAAACACATTAAGATGGTAGAATCCCCATATAGCTCATACTAACTTTCTTCTATTATTAACATCTTCAATTAGTGTGACACATGTCTCCCAGTTACAAAATAATATTGACCCATTATCATCAACAATCACAATTTACTCAGTGTACAGTTTGAATAAGTATGGTGGAAGTACTACTGAATCAGTTTGAGGACTAATGTGTGCCTGACCCCAGACCATGATAAATCCAATCACCTCTAATGCATATGGAAACTGAATATTGAACAAATACTATAAAAGAAGAACTGTTTTTTTTCCAATACCTTTGAGTTATGTTGTTGGCGAAGAACACTGAACGTACTGTGGATAGCTCAAAGAACAAACAATTTTATCTTGGAAGAAGTACAGGCAGACTGCGCTTTAGAAGCGAGGATGAAAAGCCTGTATCTTAAACACGTTGGGCATGTTATCAGGAAGGACCGGTCACTGGGAAGCCAGTGTAGGGTGTCAAGGAGAACGAGGAAAGTTCCCAATGAAATGGAGTGACCCAGGGGCTGCCACGTGGAATAGTGTACACCCAAAGTTGTAAGGATGCCACAGAATCAGGCATTAAAAAATATTTTTGTTATACCTAAAATTGCTGTGAGTTGGAACTGAGTAGATGCCATCTAACCACAACCATCAGGAACAAAACTCTCGTTTTAATTTGGATTTCCTTAGACTTTACTCAATTTATCGCTATTTTGGCTTTGTTTCAGGATTCCGCTGAAGAGGACACATTTCATGTACTTGTCAGATCTCCGCAGGTCTCCTCGGGAAACCCTTGTCCGTGTCCATCTCTCTGACAGTTTTCTCTTTTGATAACCTTAACCATCTTGAGAAACACTGGTCTAGTATTTTACAGCATATCTCTTGAGTAAAATTTATTTGCTATTTTTATCTCAAGATGTGACTCGGTTCATGACCTCGAGAAAGAGGAAGGGCCCTGGACAAGATGACGTGGCACAGTGGCTGCAACTAGGAGCTCAGACAGAAGAGCAATCGTGAGGGTGGCGCAGACCAGGCAGCGCTTCGTTCTGTTGTGTGCGGCGTGGTTGTGAGATCCACCTAACAACAATGTGGGTTGTAGAAAAGAAGTTCATTTCTAAGCACATAGTAACAGGGGTGCACACTATTAAGATGCCATGTCAATAATAAGGTTAGCCATGGCTACCTGGCTAAAGTAATTTCTCTCAGCTTTCTTCACCGAACACTTACTCTCTCCCCACTCTTTTTCAAAGGAAAAGCATGCTTTCTCTTCTTTCCTTTTTGTGACCTCCCACTCCAACATCGGGGAATTCTATTCATTTCCTTAATTATTTAAACAAGTCTGAGTGCTTCTTTGTAGATTGGCCCTTTTCTTCTCGTTTTTCATCCATAAACTGATCACCAAGTCCAAGTTCATATTATGGTTGTGAAAGATAGAAGGCCTGAGTCTAGATTTATTGATTGATTAATTGTAAGCATTTATTTTTTATTGCCGATCAAGTGAAATAAATTACTGGAAGCTCTCACTCCTCCATACCTTGACATTTGGAGGACAGCTACCGGGTCAACTGACAAGAAAAGATCCATATTTGCATCCATTCCAAAGAAAGGTGCCCCAACAGAATGATCAAATTATAGATAGATTAGTATCATTGATATTACCTGCAACTATGGCTGAGGGTCGTCCATCAACAGTTGTGACAGTACATTGACAGGGGATCAGAAGATGACTTGGAACATGGATTATCATAGCTGATGTCAGATGTATCTTGGCTGAAAGAAGAGAATACAGAAAGTGGTGGACTCATGTTTTATCGGCTGTGTGGATCAGAACCAACTGGATAGCCTTGAGCAGAATGGCAGTTCCAGAACAGTTCATTGTACTCCTGAGGAACTTGTAGCTAGACCAAGAGACAGTAATACACACAGAACAACAGAATAGTTCACATTTTAAAATCAAAGAAGGTGTGTGGCAGAGTTGTATCTTTCAGGATACTTATTCAAATGTATATGCAGAAAAAAATAATCAGAGAAGCTGGATTATATTAAGAAGAATATGGCATCAGGATTAAAGGAAATCTTATTAATAATTTGCCTTATGCAGATGACTCAATCTTGCTTACTGAGTGTGAGGAAGACATGAAGCATTTGCTGGTGAAGATGAAAGAGTGAGATTTGAGTATGTATCACAACTCCAGGTAAAGAAGACCCAAATCCTCCACATTGGATCAATAGGTAACATCATAATAAATGGAGAAAAGGTTGAAGTTGTCAAGATTTTGTATTGCTTGGATCCACCTCATGGAAGCAACAGCCAAGAGATCAAAAGATGCCTTGCTTTAGGAAAATTTGTTGCACAAGATATGTTTAGATTATTGAAAGGCATGGATGCTACTTTGAGGACTAAGGTGAGCCCGATTCAAGTCATGGAGTTTTCAACTTTATATGCATGTGAATATTGGACATTGAATAAAGAAGACCAAAGAAAAATAGATGACTTTGAATTGTGGTGCTGGAGAAGAATATTGAAAGTACCATGTACCGCTTAAAAGAGAAACCATTCTGTCTTGGAAGAAGTACAACCATAGTGCTCCTTAGAGGCAAAGACAGTGAGACTTCGTCTTATGTACTTTGGCTATGTTGTCAAGAGAGGCTAGTGCCTGGAGAAAGACATCATTTTTGGTAGTACAGAGGGGCAGAGAAAAACAGGAAGGCTCTCATGGAAATGGATTGGCACTGTGACTACAGCAATGCGCTCAAGCATAGGAACAATTGTGAGGAAGCTGCAGGACAGGGCAGTATTTCGTTCCATTGTGCATAAGGTCACTGTGGGCTGGACCTGACTCCATCGCGCCTAACAATATAGCTCGTGGACATTTAATGGCTTCATCCCTCTTTGGTGAAAAGACTATGTCCATTGTAGCTTCTTTACTCTTTTGTCAAAGAACAGTTGACTATATTTGTGTCGGTCTATTTCTAGATTCTATATTATCTTCAAATGATCTATTTGTCTACTGTTTGATTAGTATTACATAATTTTCTTACTGCATCTCTATAGTCAATCTTGAAAGGTATACATTTTCCCATCTATTCTTCTTTAGGACTGTATTCATCATTTTATACTAGAATCAATATATAATTGCATTGTACAGATAAGTGGAATTTTATTTAAATTACTTTGAACCTATAAATCAGCTTGTGGAGAACTGACATCTGAAAATTATCGATATTTCCAATTCATGAACTCAGAATACATTTCCATCTTTTTAGAACTTCTTTCACTTTCTTCCTTAGGATTTTAGATTTCTATATAAAATT
>NW_022103896.1:24774069-24776098 GCF_000313985.2 Echinops telfairi
GAGTAAGTTTGCATTTTGCTCCTGTAAGCTTGTATAACCTCAGAAATCCACAAGGGCAGTTCTACTCTGTCCTCTAGGCTTGCTATGCCAAGAGGATAATTGTCTGAAAGTACTGAGGTTTTGTGTGTGTGTGTGTGTGTGTGTGTGTGTGTGTGTGATTCACTGTATGCCTAGAAGTATTCTTTATATACAAAGGGCATGGACACACATGCTTCATGTGAAACATTTACATTTGATATGTCCGGTGATGTTCACTACATTCTGTTTTCTGACAGAGATGTCTAAGTTCTGTTAGAGCCTTATGGTAGCATGGACAAATATGCAGTTGGACACTTCCAAACGGATATTACACAGCACATGACTGTCAGAAAACAACAGACTTTTCTACATGACTTTGACTCTTGCTTTACTAGTTATATGAAGGTGCTTCTAAAAGTGTGTGGAAAAATGGAATGAAAAGACAATGAGTATTTACCTAACACTCATTGAAACCATCTTACAAGCTTACAAGCTATGCATGTTTATTTGTGGTAAACTTTTCATTTTATTTGTTTCCTGATTCTTTAGGGTTTTCTATGGATACTCATGATAATTGCAAATAGAGATAAATGAGGGGGCTTTGAAAAGTTTTGGGGAAATTTCTATTATCACTGCATCCTATCTTCCCTATAACTTTGTTAAGCCCCTTCAGAGCTCTTTCTTTCTGCAATAAAAAAGTAACAGTTCTCCCAAATGCCGCGTCCTAATTCTCAGTATCCATGAACTTGTTAATTTTATGGGCAAAATCAGGGCTTTTCAGGTGTAATTAAGGTTATGGACATGGTCATCTGGGCTCTCAGACACTTCCTACACTGATTTATGTTATATTTATATGCTTTATTTTCCTTAAGATACTCTACAATTTTTTTCAACAGCAAATTTTCTAATAAGATTCAGAAAAGACTTTTGTATTGTTCCACTCTGTCTCGTTCTGATCGTTTGTCTTTTCCACTTTCCAGCAGGAACTTAGACTGAAGTGTCTCCCAGTGTGCTTTTCGTCACCTTTAACAAGTGTCCTACAGGACACTTGGAGTTTATCTTTTTAAAAAATATTCTCTTGGAGAGTTGTGTTACATCATATAATACGGGAACAGTTAATCACAATAATGCCAAAAGCTGTGTCAAACACGTGCACAGAAACAGACTTCTGTTATTCTTAGGAATGTGCCAACTTTGGATGAATTTCACATACTTTATTTTGGCTTAGAATCCCTGGAGTGTGTGTGTGTCCAATATAAATTTACAAAATTAAACCTTCAATAATTATATATTAGTAAAATAATGCATATTCATGTGAAAAATTCAATCAAGTCCCCATTCTATATTTTAGCATCTAGATTTACAGTTGTATTAAAGAAAGAAGCTTATTGGTGTTATTATTTCTTTAAATGATGTGCTCGTGCTTCATGAAAGGTTATCAGCAATCTTTGCTTTATAGTCTTTGAATTGTCCTTCTTAGATGTGGTCTCAGATGTATTTAGAAACCTTACTTTTACTGTTTTTTCCCAACACTTATTTAGTTTAGAGAGAAAGCGAACTAGAAGAGGATAATTCACTACTGACTGGTTGCACTTAACATTGGCTTCAGGCTTAATGTTAGTCTTTTTTCTAATGACACTTAGATCATGCAGTAGAAGCTAATGTGATCCCTGATGTCTGTTTTCACTTTTCATACTAGAGGAAGTAAAAATATATACTACTGTAAAAATCTCGTAACTTTTATTAAACATTCTTACCGAATGGATGGCTATTGTTCTGGACATAGCCTCCATTGATGGCTATAGACTTCTGAAGGTGGTGTTACCCTTTCACTCACACTTTGCCAAATAACCCTGTGCTGTGCTTTTCACAGTACACCAGGTCAAGACAAAGTGTGCGGGATGGAAATGGTGTTCCTTTGAGATATATATATATATATATATATATGTATATATGTATATATGTATATATGTATATATGTATATATGTATATATGTATATATGTATATAT
>NW_022103896.1:24776516-24779945 GCF_000313985.2 Echinops telfairi
CGTCATCTGACTATATTCTAGTAGCATCTGACTGGAATCCTAGTAGCAAAACTGTTTTACTTCCCCTTGTTTCATCAGAATTTTAGGAGAGTTCTTATCCTTTATGTGTCATCTGACTATATTCAGGCCAAAAAGATGTGAGTGGAAGCTCCATATATCAGTTGCCACCAATCTCTTTTTGTTCTATTTTTCCCTAAGTGGATGCCTGCAGCTTGGAACAATCTTGGAACTTGAGGCATGGCATTCCTGGGTGGCCTGGACATTGCTTTGATCCCTGGTGAGTACTGTACCTAGTGTGATATTACATCGGACTGCCTTCTTAGACTGTTCCATGGAAACCATACAAATAGGCACTCCTCTGTTAAGTAAGTTCCTTCCCTCCCTTCTTCCTTCCCTACCTCCATCTCTTCCTCCACACAGTAAAAGGCATGGAGGAGTATATTGGGTCTCCTCTGGCTTCCCTCTTACCATGAGGTAGATGTCAGATATACCATCACATTCCATCCTTCTTTATTTTGACACCAACCATTCCTCTCACAGCACTCTACATCTATTTTAGGTTCCATAATTCACTGCACTGGCCACACACAACTCACAGAAAATACTCACAATGAAGGGGGTTTATAAGGGATTTAACAGGTCACCACTGCAAGCCAAGATCAGAAAACATTAAGGAAACAACCATTGATCTAGTTACATTTCTTCTCAGCCACTTAGTCCCTTGGCTTCTGCCTCCATCCATTAGGATGCTCTGCCTCACAATCCCAATGTCTCAGCACTCCTCCTCTCTTCTGCCTCAAGGTGCTCTTGGCTTGACCTCTGCCCTAGGCCTGGATCCACTGCTCCGTCCCATTGTCTCTGAGCCACAGTTGCTGGTGCCTCTGTTTGTTATCGCTGAAACTTCAGACAGAGATCTCAACCATATTATTTTTCTGATAGTCCTAGGATTCTCTGTCTAGTTACAAATTGGGCTGCTGACCAGAAGATCAGCAGTTCAAAACTACCAGCCATGCTATGGGAGAAAGACAGGGCTTTCTATGCCCATTAAAAAAAAGTTACAATCTAAGAAACTCACAAGGGCAATTCTAACATCCTATAGGGTCTCTATAAATAAGCAGTGGCTTGATGGCAGTAAGTTTTTGTTATTGTTGTTGTTTTTGTTGTTATTTCTGCCTAGAGGTCTCATCCTTACAGTCAGGAAGATAGTAACTAAAACTAACCACATCTCTATTAGTGTTATACAAGTCCTATTTGCATAGTCCCACCCAATCATTTGGTTGGAGTTACAGAGACATGAACACCAAAGAAAGACCCCAAAAGCCCTCACTGCCATTGAGTGGATTCTGACTCAAAGAAAAACCATACTAAGAAATTGCACTCAACCATATCCCTTTACCATCAAACTGAATATCCATATAATGCACACGGAAGGGATTTGGATAGAAAATCAGAGACCAGGAAGGTCTCATCTGGTGTATAGTTATACTACAGGGAAAACAAATGTCTCAGAAGAGTACAAGAAAGTACAATGTAACATTTTATTGTTTTACCCATTATTGGTTTATGATTATTACAGAACTTTGAAAAACAGCACACCAATACGAATTAGCAAAGTATAGAGTAATGTCACACTTGTTGGAATCTTAAATAGATCAAGATTCAAAGTTTGCTAGTGTGTGTTTTAGGGCTTATGCCTATTATAACGCCAAGACCTTCCATTGCCACTGGACTGTACTTTCTTAATTGTGCAGTGTAGCCTTCTTAAAGAGCAAAAAGTACTGTGAGTATCACCAAAATGTCCCACAGAAGACCAAGTGAGAAATGCTGTGGAAAATCAGTGCCGATAGACGTGCACCACACAGTGCTACACCAGATATTCAATTAAAAATTCATCATCTGTAAAGCATGATACAGGACAATGCAATACCATGCACATCTGTACAGTGAACCTACAAGAGGTACTTTGTAATATAAATAAGATGATGCAATTTAGGCACATAAAAGCCAGCACATATCGATGCTATTTCTATCAAGGTGAACTCCAAGTTCCAGAACCACTCTCAGATCAAGTAGAAATGCCCCATTGGATTTCCCAAGCAGTGCTATTTACTGGAGCATCCTTCCACATCTTTCTCCCATGGAGAGTTCACACCGTAGCTCTTTCCCTCAGCTGCGGAGCACGTACCCCCTCCTACCCTGCTGTGCCTGCACATCAACTCAAAGTCACTGCCACCAGTAGATTTCAATTCACATCAACCCTGCAGGACAGGGGCAAACTATTTCTGTGGGTTTCCAAAGCCTCCTCTTTCTCCTTCAGGGAAGCTGGTGGTTTTGAACTGCAGTTTGTAATCCTCTAGGACTCCTTCATACCTGTACATAGAAAGACCTTAAAATGGCTTGCATTCTTGTTACTATTAGCTGTGATCAAGTCTGTTCTTATTTATGACGATATTAGGTATGTCAGAATGCAATCTTACCCAGCTTGGCCCTTCTTTCATGATTGCTAGAAGTCCAAAGTAAGGGACTCACCATCCTCACTTATTAGTTGTTTTCTGTTTGATTTTTTTTTTTAATAAGAAGGCACTCAAGCATCTGTAACCCAGTGCTTTTTACCTCAAGATAATTTTCTTCTTTGATCTTTAGTCTTCAAGTAACGATAAGCACAAAAGACAGTATTTAATGCACTTGGAAGACAGATAAGAATAAATTCCACAAGTCCACGTACAGTTGTGTTTTCTTAGAAACTTGGTTAGAAAAACAACTTGGATACACCTCGAGTTTCCACACTTGGGGAATATCTGTAAGCATTTCCTTGTGAAGTTAACAGATAATAGTTATTCATCATAATAAATGATTAATGATTGTTCAACTTTTATGAATCTTAGTATCTTCTTTCATCAAATGGACCTATTTCCTAGAGTGCTTGGAAAGATTTAATGCGAAAATACATATATAACCCTTGACATAATATCTAGCCTATAGTAGTCAACAAATCATAGCTATCTTTATTATTATATTTTACTATCCTGATTACATAGTTTCTCACTCCTGGCCACTACTTGGGTGGTCAAGGTCTAGTTATGAACCAGACTGTCTGGTATTTGAGATTTCATATTATTTTTGTCTACCAGCCAGTCTGCAAGCCACTCTGATTTAGTGCTGATTTTCTTTTTTTTTAAATAAATAATTCACAAACTTGTGTTTAGGCTTGATGATTCTAATATTTGTAGATACCACTTTTAAGGTGAAACTACTTGATAACTTTATTTAAATTAAGGCTACATATATGTAGATGATTTTGATAGCTTAATTAGGCAGCAAACACTACAGTAGAATCTTCAAAAAGTTATATTATTTTAGTTATAAAAGATGTACAGTGGTGCAGATAGGAAATGGAAACACAGGGAATCCAGGACAGATGAACCCCTC
>NW_022103896.1:24781686-24796980 GCF_000313985.2 Echinops telfairi
TCAGAAGGAAACCAGAAGTGGTAGGAAAGGTCATTACTAATGCTTAAGCAGCTTATTTAGACTAGCCTGCACGTTTTACGTATAGTTTGTCTTGTAATAATTTGTGGGATAGTCATATTTATCTCCATTTATGCAAGAGAAAATTTCAGGTGAGAAGAGGTGAATGAATTATCTGATATTACAAATTTCCATTTGAAAAGCAAAATGTTGAATGCTATTGTGCTTGAGTTCAAACCTGTGTTTTTACTATATTATAAATAATGAATAAGCATTCAGTAACTTATTTAATGCTGACCACGTCTTAGAGTGAGTGATATTAGTGCAGAATAAAATATGCCGATTCAAAAAGTAATTTCCTTCTAAAGACATAACTTAGAATTAATGCACAGTTTATTTAAGACCTTAAGACACTGCATGTATATGTAGCCATCTTTCAAGTTCCTGCTTTCTACATACACCTGTAAGCCCACTCACACACCCACACACTCACAGACACACCCCTCCCTGGTGGCCTGCTCAATGCAATGCCAGTAGTTGAAAACCACCTGCTGCTCTGCAGGAGAAACATGCCACTTTCTACTCCTGTCAAGACTGACAGTCTTAGAAACCCACATCAGCAGTTTGACCTTGTCCTATTGGGTTGCTATGATTTGGAAGTGACTCAAAGGCACGAAGTGCTTATATATATGTGAATAGTTTTATTATCTAAAATCCTTAAAAATTTCTTGGGACATTATTAGAATTATATGCCAATTTAGAGTAAAGAAGTCTAATTTTCACTTAATTAGTATAATGTCTCATTTGCATGAGGACATGTATCGGTAGCTATAGGATTTATGTTGTTGAATTTCATGTTAACTAGACTCCCTATGCACAAGCTGTGGTGGCCCCATAGATTGCTAACTGAGACTTGGTTTACTGAAAGATGGATGATTCGAAGTATCTAGCTACAAAGTGAGAGAAAAATAAGAAATGGCAGTCTGATTCCATAAAGTGCCCTGGGACTCAGCCCTCATCTGACCTATAGACTTGCTATGAGTTGGAGTTGACATGACAGCAATGATTTGGTTTAGGGACGTTTTGGGGGCATTGTGGGGGCTCCTTATTTTTTTAGATTGTCTTTTCCTTACAATAAATAAATAAAACAAAAACTTGAAAGTTGTCAGAGCACATCAGAATCAGAACCCAGAATTTTTCTTGTCTGTGTAGAAATACTTTTGCAACAGATTTAATTCCAGATTGGTCTTCAGTATCCATGCTACATACCCTGATAACAGTTCTACTTCAATGGTCACTGTGTAAATACAAACATATTTTTATCTGATAGCTCAATCTATTTCTAGACTGGTCAGTGATTTCAATTGTAACAGCGCTCCAGTTCTTGCTGCCTTTAGAAAAACCAGAGATAGAGTCATCAATCCACCATATCATCTATTGCTGGTGAATCAATTGTGACGCATTGATCTCATGTGTTACAGAGTAGACTGACTCTTCATGTACTCTTTGCAGAAGCAGTGAAGCTTTTCTTTGAAGACACAGCTGGCTGATAAAAGAAGATCTTTGTGTAATGCAAATAGCTTGCACTCCCTACCTTAATGCTTACTTTCCAACCAAGAAATAATAGCTATATGAAGAACACCATCTGACAGGAGAAATATTTTTTCAGCGATGAATATAGAGGAATAAAGTCTGTCCTTCAGTCACCTCTTAATGTCTCCTTTTGCCAGAGCTCAACTATAAACAGTGGACTTTATGGATTCTGCCCACTTATATCACCTTCTGACATATAGCAGAGTGCTAATAGGTGCTGTGTAGATTTATTAATTTATTTTTTACATATTATTTTGATTTGAGTGCTTTGTTCCCTCTTCACTTGTTTCCTATTGTTTAGCTCTGGTCACTGGCCTCTTATTCTCCACAGTGGCCAATACCAATCTCCCCAGGCTCTCCCAACAGCGTCAACTACAGTACAGTGACTGCAATGCTAATGAGGATGATCAGAAACAGGCTTTTATAATATTCTAATATAATGTAAGTATAATGTCCAAATCACATAATGTTCTTTTACACAGAATGTATCATATACTTTAAGTGATGCTTACCTGTGTAGGTCAGTGTAGGACATTTAGTAAGCCAATATTTATTAAGTATTTATAAGCCACTTAATCAATAGACTCATTAGAAAATTCTGCACTTCATAGAAGTGATCAACCTAAGAAAAGGGGCATGAAAGAATTAAGGGCATTATCACATAGCATGATTAACCACTTAAGAAGTAGATGCTAAAAGTCACTAGCTATCTCAACAAGAAAAAGATGAATAATCCAAATAAAACACGAGCCGAGACCATAAACAGACAGTTCCCAAAGAAGACACACTGGTGGCCAACAAACATAAGAAGAAATGCTCATGAGCACCAGCCATTCTAGAGAGACATATCAAAACAAAGATGAGATACCAACTCACACCAACATTAAAAGCAACAAATGATAGAGAGCGTGTGAAGAGATGGTAACACTCATAGATTTTTTGGTGCGAATATACAAGTGTACAACCACATTGGAAAGCACCGTTTGCTTCCATAAACAATATGGAATTTAAATATCATATGAAAATAGCATAAATACCATAAATCATGACACTTGGTATGTAACTTAAAGACATAAGAAACAAAGCATGAGCAGATACATATACACCTATGTTAATTTTAGCAGTATTCACAACAGCAAGAAGATGAAAACAGCTTAAATGTTCATTATTGAAATAATAAATACATTTTTGGTATATAAAACTGACTAGCTATAGAAAAGGTTGACACTGACATTTTGTTGAGATATTTTAGAACATAAAATTAACACAGAAATACCTGTATCAATATTAATTGTTTCAAATTAGTGAAGTTGTTAAGCTTTGTTTTTGTTTTTCATTATATACTTTGGATATAAAAATGTTATTCATCAGAACTTAAAAATATTAATAAAGGCTTAGTCATAAATATTTTAGTTCTAAAATTATGTGGAAAAGAAAACTTCTATTGAATTATTTTTCAAATTAATTATAGGCTCACTATGAGGCAGAATCTACTCAGTGGCAGTGGGCAAAATTGTATTTTCAGTCTCCATAACTTGCTTCAAGTTCAATGTTAAACTAGCAAAAATTTTTTTTCAAGTGTTTGCATATTTGTTTAGTTTTTCATAATGAAGAAACTGGAAAATGGATTTCACCTCCCCCGCACCCCAATGAGTACAGAGATGAGGAAATTATTCTTTTATTTACTTTAAAAAAGGATTTCTATGCATTGGCATTTTTTTCTCTCAGTTCTTCAAGTAGTTGAATTTTCTATTTTAATAAGCTTGGCTCTTTTAACATGCTTCCTATATAAATAGACTCAGCATTTGTGTTTGAATTTGGTTAAGTGTATTTCTTCACAAGTTTTTGTTCAATTCAAGTCTTTAGAAATTAGTTGTGAATGTGTCCAAGAGAAAACTCTAAGCACACACAGGCTTTCTGACAGGTTGTTATCACCTTGTACAGTTGAAATGTCAGAACTTCATGATCACTCAGCTGTAGTGATTGTTTTTACAACTGCTGTGAATTTTGCATTGAAATTTGCATCACAAATTTTTAGGACCCAAAGACACAATTGAGTCTATAGCCATTTTTGTTGTCATTTATAATATAAAAAAGCAGTGCTTTGCAAGTGCTAGGCTTCCCAGACAAGAAAAAACTCAAAAGAATACATAAAAAGAAACCCAGCCATACAAAAGATCCTTGCTGACCCAGTATGGGCAGAAGATCACCACTCACTGAGCACTAAAAAGAGATGATCACATAGAACAACTCCACCCAGAGGGCAGCAAAGAGAAAACAGCCCCCAAGACAGCATTAGCTCAATAGTAGAAAGAAGGCAAGAATGAAACACACACATACACACCACAAATTGATAAGATAGGTAGGTAGATAAACACCCAACATAAAAGGTATAAAATGACATGGCAGAGTCTACAGATGGATATAATAACACTGAATATCAATGGACTGAACTCAGGCATTAAAAGGCAGAAGCTAACAGACTGGCTTAGAAAACACAACCCAGTGATCTGCTGCCTACAGGAGACTGCTCTCAAGCTTGCAGACAAAACAGGATAAGAATTAAAGGCTGGAGAAAAATATACCAAGCAAACGGTAATGCAAAAGAAGCAAGGGTAGCAATCTCAATCTCTGACAAAATTGATCTCAAGGTACAAGCCATAACAAGAGAAAAGGAGGGGCACTATATAATGCTCAAAGGAACAGTAGACCAAGAACCGGTGAGCATAATATTTATGTGCCCTAACGAGAGACCTGTGAAATTCACAAATCAAACACTCCCAAAGATGAAAAAAGAAATCACAGCCTAAACAATTATGGTAGGTGACTTTAATACACCACTCTCTGAAAAAGACAGATCACAGGGAAAGAAACTTAACAAGGTGGCTACAGATCTAAACAGCATAATTGGCCAACTTGACCTGATAAATATTTTCAGTGTTCAACCCAAATTCAAACAAATTCAGATTCTTTTCAAGCACACATGGCACATACTCGAAGACAGAGGACATGTTGGGACACAAGCCAAAACCTGAGTAAATTCAAGCACATAAAGAGTATAGAGACTTCTCTCTCTGACCACTATGCCATAAGGCTGGAAATCAACAAAAGGACGATGAAGAAAAGAAGGGCAAACAACTTGAGGATGAATAACTCTCTATTGCAAAAGGTGTGGGTATTGGCCCAGATCAGAGATGAAATCAGGAAGTTTCTAGAAACCAATAAGAATGACAATATGACATACCCAAACTTTTGGGACACAGCAAAGGCGTTTATCAGGGGAAGGCTGATAGCAGTACATGTACACATGAAGAAAGACTTATGGTTGATATGCTGGCACAAAACTTACACCAGTTAGAGCAGAGTCAACAGAACAGTCCTACTAAAGCAAAAGGAAAGAAATAATAAAAATCAGAGCTGAGAAACAGGAGTGGGAAAACAAGAAAACTCTGTTAAAAGTAATGCAGCTAAAAGTTTGTTCTTTGAAAGGATTAACAGAATTAATAGACTGCTGGCAAAACTAACCAAAGAAAGGAAGGAACCCATTTCAATAACAAGGATGAGGGATGAAACAGGGGACATTACAATGGAATCTAATGAAATAAAAAATATATAATTACACAGTACTATGAAGACAAGTGCTAGGCTACAAATAAAAATTTATTTTAGATGAAAGACCATATAGTAATTAGGAGTTCAAAAGTCTATTTTAGTGAAAATAGTTAACTGTATCCATATAGACACAAGTATCTAAAACAATTGTTGAGTAATAAGTTGAATCCCGTCTCTTTAATGTTCCACTTTCAACAGATAAGATCAACTAATCATCATTACTCAATGCAGCGAACCCAAGAATCCCACTGTTGCCTGAGTGTTAGCTTTTCTCATGCTTCCTCTTTTATGTGGACAATGATATTGCTTATATTACATGTTAGAAACCACCACTGGACAGCTTCATTACAGTGTATAATTTTGGCTAAACAACATAACTAACTCAAGTGGAAAATTGGTTTGAATTTTGGATCCATATTTACCTCACCATTGAAAGATTCATTTCCATGACTTCAACCTTAGATATACCCCGATCATTTGATAACCATGAGGCATTGACAGAAAACGGTGCTTTTAAGGTATCAGTGTAGATCCTAATGTTCAATAGCCCCCCCCCTTTTTTTTTAACTTCAACATTGTTGGCGTATTGAACTGGGAAATTCTTTGTGTGGGAAGCTACGTTTGGTGTGCACTGTGGGCTGTTCAGCTTTGACTTCTGTCAGTAGAAAGCCTCTACGCAAGCAGTAATGACTATAAGTGTCTTCATGTGAAATGTCCCCCACTTGAGAATTAATGATCTCATCTCTGGCTCTCATGTTTGAAAATCCTGGTTTGAACATTGTGTCCCCCCTTCCCCTGAGAGGTAATACATTTACTCTGGCATAAGAGACAAGTGATTACAAAAATTTTTTATTTCACTTATAAGACACTCATAAAGAGGAAATGTTACTTTGCTAGAGAACAAAAAAAAGGAGGTGGCGAGGCCCTTTATTTCAAAGCCATAATAATTTAAAAACTATTTAATATATTTAAATGCCTTCCCGTAAGAACTATTAACAGGCTTTTTCCCCCCTGTTTTTTTGTTTTGTTTTTTTCTTCTTTTAAATTTTATATGTCAGTGGCTTCTTTGTTAGCTTGTCGGTGTTGCTGTCATTGTCGCCATGTTCCTATGTGCCACTCTGTTTGGTGCTGTCAAAGCCACCCACAATTTTATGCACATATTATTATCTCTGCAGGTCCACCTAGATAAGATAGGCTGGAAAAACAATGTGAGAAGAAATTAAGGGGACCAACGGTTCCGGTGAGACATGAGAGTGCGGGAGGTAGGGGAACGTAGGAGATGTTGGCCAACCCTGGGACAAGGGAACAATGAGTGGTTCAAAACCAGTGGTAGGGAAGGGATGGGAGGACTGGTAAGGAGTGACCAAGGGCAAGGTAACTGAGAGGAATTACTGAAACCAAAATGAAGGTTGAACATGGTAGAGGGACAGAAGGAAAACATAAGTAAATAGAGGAAAGTAAGTAGGAGGCAAAGGGCATACATAGAGGCCTAAATACAGACATGTACATATGTAAATATATTTATGATTATGGGTAAAATAGACCTAGGTGCATATATTTATAGGTTCAGTAGTAGGGTAGCAGGTGGACATCGGGCCTCTTCATGGACACTCCCTTAACACAAGAGCACTATGTTCAGCGAAATGGGTATCACCATGATACCCACCTTAGCAACATGATCGCTGAAGACAAACGTGTGCATATGCAACCATGATGAAGAAAGCTGATGGTGCCCGGCTATCAAAAGATATAACGTCTGGGGTCTTAAAGGCTTGAAGGTAAACAAGTGCTATCTACCTGGGAAGCAACAAAGCCCACAGAGAAGAAGCACACCAGTCTGTGTGATCACGAGGTGATGAAGGGATCAGGTAGCAGACACCAAAGAACAAAACCTTCATTGTGTGACCACCTTCCCCACATAAATGCTGAAGACAAATGTGTGCATAAGTAAGTGTTATGAAGAAGGCTGATGGTGCCCGGCTATTGAGAGAGATAGCATCTGAGGTCTTAAAGGCTTGAAAGCAAACAAGCGGCCATTTAGCCCAGAAGCAACAAAGTCAACATGGAAGCAGCACACCAACATGTGCGATCATGAAGGGCCGAGGAGGCCAGGTTTCAAGCACCAAAGGTGTGGGGATGGAAATCATATCACTGTGAATGAGGGTAGCGCGTGATGGGGACCCAAATGCCCATCTGTAGGCAACTGGACATCCCTTTCAGAGGGGTAGTGGGGAGTAGATGAGCCACTCAGGGTTCAGTGTAGCAATAATGAAACTCACAGCCTTCCTCTAGTTCTTAAATGCTTCCTCCCCCCAACTATCATGATCCCAATTCTACCTTGCAAACCTGGTGAGACCAGAGGATGCACAGCGGTACTGATGGGAACTGGAAACACAGGGAATCCAGGACAGATGAACCCCTCAGGACCAGCGGTGAGACGGGTGATACCGGGAGGGAAGGCAGTACTGGAAAAAAGGGGGAACCGATGACAAAGATCTACATATAACCTCCTCCCTCAGGGATGGGCAACAGAAAAGTGGGTGAAGGGAGACGCCGGGCAGTGTAAGATAAGATAAAATAATAATTTATGAATTATCAAGGGTTCATGAGGGAGGGGGTAGCGGGGAAGAGGGGAGGGGGGAAAAAGAAAAATGAGATGATTCCAGGAACCCAAGCGGAAAGCGAGTTTTGAGAATGATGAGGGCAATGAATGTATAAGTGTGCGTTACACAATTGATGTATGTGTGGATTGTGATAAGAGTTGTATGAGCCCCAATAAAATGATTTATGAAAATTTCAATTTTTATAATTATTTGTTAACATGGGTTACATGACAGTGTAACTTGAATTCTGCTTCTCTTTTCTTATTCTGATGAGACCATTCCTCCACTTGTTCAGCAGGAAAGGTGGGCTTTAAATTTCTCTACAGTGCAAACCTCTTTCATCTAATGGGACATTTGCATAGTCTTTTACCTACATTAGGAAATTCTCTCTATCACCCTCCATACCCCCCCATCCTCTGTGGAATAATTATCACAAACTAATTTCTACTCATTTTGAAGATCGGAGCGTAACTACCATTCCCTCTGAGAAATGTCAACCTCATTATGGTTTTTCCTAGGGCCTTGTTCTTCCTTTTGTGGCATTAAAGGCAATTTACAATGATAGATTCATTAGTCTATTTAAACTTTGTCTACCTGTCTTTCCCATTAGAATGAAGTAGGGGCTATGTTTAAAGAACGAGTGCTTGTTCACAGACATGTACTGTGGTAGATGATTAAGTGCTACCCTGAAAGAGGTAGCTATACTGAAAGAGGCTCAAGCTACTAAGCAGAAAAAGACTTGGTAAAAGGCTCCCATAAAGATTACAATTTGGGAAAACGCATGGGCAGTTTTACCCAGTTACTTTCGGCTACTATATTTTGGAATGGACTTGACAGCACGTGGTAACAATAGTAGCACTGTTATATTTGATGAAGGTCAGGCATTGATCCCCAGAGCCTCCTAACCACTGTTCAGTTTTGTTGTTGTTGTTGATTGATATTCATTTGATTCTAACTCATAATGACCCCATGTGCTACAGAGTAGTAAAATGACTCTTGGTTGTAACCTTTGAAACGCAGATTGCCAGGCCTAGCCCTGGAGACACCTCGAGGTGGCTTTGAAAAGGCTAACCTAATAGTCAGGGACTTGATTATTTTCATAGGATTCCACTAGTTCTAGACACCTGAGAAAATCATTTTAGATTATGAATAATTAAGGATAAAGACAAGCTAGACTATAATTTGTACAAGAGGCTACAAATGTGATGATTTTCTACCAAATGTCAATGATGGTTTATGAAGCAGATAAAAATATTAAGTAGATTTGGTGTGAAGTAGTTAGTATCTGGGCAATGTTAATCAATTACACTAATTCAGAGCAATATACATTTTTAGAAGGCATAAGGCATATTCATTAGGATTAGAATAATTCTTACAGGGGTTGGAGAGTCAGAGCTCACATCATGTGTAAAAGCTGGTGCCAAAAATATAGATTTTAAAATAATCACATACCATGTATTGACTACAAAAACCTGAGTATGCAAACATTATTCAATAAACTATTGAAAAATATTGTGTAGCAATGGGCATAACTAGCTCATTATTAGGCTTTTTTTCCCTCCTATCAGGTCAGAAAAACACCACCAGTTCTTTTCAGCTAGGGGTAATAGGGAATTTCTTATGCTTTTCCTTTCATATTTAGCAATAATAAGTCAAAAGGGATTGTTTTCATCTTTATTTTGTCTTAAGCAAAAAGATAGCGAGACAAAAAGTTTAATCATTGTTCTTGGGTTGTGTCTAGATTTCCCTTAATAAAAATTTAGTTGTAGAGCAAAATAAAGGAACAATTAATATACTCCCTTCAAATTCAAGGCACTGATCTATAAGCACACATTACATGTGCCTTGATGAATCAAAATAGAAAGGAAGGGAGGAAAGAAGGAAGATGAGAAGTATGAGAGGTGGAGAAAAAGGGGGAGGGGAAATAATAAGATAAAATCCAAATCGTTAGAATGAAAAGTGTAGAATAGAACAGAACAGGATGGAATAGAATAGAATATATAATAGACTAGAGTAAAACCCTTTAAATAGAGAGAATAAATCCATTTAATAAATACTTATTGTTTGGTCATACATGAATCCTACTCATTTTGTAGAAAGAATGTTAGACTTAATATACAGTGTTAAATGTAGGATGTATAACAGAATCTGTAAACAGGAAAATGCTTATTTTTGCATATGGAAAAGTAAAGATTTGTGAAATCCTTTGGATACATTTAAGGAATCTTTGACGGCCCATATGTATCACAAAATGATGCCTGTCCTCCTTGTTGTGAATTGTGATTGAGTTGCTCATTTTAATCTTATATGTTAGATTAATACAGAAGTAGGGGAGGATGAACATTTTTATTATACTTTTACCTCGGTGCTTATACATTTCCTTGGTTTAGTCTTACTTTTTCTTGACCTTAGCTTCCGTCTTCCTCCCTACTAGTTCTCTCCCGAACTATGAGGGCTAGGAAAGCACTTTAATGCTCACTTCTTATGGACCAATTAATTTCCAGTCTAGGTAATCCAGAGGGGCAGTTCCACTCCATCCTGGAGGGATTTATGAGATTAGGATTCAGCATTAACTAGAAGGCAGAGAGTACTGGATCATTCTATCCATTTTATTTTCTCACCTGAATTCTCAGATCATTAAGGGAAGTTATTTTTAATTGCAAGCTTGAAAGATGGGCTTTGTTATGGGGAAAGAATGGAATGGGTGGTTGATTTCTTTGTAGCAGCTGCAATATGTTAGCAGAGTAAGAATGCAAAGAGCATATTATTCCAACTTTGCTTACAGGAATGATTTTAGAATGCACTACATGCAGAGAAAGCATTTGTTTTCCAAAATTATTTATTATAGAAATAAATCAAATCACCAGTGCACTGTTACTGTGAGCCATCTGCCAGAGATAGAAACAGCTTTGTCACACATAACCCTTATTTATATCAGCATTTCTGTCAGGGAATTTTAACTGTAATTGTCTCTCAACAGGAGTTTCTTAGGTCATCAGTAGGTTAGTTGTTGTCTAGAGAATAAGAGAGAGAAGAAGAACATTCAAATAAAACTATTACCCCAAATATAGCCTTTTCCTGAGCTAAATGGACTCAATTTAATTACAGATGGTATTAGCCAGTTAAATTCTCGTGTTTTGGTATCAAGAGTCACCCAGGTACTAGAGATTAGAATTCACAGAGCCTGAAGTTTCCAGCTCATTGCTTAAACTGTTGAGTTGAACTGTTTTTTTTTTTATTATGATAAACACAAACCCTACAGTACATAATGATGCTGTACTAATGTATACTTCTTGTCTGCAGGTATAAGACTTAGTGTAATCAGATTGGCAGCAGAAATTACCATGGAAGAATTTGTTTTATGGTAATAAGACTTTTCCCCCTTTATTTTAAATTGCCGTGGCTGATATACTATTTGTTTACCCAAACAATTTTAAGAAAGTGCTTGAGGGTTTGTCTGTAACAATGACTTCAATGCTGATTGAAGTTATTTCTTCTGGAACAGTGATGGAAAGAGGCTGACATTGAAAGTCTCAATTGATCTATGTATTGTGACGAATTGTATGAGCCCCAATAAATTGATTAAAAAAAAACAAAACAAAAAAAAAACACAGATCAACTAAAGTTGCCTATTGACTTTGACAAAACAAAAATAAATTTCCAACTATTTGAAACACTATTGTCCATCCAACCTAAAGCTGAACCAATAAACCAGCGATTATTGAGACAAAAAAAAAAAAAGAAAGTCTCGGGGCGCATCCATTTCTGGTCTGTGGTTTTTGTTGTTTTCCTGTTTATTGGGTGACTTAGAGGAAGTTCATTTAGTTTGGGTTTTAAATGTCCTAATATATAAACCAGGGCCAGCGATACCTGCATTATCTATTCTGTAAACATTATTATTATTTTTAAAAACTAAAAAAAAAAAAGGAATGGCGCTATTTGACCATCAATCCTCATTATTCAGGCACTCCATATTTGAAAGTTGCCTCCTCCTTAACTATATTTATCATCCCCAATTCAATAGTCACTGTCTTTCAAGGATGTTCACAGACAAATACCAAGTGGTGAATATTTTGCGTAGCCTCATGTGTAGGTTAGGGCCCTGGCAGCATTGTGGCTACCTGTTGGGCCATAATCAGTAAGGTTAGCAGTTTGTAAACACTGGTCATTCTGTGGGAGATCCATGTGGGCTCTCTACTCCCATACAGAATTACAGTCTCAGAAACTTACAAGGACAGTTCTACCCTGTCCTATTGATCAGCACTGGCTTGATAGCAGTGAAGGGTTTTTTTGGAAGTATAGGTTGCTGTTAAGTTTGAAGAAGGAGACTCATGTTTCAGCTCTTATGCTGACAGGTTATTAATTTATAATCTATGTAGCGCAATTTTTAAATATTTTTTGTTCTCCTCTTGATAATACCATTACTTAAATTGGCCTTAAAATATTGTGTTAAAGTACTACCTAAAGATCTGAGAGGAAGGAGCTCTGGTGGGGTAGTGGTTACACCTCAGGGTGTTAACTGCAAGGTCAGCAGTTCAAAACCACTGTCCTCCCTCCACAGGAGGAAGACCCATATTTCTATTACCTTACACAGTTACAGGCTTGGAAACAAATAGGATTGTTATGAGTTGGCAGTTAGTTTAGATGCAGGAAGGTTGAGTCTTTTGAAGAAAATGACTGTACTGAGTAAGTTTTGTTCAATGCATGAATTAAGTGTTGTTGGCCATGATAACAATATTATGATTCAATAATATTTAAAATATTAATATATACTAAATAAGGTATCTTTTAATATAATTGTATAGCTGTGAAGCAATGCTATGTATTGATCAGTTGATGAAAATATTGTGTCCAGAGGCCTGCAAAAACCCAAGCCTATATTTCTTTAGAAGTAATGATTCACTATTCACTGATTAATGTTCTCAGAAGAATATAACTATCCTGAAAATCAAGTGTCTATGAAGTTGCAGAACATTTATGTGTGAATCATTCTGCTCTGTAGCTATGATGTAAAATTTCCCTGATTTATAAAAACGTTTAAACAAATTGAACTGAAAGTTAGATATTTTAGTTATATTCATGTTATAGTGTTAACTACATGAAATATTGAAGACTATATTATATATCAGTAAATGTGTTTAAAAATTAATTATAACGATACAATATTATGCCCTAATGAAAGGCAACTTTTCCTCACAAATAACCACAAAGTAACATGTTGAATTCATGGTTTGAACATATTTGCAAGCATATATACATATATATAATATGCTTTTATATATAAAAATATTAAAATATTTTTACTACATGGCTTTATGCCAAAAAAAAAAACAACCCTCCATTTTGGGGGAAATATTTTGGCAGGGTTCAGCAGTTTGTTACATTTGATTTTAGGGAATTTGTAATGACTAAGTTTTAGAATTTTGAAGATGTTATTGTTGGCATAAAGAATAGATTTTGGTGACTGAATAAACAGCTGAATTTCAAGCATAGTCAAAAGGATTCCCTTAATGAGTGAAATGCATGAATATAAACAACTTAATTTTAGATTTATTTGGTTTTTAATAAAATGCATTAAGTGGGAAAGGATTAGGAAATCTAATTATATTTTGGAGTAACTTAATGACATCCAAGATAATTTTAGTGACAACAATAGACTGTACAATTATCTACTATAGTTTCAATTTATAGTATGCAAATGAATTTATCATCTGATTTTTTGGTGCAAAGATATTTGTTTAGCAATTATAATATTTTGCAAATAATATTCTTTTCACTTTATTTTGGTTATGAATGGAAAGTTTTTTACTTGACAAAATGTCATGTGGGATAAATAAGATTGTATGTCAACTTGGCTGTTAAAACATTGTCATTCCTTATGATGATTCCTAATGTAATGTGATCGTTTCCAAAATACCAAACAACAAATTGTGACTCATTGCAACCCTTAAGAAAGAGTTGCACTTCCCCTGTGGGGTTCCAAATCTTAAATCTTTACAGGAGTATAAAGTCTTTTCATTCTCACAAGGTGCATTTGGTGGTTTGGAATTGCTGAACTTGCAGTTAGTTGCCTAACGCATTACTGCTTTGCCAACAAGTCTCCTCAATCATCTCTGTTAAGCAACCAATAAACTGAAAGTGAGTTTTCTCTGAAGTATTGTCTGCTGGCAATATATGTGAACACTCTGGAAAAGCTTGCTTACTTTTTGCTGGGATTGGATGCTGCATCTGGCCTATCATCTGATCTGGCATACTATGATGTCTGTTCTTCCTGAGAGTAATCACAGCTTACCATCTTACCTGCTAATATTGGCATTCATCTCTAGCCAGCAGCTTGCCATCTCAGCCCCTGCAACTACAGAGTCAAAAGAAACTGCCAACATGACATCAGACTTGGACCTTTACAGCCTCTACAACTGTGTTAGCTATTTCCTTAAGAAAATTATGTGTGCATAGTGTCTATCTATGGGTTTGGATTTCTATCAGCTATATCTATCTATCTATCTATCTATCTATCTATCTATCTATCTATCTATCATCTATCTACCTATCTAACTATCATCTATCTATCATCTACCTACCTACCAATCTATCTGTTTCACTAATTTTCCCAGCCTAAGACCATAAAGATATATTAGCCCAATAAATGCATTGCCATTGAGTTAACTTTGATTATAGCAAATCTATCTAGGGCTTCTAAGGCTGTATATCTTTATGGACTGAGACAGTCTCAAATTTCTCCCCCTGAGAAGCTGAGGGGCTTGAACCACAAACCTTTCAGCTAGTAGACCAGTGCTTATCCAGCAGCACCACTAGGGCTTTCCTTATCTGTATGCTAGAAGGTGGGGCATTAAATCTACGAGAATCCACATACCCTCTGTCTCAGAGGTGTATAATCTGACAAAATCGAAAGAGTCATTATTGAATTTGGCCCCATGCAGAATTACAATGGAGGAATAATACATGGTAAACTCCCTTGGATGGTGGAGGAAACAGTTCCTTTATTTAGTGGATTCTTAGCCTATTTATCAGATGACTGAAAAGCTGCTGGCTTTGAGTGAGGGCTCAGAACAACAGAAGGTTTTGCAAAGCATTCGGTCTGCTGTACAAGCTGTCTGCCACTTGATTATCTATATCTATATCTATATCTATATCTATATATATATTATATAATCCAGCTCATCCAATGAGCCTTGAAATATCAGTGGCAGATAGAATAGAAATGTAACTTTGAGTCTTTTTTTTTAATCAATTTTTGGGGGCTCATGCAATTCATCACAATACATAGATCAATTGTGTAAAGCACATCTATACATTCGTTGCCCTCATTATTCCACAAATTCGCTTTCCTCTTGGGTTCCCGGAATCAGCTCATTTTCCTTTTTTCCCCCTCCCCTTCCCTTCCTCCTCCCCTCTCCCCCATGCACCCTTGATAATTTATAAATTATTATTGTATCTTATATTACACTGTCCGGCGTCTCCCTTCACC
>NW_022103896.1:24798074-24843620 GCF_000313985.2 Echinops telfairi
GGTCATTTTATGATATCTACCTTCCCGACATGATCACTGAAGACAGATGTGTGCAACTTTGAGTCTTTAGCAGTTTCCTATGGTTGAATCAATGTGCAGACCATTACCATTAGGATTTTGAAGAAAATTCCTGGCATCCTCTGCAGATAAATACTTTCTTTCAGAGAAATAAGTTTTCGTTTGTTACTGAGCCTTAGCAGAAACTGTATGTCTAATTATGGGCAAGCAATTACTACGTGGCCTGAGCTGCCTACTCACATAGTCATAAAGTTGAGTGTGGGCAACGACTCTCAGTCCAATCAAATCATGAATGTGGTTGATAGAGATCAGCTAGACGAGGAGCTTGAAAACACACGTTACATGAGAAAGTGGCCCAAATGCCCATGGTCTCCACTCCTGTCACATTACTTTCCCTCTTCTAGTCTGCACCTATACAGCTTAGCTTTCTGAAAGTGAGGAGGATTTGAAGCACTTACTGATGAAGAAGAAAGCCCTCAATACGTATTATAAATCAATGTAAAGAAAACCAAATTTATCACAACCAAACCAACAGATAGCCTAATGATACATGAAGAAAGGTTTGAAGTCAAAGATTTAATTTTATTTGTATCCAGTCAAGGCTAATGGAAGCAAAAGCAAAAATAATCAAAGGACGTATGGTGGGAAAAATCTACTAAAGATTATTTACAGTATTACAAAATACTGGTTTGTGCCTGGCCCAAACCAAGGTATTTTTAATTGCCCCAGAAACATGCAAAGCTGTGCTGCATCTCAGGGAATAGGTCCCCACTCAGCGACCCTCAGAATGATAGGATGCAACACCACCCGATCCGGTGCCTTCCTCAAAGTTGTTCTTTTGTTTGCGGCCCTTGTTACAGCATACGTTGGACAATGAAAAAGAAGACTGAAAAATAATCGGTGCATTTGAATTGTGGAGTTTCAAAGGATATTTAATATACGTAAACTCCCAGGGCAGCCTATTTTGGAAGTACTGTGAGAATGTTCCTCAGTAGCAACTCTGTCTCGTGTACTTTGGGTATCAGAAGGGATTAGACTTTGGGAAGAACATCATGTTTGTAAAGCAGAGGGTTACCCACAAAGAGGAGTACACTAAATAGATTGACAGTGGCTGCAACAATAGGCTCAAATAGAACAGTTGTGAGAGTGGCTCGGGTTTGGGCCATCTCTCATTCGGTTGTCCATATGGTCACTCTGAGGTGGAGTCCACTTGATGCCACCTAACGACTCTTAGACATGGGCTTCATAAACCCTGTGAAAAAGTCCATTATTTTTGAAGCCACATATATGGGGACTCGAAACTTTCATGGGAAGCGCGCGCGCACACACACACACACACACACACACACACACGCACACACACACACAGTGAAAATCCTGGTGGCACAATGGACTAACCAAGGCACTGTTAGTTGAAAAGTCAATAGTTTAAATCTACTAGTCCCTCACATGGACTAAGATGTGACAGTCTGCTAATAGGATTTCCAGTCTGGGAGACCCTTTGCCTCAGTTCTGCTCTGTCCTGTAGAGTAGCTAGCTATGAGTCAGAAAGGATTTGACAACACTGGGTGGTATAGAAACAAAAAAGAAATATTGTATATTTTATATATATATATATATATATATGGCTCTGGAACCGCATTGTTTTTCATTATTTCATGGCATAGAATTAATTTAATCATTTAAAAATATAATCCCACCTCATCTAGTTGGATATCTAGATTTGTACCTCAGTGTATTTGTTGGATTGAACTAAATAGAATTTCTACCACATATAAAATTTGGTGACCTTTTTTCCATAAAAACTTTTTATTTCATCCAAATTATTTACTTGCTGGCATCAAGTTATAAAATGTATGCCCACAATAATTTTTCTTTTCTTTAATTATGATATACCATCATTTCTATGTTGTTTTCTCTTTTTGGGGTTGTTTGTGAATAAACTAATGGTGGCTCGATGATTTCAGTTTTATTTCCAAAAATGTTGCTCTTGGGTTTAAGATTTGCCTCCCGTGTTTTTAGAACCATTTTGTCCCATGCACACTTTTTCTAATGAGCCTTTTCTAAGTATGCTTTTAATTATTGTTTTGGTTTTGTTTTAACAGAATTATCTAAGAGAATCTATTATAAGCATTTGTATTTGCTTTCTGTTCATTGCTATTAATAGTACCTAAATTTCCCTTTAGACTATTATTTGCTTTCCACATCAAGGTTACAATGTTATTTTATTCATTTCTGTCTTATTTAGCATTCCTGAATGAAACAGCACTGTTTTGCATTAAACAATCATTAATAAAACATGACCAATTTTAATGAAACTTACTTGGCTACTCATTTGTCTAGTGTGCATAATTCACACTTATTTTTTATTTGCATCCATTTGAAAATTTTACTGTTGTCTGTTCATTTACTTTTTACTTCCTTTCTGAGTCAATTTGTCTTGGATAATTTTCTTATAATAGTTTAAAGTTGGATTTTGTATTGAGTTATATTGATTACCTCAGTCTTTTAGTGCAGGTCATTTGACCTGCATTTACATATGATGTATCATCATATTATTGAGTTTATATATACACACATTGATATATCCAACATATACATATATTCAGCATAACATTATTCATTTAGTTTATTCTCCCTTTAAACCTATTAATCTTTGATTGGCTGTGCTTTTGTTTTTTCTTTAATATGCCTCAAACTATGCAGAACTATCAGTAGTATTTCATTCGATTCTCACTACAAACTTATGTTTACACATAAGCAAACTGAAACTTCGAGGACTTAAATAATCTGCCCAAGCCACACCAGGCTCAATGCAAGTCCCTATAGATCAAAATTACATTTCTTAAAAGTTATTTAATATACAGTCCTTTGATTTCCTATTTGTGTTCTTATTCAAGCAACATTTTTCTTTTCTTCTCTTTTTCTTTATTTTATTGGGTGCTCTTACAGCTCTTATCACAATCCAAACATATCCATTTTGTCAAATACATCTGTACATATGTTGTTGTGATCTTTTTCAGAACATTTTCTCTCTACTGAGACCCTGGCATCAGCTCCTCATTTTTCTCCCTCCCACCCCCATCTGCCCAGCCCATGCCCCCTTGACAATTTATAAGTTTTCTTGTCTTACACTGACTGCTGTCTCATTTCATCTACTTTTCTGGTGTCTGTCCCCCTGGGGTGGGGGCCATATATTGATCATTGTGGTTGGTTCCCCCTTACTCCCTCCCTACCCCCTGCTACCCTTACCCTGTATGTTAGTCTGGGTAGACTAGAGAAACAAATCCACAGAAACTCATATATATATATATATATAAAGGGTTTTCTATAAAGGGTAAGTGTACATTAAGAAAGAAGCCCAACCGCGTGCTGTCCAAGCCCATAAGTCCAAAACTAGCCCATATGTCCCATACCAATCTATAAAGTCCTCCTCAATCTCACAAAACACACGCAATGATGCCAACTGCAGGCCGAAAGCCAATCAGTGAGCGTGTAAACATCTAAGCACTGGGAGGGGTCTCCACATGGCTGCTCCAGCAACCAGGGCTGCATCAGGGTAGGTCCATGTGGCTTCTCCTCAGGTTTGTCTTGCAGGAAGTGAGCCTTGCCAGTTGAAGCAAGGAACTGGCTACGCCAGCTGCACCCTGGTCTGATCATCAGAAAGCAAGAGGCCTGAGAATGAGAAGGATGAGGCTCACTGAACCATTTCTATCTCAGTCCTTTAATTAATCCCGCATGTGCCCATCTTCCAGGTTGGCACAATAAATCAGCTATCACACCTTCCTGGTATTGCTGCACCCGTTATTGGTCCTGAGGGTTTTATCTGTTCTAGATTCCCTGTGTTGCAAGCTCTTATCTCTACCAGTGTACATGTTCTGGTTTAGCCAGATTTATAAGATAGAATTGGGGTCGTGGTAGTGGGGGGTGAGAGGAAGCATTAAAGAACTAGAGGAAGGTTGTACATTTCATTGGTGCTATACTGCACCCTGGCTGGCTCTTCTCTTTGTGATCGTTCATTGTCATTGTGTCTTTCAAAATGGTCTGGCTTGTTTCAGTCCATTTTCGAGTCCAAATTCCATTTGTAATTTGCTTAATAATTTTGTTTTCTTTTTGCTTCCTTTCTATCTCCTTGTTTTGTTTTCCTGAATACTCTTTCTTAATTCTTTTAAACGTGTTATCTATTCATGTTATAGATTTCGATTTGCTGACTGGTCTGGAGTACAGGTTAGAAAAATTTGAACTATTAGCATGATGCTGACTTATAACATGATATGGATTGGGACAATCATTAGGATAAAAAACACTGTTTGATAACTATGTTTCATATAATACAATATAGCTGTCATATAGATCAGTATAAGAAGGAAAGATGATGACAGATTCTTCATAGGTGGGAAAACTTGCAAACTGAACACATGTACATAGACAAATACAAACATAGACTCACACATGGATGTTTGCATAAGCCAAAGTGCTTGAGTGAATGATTAATATGCTCAGCTGATAACGGAAGGGTTGCTGCTACAATCCACCCAGAAGTACCACGAGAGAAACGTCTGGTGATCTACTGCAGGAATATAAGTCATTCAAACTCTCTGCTGCACCATTGTGCTCTAACACGCATGAGGTCAACACGACTAAGAGTTAACTCCATGTCAACTTCAAAAATTGATTATAGCTAGTTCATCAATGATTGATCACATGAGACCAATATATCAAAACAATATACAGGACAGGGCAATCCTTCTGGTAGTTCCTACCAGAGAAATGATTTTTAAAAACAACTTGTGATTAATGAAAACCACCTCTCGGAAGTCTTGACAGCTAACATGGCCAAATTGAAAGTGCACTGGTGTTGGAGTCCAGACCTTCCAGTTTAGGCTTGCTAGAGCAGCGGTTCTTAACCTGGGGTCACGACCCCTTTGGGGGTCACATGACCCTTTCACAGGGGTCACCCGATTCATCACAGTAGCGAAATGACAGTGATGAAGTAGCAACGAAAATAATGTTATGGTTGGGGGGGTCACCACAACATGAGGAACTGTATTAAAGGGTCGCGGCATGAGGAAGGTTGAGAACCACTGTGTTAAAGTGTCTTAATCAAGTGCGAACATTGTAAAATGTGTTTCCTTATCTGTAAAATAAGAAAATGAATGCCTTCACAATTAAGTTTTGAAAGTAAAATAAATAATTGTTTAGAGACCTTTTTAAACCGTGAAATATATAAAATACATACTATGAGATAATTATTTGCCTCGCTAGTTCAATCTGTCGTCGTAAGAGCTCACGAGTGTGCTACGTCTCTTCTCTGTAGAAGAAGTTGCTGCCAGCATTTTCCTTTAAACTGTGGATGCCCTAGGACAGACTGTGTACTCAAAGCCCCCCCACAGCAGGACATGCCATTCCAGATAGATAAAGGCCTGACTACGTGTTTTCTGAATAGATGGTACGAGAATTTAAAGACAAATGAGAAGGAATGTCAATGTGGCAGGTGGAATTTTATAGACAACAGTCTTTCATTTCAGCAGCCTGGGTGGACACGGAGCTGGGCTTGGTTGCAGTTAGCAGCAGCACCTCATAAATACATAAATACAGATTTATGCAGGATGACCTTCATGACTCCGTGTGCTGGGGAGCTTTGTGATTTCCACAGGGGTTACTAACGGACCGTTCCATTGACAACTGCAATGAGTGTTCCACCTCCCTGGCATTTTGAGAGCACATCTTTATGCATCAGCAAACCCCAGACTCGCATAGGGTGACTTCCCAAAGAGACACAGCACTCAATGAATTTTGCAAAGGATAAAGTTCATCTGCATTCTTGTCAATTAGCTAGGCACACATCCAGGGTTGTTTGCTGCACGTTTGCTGCTTCCCTGCCCCCGAACACAGTCAACTGTGAACTTAAACAGTTATTTATTTGTTTTAAAGAGTTAAATCTATATAAAGCTCTAAGGGAAGAGGAAGGTTTTTGTTAGAGATTTTAAAATAACATTTGACCTCAGAATCAAGGGCTATCTAAGTGTATTATTGGCAAAGCATAGCCAATTAGCATTATTTCTCTTCTGCAAAGTGCTACTGGTCACGTTGCTCTATGAAGTATGGGAACCAGAATGCAGCAAAGTTTCATGAAAATATTTCTAAATCTTCAGTTTTATTCCTCTTCTGAAAAGGTGAAAAAAATTCCGAAGTCCTAAAAGCAAACTAATCATTAAATTGATATCAGTTGCAAACAAGATATTGAAAAGTCTTTCTCCTATTGATTTACCTGATGAGATTATGAAAATATTCTTAGAAAATTTGCAGAAAAGAGAAAAAAATTGTCCATTTGTAGTTAGGATCCAAGAAGATTTCTATCAGGTCAATTGCTGATAAAATTAGAATTATTTTGTCTTAGAAGATGAATAACTCAGATGTAGTAGAGAGCTAATTAAAGGTGGTTGACAGTCTATCAGATAGATTAAAATGAGATCAAATATTAGGTCTCCTCCACTAGAAGATACCTAGCAGAAAGGAGCTCTTGTCGCACTGTGAGCTATTAATTGGGTTGGTAACCACAAGGTTGGTGGTTCAATTGCATCAGCCTCCTCCCAAGAGAGAAATGAGGCCATTTGCTTCCTGAAAGATTTACCCATAGAAATTGTAAAATAATTCACATCAACTTGGTGGTAATGGGTGGGTCTGTGGGCCTCCCCAAAGACAGAAGTGGAACTAATAAAGTAGAATATAGAGAGATTAATTTGGATTCTTTTAAAATAACGTGCCAATTTAATTTTCCAAAGATAGATGAGCTTGTTCCTGAAAGTGCTCACCTCACCTGGGTGGTGGTATCCAAGGGCATGTTGGAGTACCCGTGAGTAGTCTGTGTGTGAGGAATGGTGTAGGATGGCCTGTATACTGTCTTAACTCTGAATTCTTCATCCAATTATTGATCAAATGTGAAATGAAGATGCATTAATAATTATTATTTTAGGTGTTATTATTTTTTATTAAAATATTATTTTATTGGGGGCTCTTCCAGCTCTTATAACAATCCATAGAACAATTGTTTTTTGTTTGTCTGTTTTAAATCACTTTACTGGGGGGATAATACTGCTCTCATCACAATCCATACATCCATCCATTGTGTCAAGCACATTTGCACATACGTTGCCATCATCTTTTTCTAAACATTTTCTTTCTACTTGAGCCCTTGGTATCAGCTTCTTATTTTTCCCCTTGCCACCTTCCCTCCCTCGTGAACCCTTGGTAATTTATAAATTATTATTATTTTTTCAAGTCTTTCACTGACTGGTGTCTGCCTTCACCTACTTTTCTGTTGTCCATTCCCCAGGGAGGGGGTTATATATAGATCATTGTGATTAGTTTCCCCTTTCTCCCCCACCTTCCCCTTACCCTCCTGGTATCACCACTCTCATTATTGGTCCTGAAGGTTTTACCTGTGCTGGATACCCTGTGTTTTGAGCTTCATCTGTACCCATGTCCATGCTCTGATTGTATATATATATATATACAATACATACAACATATACATAATATATACAAAACTTCCTGATAGAAGTTTTCAAGATCCATGATTTCTTCCGTATAAATTCTCTTTTAGACTACATAAACTGCAACCAAATGTATGGGCCTTGCTTGGTTGAATACACTAGAATCAAATCCATTACATCTGTGGAAAAAAGCAATGTAGAAGCTCAATATTTGAAGCCAAAATGAGACCAGGGCCTGACTGTGGAGCAGACCATTAATTGCTCAACTTTAAATGTAGGTTGACGTTGAAGAAAGCTGAAGTCCACAGAGCCAAAATATGACCTTGACTATATTACACCTGAATTTCAAGAACATCTCAAGAACAGATTTGACACATTGAACACTAATGACAGATCTGATGAGCTGTGGGATGACACCAAGAATATCATACATGAAAAAAAGCAAAAGGTCGTCAACATCCAAGAAAGAATGAAAAGAATAACCTGGAGACGAGACTCCAAAACTGTCTCGTGATAATTTAGTAGTAGCTAATGATGAAGAAAAGGGCTGAAAGAAAATGTTATTATATTTTTGAGAAGAAATAGTAAAGCATTATTATGAAATGTGCAAGGACTTAGGGCTAGAAAGCCCTAAAAAGGAAGAACACACAGTATTTCTCAAAACTGAAGAAGTGAAGGGAAAATACAGGCTTCGAGTTCCAATATTGAAGCCTTGATGGGGAAAATACTGAATGATGTCGAAGGGATCACAACTTGAAGGATGCACAGTCTCTGGACTGTGGTAGATACTCAACCATTCAAGACGTAGCCTATGTCACAAACTGATCGTTTTGAAGGGAGATGTCCAAGTTGCACTGAAGGTCATAGTTTAAAAACCGGAATTGGTGGGATTCCCGTGGAAAGGTTTTAGCAGACTGATGAAGTACTTGCCAAACTCACTTGCCTAGAAATTTGGTAGCTAGCCACTTAGCCAACCACCTGGAAGAGATCCATATTTGTACCTATTCCAAAGAGAGGTGACCAAATAGAATGTAGACATTTTCTAAAGCTATTCTTAATATCACATGGAAGTAAATTTATCTTCTAGATAACTGAAAAATGGTTGCAGCAGTACATCAACAAGAAGTTGGCAGAAATTCAAGCTGGGTTCAGAAAAAGACACGACAAGAAGGTTGTTGTTATGTCAGATGGATCTTGGCTGAAAGCAGGGGATACTAGAAGGATGTTTACTTGTGTTTTACTGACTTCGCAGAGGCATTTGACTGTGTGAATCATAACAAACTAAGGATAACATCGAGACTAATGGGGATTCCAGAAGACTACATTGTGCTTATGTGAAACCTGTACATGGAATAACAGGCAGTTTTCTGAACAGAACAAGGCAATATCATATAGGTTAAAATCAGAAAGCAGTGTGCTTGAGGCTTGGGTCCTTTCACCATACTTATTCATTCTGTATGCTGAGAAAATAATCCAAGAAGCTGGAGTGTAGGATGGTATCCAGAGGAAACCTGGCTAACAACCTTTGGTTTGCAGATAACATACTGCTTTTTTTGCTAATAGTGAGAAAGACTTGAAGCACCTTCTCCTAAAGGTCAAGGGCTACAGCCTTTTGGATGGATTACAACACAGTGTAAAGAAAAACAAAATTTTCATAATTGAATCATTAGAGAAAATCATGACTCTGAAAGACTATGGTTTTTTTTTCCTCTTCTATTTTGGGGGAGCTCATAGATATTATAACAACCCATAGTTCAATTAAATCAAACAAAATTCCACAACTGCTGCTACCAACATTTTCAAAACATGTTCTTTCCTCTTAAACTCTTTGCTATCAACTTCCCTTTATTCCCTTCCCCTACCCCCACCCCAACCCTACCCAGAGGTCAGTTGACATTTAAATAGAAAATGATGGACATGTTTTACTTTATCCTTTTGGTCTTACTTCTCTGGTGATACTACACCAGAAATGATTGGCTTTAGAAAAGAGAAATTTACTTTCTCCCAGGTAAGGAGACTCAAAACTCAAACTCAAATTCACTTTCATTGAGTTGATTCTGTTTCACGAGGACCCATGGACCGACTCGAACTGCCCTTGTGGGTTTTGATATTGTAAATCTTTATGGGAGTGAAAACTTCATCTTGCTCCCCCTGGGTGTCTGGTGGTTTAAATGGCTGCCTGGGGTTTAGCAGTTCAAGGTTTACCCTGCTAAGCAGGAAGTCAGAAATCAGAGGGAAGCCTCCAGGGGAAGGTTTTGGGCCTCTGTTGGAGCTGGAGAGGATCCCTTGTATCTTCTAAGCTTGTGTTCCTATGTGATCTTCATTTGGCTTGGCTTCTCTGCTCCCACATCTTTGCTTCCTAGTTTACTTGTTCAATCTCTTTTATATCTCAAAAGAGATTGATGGAAGTTGCACCCTACACAAATCTATCCTCATTGATATAAAAAGACACCCATTTTCACACGAGATTTAAAACATAGGCACAATGACTAGGATTTGGAACACATTTTGTGGGAACACAATTCAATCCCTAAGACCATCCATCCTTTTTCCTCTTAAAGTTAAATCACACTATTTCAAAGTTTCTGGTGGTTTTAAAAAAAAATTAGAAAAATAACCTGCCATCAGTGTGTTCTGTGTTATCATTAAAAGGCGGTCCTAAGGTATCTTGTCAACCACTTCACAATTTTTAAAAAGAAGTACATAAATCTTATTTCTATATAATTACTCTCCTACTCCACTTAAAATAACATTCTTTTCAGTATAATTTACCTAATGCCAAGTTCAAAACTAATTATATAAAATAAATCTGTGTTAAATTCCAACATAGCATACTGAATAATTTTATTCATTAACACTCGGAAGTCATCAGCAACATCTTGTTTGTATTCTCTATTGTAAGTGGCAGAGGGAAGGACATGCATTCATATTTTTCCAAAACATGTATACCTACTATTTAGTACAGACCTTTCCCACAGTGGTAGGGGTATACATAAGTAAATGAGTTCATGCATGGTTCTTTGGCATCTAAATTTTTTCTCTATATCTTATCATACTCATATTTGTACAGTAGGATGCAAATCATTTTTATTAAACTAATTATTGTGCATCCCTATATAATTCACATTTCTCTGAAATGTACTGAAGGCATGTCTTTAAAATAAAGAGTCTCTGTAAAACTTTCAATTATTTTTAATGATGTGCAATGTATTTACCTATATTTATATTTCATAGCCACCATTCATTTTAAAATGTTTTAAAATGTGTTTGTTTCTTGATATGAGACATTTGTATTTGCTAGAATATCAAGATTGCTTTAAAATATAATATACTTTTTGCAAATTTTCTACATAAATTAGTGTGATATGCTGACATATAAACTTATAATTTAATTAATTACTTAATTTTTCATTGTTATACTATGTTGTAAGCTTTTATAAAGATTGAAGTAAATTTTAACTACTTGTATATGAAAATATTTTTATTAGTAGTATTTTAATGTTTTCTACAGGAAATTATATATATCCCAAAGCACCGTAATAAGTATATGACAGTTGGAGATAGTGAATGTTTTTAATAAAACAGATTTGCTGTAGCTATCTAGTTGTAGGATTCTAAGATGCCATTCTCCTGTTCCCCAGTTAATATTCCCTGAGATTTGGGGTTATAAGAATTTTATTCCTGTGACAAGGATATAGTATATGGGAAAAGTTGCAGATACAATTAAGATCACAAAGCAGTTGACTTTAAGTAGGGAGATTATCTGGGCAGCTCTGATTTAATCACACAAACCCTTTTAAAATTAGAATGTTCTCCAGGCTGGTCACAGAAGACATAGTATATGTGCTCCAAGTGGCCTGTTAAATTTTTCACATTTTCATTGGTACCATGAATTGAGTTCTCTTTTAGGAATTGGCTTTTTGGTGTACGCATCGCTGGTTTGTGCACCTTGTGTCGTCATTCATTGACTGCGAAGTGGAGAGCAGAAGCGGAGAATCGTGCTCGCTTCGTCACCCAGCATCTTCTCCTTAAGTTCAAATGCATGTCCCGAAGGTCACTCCACTCCCCTGATTGACAGGGAGCTGCACACACCAATGAAAACGCACCTTTCTCTTCATATGTCATTTTTCTTTGTTCATGTAACGTTGGTCAAAAGCTACAGTGTTCAATTTGCTATCTATTCAGATTTTTCCTATAGAAAGGAAATCAGTTCAAACAAAATCAAGTGACTTGACCATGGAGCCAGTCAACATCCTCACTCTCTGCCTAATAGCCCTGGTGATGCAGTGGGTTAAGTATTGGGTTTCTTACCTCAAATTGGGTGGTAAAATCCATCAGCTCCTCTGCAGGGGAATAACAAGGCTTCTACCTTCTCAGAAACTCTAAGACGCAGTTCTAGTGTGCCCTGTAGGGTCCCTGTGAATCAGAATGGGCAGCGGGTTATTCTCTGTATGCCTGTGTGTGTGTGTGTGTGTGTGTGTGTAAGAATAAATCCCAAAGGATAGTTTTCTCTTTCCTACCATCTCTGGACAGCCCAGCCTAATATCTCAGCTAGAATTCACGACACCTCTATCATTACCCCAGACAGCCTGCCCCACAGGTGCGATCCAATCTCCACCAATTCTCCTTCTCACAATGTGATCCAGTTTGTTTTATTTCTTGTAATTTCCATCCTTCAGTTTATTGTATGGGGCTATCAATTCCTATCCCTAAAACCCCTTTTTTATATCTAGTATTTTTATTCATTTTAATTGGCTTAGGAAAGGAGGCTGTGAAAACAGGAATTGACTCTGCCATCTCTTGTGAAACTCTCCACATCCAATCCTTATTTTGTAAGGAATTAGACTAAGGTAAGAAGGACGGTTGAGTGTTGGTGGCTAGATGCCAAGCTGGGAAGTCCATTCACACGGTCTCTAGCTGAAGTCAATGAAAGGATAGCTCCCCCCTAGTTAGTCCCCCACTGCCACCTCTTTGTAGGACAACCCAGTGGAATGAGGCTGCATTAAAAAATACTTTCCTTAAAACACATTTTGAAATTTGAAAATAAAATGTGCCTGTCTTCATAGTAGAAAGGAAGTGCTTCATACCTGTAAGTGCATACTCTAAATGCACAGACTCACACAAGTCACAGGTGCAAATCCAGATGGGCTTAACCCATAAAGCAGATAAGCTGTCTTACATGCAGTTTATTCTGTGGGATCCTTAGGAAGCACAGTTAAGTCTTTACTGGGTTGACCTTTAAGAGCCAAGATCAATTTTCCTAATAAAAAGCAGACCTTTGCACAATTTCTAAAAAGGCACTGAAAATCTTTACCAACTGAGGCATGAAATTATATGTCCCAGTCACTCTCTGAGGAATAAAATTTATTAGTTGACATAAAAACACAAACAGCCATATATATTTACCTTGTTCCCCAGTGACAGCAACCACTAGAAATGGGGAGATCATTACTGTTGCTTATTTTTTTTAGTATGTAGACTGCTAGAAACACTGCACACATCTTCATATACAGGAAATTTAAGGAATATGATATGTCTAATTCAATGATAATAATGATAGTTTGATTAGCTGCCATTGGGTAACCCCTGACGCATGAGGGCTCCATGCACATGAGCTTTGGGGTATTGTGGGCCCCAGTCATCGTTTGCTGAATTTTAGAAGTAAATCACCATATCCTCCCTCCTTGTCAATCTTAGACTGGATGCTGTACTGAAATCTGGTCAGCGCCATAGCAACATGCAATCCCCCACTTGGAGACAGGGAAACTCTACTACTGAACCACCACTGCCTCCATCTCAGTCATTGAGCCCCTGCCAACTTATAGCAACTGTGTAGGACAGAGTAGAACAGGCCCCTGGGGTTCAGAGACTATGTTAGTAAACAGCCTGGTCTTTCTCCTGCGGAGTGGCTAGTGGTTTTGAACTGCTGACCTTGCACATTGTAGTCCAGTGCTTGATCACTAGGCCACTGGGGCTCCTACATCAATAGGGAAAGATTATTTTCTATTGCCACCTACATGATTAAAAAGCATCCATTAAGAATTTATATGGACCTTCACTTAATTGCCAAAGAATATTAAACATAAAAGTTAAAGACACAGGAGTCTTCAGGTGAATTGTAAAAGGAAAAAAATCCAATTTAAAAATTGGCAAAAAAGATTTTAACACTCTAAAAAGAAGATCTATATGACCAAGGAATAAGTGAAAAAGATACTGAAGATAATTACTCAAAATGATAAATGCATATTACAATCCCATGGTCTGACCATATACTGATAAGTAAGAGTAGATAGAACTAAGGAACTAGCAACAAATTCTAGAACTAAGTGAAATATTCTTACGCAGATCGATAATTTGCATGTTTACTGAAGTGGAATACTGCTTGGCGACAAAAATGAAAGGTCATCAAGACAATGACAGCAAGGATGACTCTCAAAAACACTAAACCAAGTGAAAGATCCAGATATTGACTGAAATTTCTAACACAGGAAAAACTGATAGACAGGGTTTGTCTGAAGCCAACACTAGAGGTGTGGAATTTGTCATAAAGACGAATGAAAGAGTGTTTGGAGTTCAAGGAAATGCTTTGTATCTTGATTGGACAGGTAGTTATATCAATGTATACATTTGTCAAAATCTTTGACCTACATATTTTAAATGGTTGAATTTCCTTATAAATATATTTATTTCAAGAAAGTTGATTAAAAATTTAAAATATATTTTAAATTTCATGTTAAAATATATATACATTATCTGAATAAGATTATTACATAGCCCAACCATACTTTCAATTAGGTAGTTTTCATTTATTTGTATCTGAGCATATAACATTTCATTATTTTGGTCATGAGTTGCGGTCAGTTATGCATTTAGCTTGTTTACTTAGCCATTTTCAGGTAGAGTTTTCAGAAATACCAATTATAAATTGAGTAAGAATATAGTATGTGAGAAAAGTAAGATTAATCTATTTCTGGGCACTTAGGTTGATCTATTAAAAATAACTGCATGCCCCAACTTGAAATAATGCAAATTTCCATATAGAGTAGAGTGTATAAGTAAATTCTGGTATATTCAGCAACTTGATAACATTTTCAGAACAGTCTAATGCAATCAAACAATCTATCGAATAGGACTTAGAAAGTTAATGTGGAGATGGAAAATGAAAACCCAAATGGTAAATTTATATTAAAATCAAGAACACACAGAATTAATTACAGGTAATGAAAATCAGAACTATTGTTTATTTCTGAGGATGGGTAATCGATTGACTAAAGGAAGTGGGGAGGATTTCATAGTGAAAAAATATTCTTGATCTTGATATGTGTGGTGATAACATGTGTATATATCCAAAAATTCACCAAGTTGCACTGCAAAGCCCTTCGCATTTTAATTAATATCTATGGTACTTCAGTGTACAAGAGTAGTGAAAACCACAATATCACTGAAGTGGATGTGCATCGTGCACACTGCTCTTCTCATCCTGGTTATTCATTGTGAATTTGCTTTTGCTTTTTCTGCTATTTCCCTAGAACTAATTTTCTGAATGAGCATCCAAATGATTTCTATAGTTCTCTACATGTTTTTTCCTTGTTCTTATGTTGTTGCATTTAACAAAATGCTCCCTTCCAGTTTAAATGGTTCCCAGCAATGCTTGAGTAATCATTTTTATATAGCCCTGTCAACACTGGCACACACATTGTGGAATACCTTTCTCCTAATCCAAAATGTCATATGTTCTATTTCCTGTAGCAAGTAGACTCAATTTGTGGTGTGGGATTTATGTCCATTGTCATATAGATTTTTTCAGTCATGGTAAAATTTCGAGCTAGATTCAGTGTTGATGGGAACAATGTTCAATTCAACCATATTCTGATTTTTTTTAAGGCTGATAAAAGTGACAGCTAGATAAACGCTCCCTTTCACTTGCGGGAGAGAGGCTAAGTGCTTTCCTCTTTGAGGAGAAAGGGCGAGTGGAGGACTTTGATGGAGTCCCTGGGAGATGTGCTGATTGCCTTGTGCTTCGCGAATCTAGCTCGAAATTTTACCATGACTGTCAACGGAGACCAGTTCCTGGAGGACTTCACGCTTGGTAAAGGAGGAGCAGCGAAAAAGAGGGAGGCCCTTGACTAGATGGGTTGACTTTGTGGCTGCAAAAAAGGGCTCAGATTTAAGAATTGTGAGGCTGGCTCAGGACCGTTCGGTGTTTTGTTCTGTTGCACATACGGTCGCTATGGGTTGGCACTTGGCCACTCTGAGTGGGAACTGACTAGACAGCACCAATGACAACCACCGTCTGAAGCACTTCTCAGCACGTCTTGTCTAGCTAGATACGTTTAAATTACAAACTGAAGGTCTCAATTTAACTCCTGGATTATTTTTGCATAATCATCTGTGTTGCTCAGTGGCAATTTGTTCTCCGATACTTCTTCTCTTGCTCTTGCTCTATGGTGGATTTTAAGGGAGTCGCTCCAGACTAATTATGTTTCTCAGATTCCTTTATCAAACATTCCCATTTGGTTTACCCAGGTCCTAGAGGTGGATGTTTGGAAGGTGGGAGAAGGGGAGAACTAGGGTGTTTCTTCTTTTTCTTTCTGCTCTTGAGTGATTTAACATATGATGTCTCCGATTTGATGTCAGCTCACACCAGATTACCCCAATTATATAAGCTCTTACAAATACTCTTGTTACATCAAACCCTCTTCTTGTAAGTGTAAGAGCAGCTCCCTGATGTGATAATCGCCGATTCACTCAGAGACCTCTCCTTGCCCTACCATCATGTAGAATATCTTTGTGACGACTTCTTCGTATTAAAATCGCTGTAGTGAATTAATTGACTTTGAATTTCTTGCTGACAGGATTCTGACTGATAGCTATATCGTACTTTACTTATCTGTAACTCAAATCTCATTTTAAATACTTTATCTTTGCCCCCATGTAGACCAAAGCTGAGACAAACAAAATTGTGTTGTTGTCATTAGGTGCCATTAAGGTAGTTCTGACTCATAGCGACCTTATGCACAACAGAGGGAAACCAGGCCGGGTCCTGCACCTTCCTCAGAGTGGTTCTTATGCTTGAATTGCATTTGTCTCATCTTTTTAGGTTCTCATTCCCTACCAAGAGCGTGACTCCTAGAGGCCTATCAATTGTTCCTGAAGAATGGAAATGTGGAGGAACAGCAAAGGAAAAGGGGAGAGCATAATAGAAGGAAGGGGAAGAGAAAGGAGGAAGGGAAGTTATTTCAATTATTTTCCAATTTAAAAAATAAGACAATTTGAAACTATGTCATCCACTAAACACAAACAAACAAAAAGTCACTGCCATCTAGTCAATGTTGACTCAGAGAGACCCCCCCATATGGGTTTCTGAGACTGAAACTGTTTATGGGAGTAGACAGTCTAGCCTTTCTCCCTTGGATCTGCGAGTAGTTTTGAACTACTGACCATGTGGATTGCAGCCTGATGCATAACGAGTACACCACCAGAGCTCCTCATCAGCATTTACTAACAACCACTCAGCATTTACTAACAACCACTCAGAATAAAATGCCTTCCAATTAAACAAATACCTATAGGTGAATACACTTATGAGTAGAAGTTTCAGCTAAGAATGACCATTTCTGTGTTTGAAAAGTTTAAGGTTGTGAGTTTAGAAGTGAGTGGAAAATGTAAATGGTAACTATCATCAATGAAATGACAGCAGAAGAAAATACAGATTTTATTGGAATATTTAAACAATTGTGTCTGATTAAAAAGTTCTATCTGTATCTAAAATAGTCCAGGTGGCCAAATGGTTAAACATTGGGCTGCTAACCACAAGTTTGGCAGTTCAAAACCACTGAAGGATAAAGATTGGACTTTCTACACCTATAGAGTTACAGTCTCGGAAACCCACAACCGCAGTTCTGCCTTGTCAAAATCAACTCAATGGCAATGAGCTCATCTCTAATTGTGTGCCATTCCAGACAGTAGAGACCAGAAAACTCTCAGACACATCTCCATCTCCTAGATTTCCTTGACATCGAGTAGATGTCATGCACCTTGTGCAAGATTTGAATTAGAAACTAAGTTTAGTAAAAGAGGTAGCAAGTCTAGGACATCTTAAAGGTAAAGAGAGACTATGAGCCGATGAGTAATGTCTGATCCTGGTTTAGTTGGTGCAATCATGGAGCCAACATGTGGAGCTGTAACTTCCTGAACGTGTTGGATATAACAAATTGGTACTTGACATTGTTCTGGCATGAAGTTTGAAGGTTAAGGTAAGGCATGATACTCCAGCTTATTCAACATTTTAAAATGCAAGTGTCACTGAATTAAATCTGTTTTTACTTAAAATGCCTCTGTTAGGCAGGGTTCTCTAGAGAAACAACACCAGGACACTTATGACTATATTTATGGATAGATTTATACAGCATGAAGGAATATAACAGCTAATTAATCCACAGAGCAGTATAGAGGGCTCAGTTTAACTCACAGGGCTGCTGGGTCCAAGGTCAAGGAAGCAGACAGCTGAGTGTTCCTTCAGGCAATGCATGCAGTCTGCCCACAGGCAGCAAACAGCAGGGCAGGTCACCAACAGCCAGCAGCTTAGGAGTTTAGCTAAGCAGGACTGGATGGGATAGGGAACTCAAACAATGCAAGACAACAGAATCCACCAGCCTCTAGCTCAAACAATGTATTCCCCAGCAACATGGTGAGGCAGGTCTCAAAGGAACCTCAAGCTCTAGCAACACAATTCACGATTGGCTGGCCCAAGAGTGATATAGCTTGCCAGTTGAGGCAGAGAACTAGCTAAAGCAGCTGCATGCTTGTCTGATCACCAGAGAGCAAGAGAGAGAGAGAGGCGGGGCTTGCAGAGCCATATATCTCTGTCCTCTAATCAAACTGCGACCTTATTAATCCCACATGTTCCCACTGGCCAGGTTGGCACAATAACCTACCTAGCACAAGGCCTACATTTTTTGGTGTTGTTGACCACAACTAAATCCTATCTGTAAAGAAACAATTATTTCTCATTATAATAAAAGAGAATTAAAATCTGTGCATTTAATAGAAATAAAATGAAGCTGTGTTTGGAAGGAAGTCTAAAGGTAATGTTCAACAATGTTTGTCTATATTTTAAAGCAGAAGATAAGGGATATTGATGGAGGAGATATTTATTCAATATGTATTTGAGAGCCAGACACTGAATTTGATATTAAGAAAATAATGTTAGATAAATATATATGTGGGATCCAGGCCCATAGATTAATTTGTCCTTAAGTGTGGTGTGTGCAATAAGGAAAAAAGAAGAAGAAGAAGAAGAAGAAGAAGAAGAAGAAGAAGAAGAAGAAGAAGAAGAAGAAGAAGAAGAAGAAGAAGAAGAAGAAGACAGGGAAGACAGGGCATGGAGACCTCATCTCCGATGTCAGAGTAAGAGAGCCAGTTTATTTCCCAGTGAGTTCATATAGCAGCGAAGTGTGCAAGCATCCAGCAGGCACCTACATAATAGAATGGGAAAAGTGTGAATATGGACTATCCTGAGTTTCTTCTGGAGAAACATCATGATAAGTATCAGGCACTTAAGATACAATAGGCGTCTTTTAGCTATGTCAGGAGAGCCAGGCACTTGAAGGAGACAGCTTTATATTAGCATCTTAATTAAGAGCAGTTGTGGAGAAACCACTTTCTGGAGAATGTATTTCTGACTTTATCCCTATCTTGGAGCTGTGGAGGACTTCCTAACTCTAAAGCCAGTCTTCCAAGCCCTGGGGTCATGAGGGTAGAGATTAAGCCATTTATACTTTCATACAGGTCCTCAATTTCATATATGTATATACATGAAGGAGTACACCCCAAAATGGCATTTTTTTTCATAGCTATGTATTTATTTATTTACAAAACAACCTTCAAAGTACTCTCCATTACACTTAAAACATTTGTTAAATCTGTTATTGCATTCTTGGAAATATTTTCAAAACTTATCTATCTGGATGGTTGACAACACCTCCCTCCTTTTTCTTCACCTCTTCTATGTTGTCAAATTGCTGTCCTTTCATGTCCCTCTTCATTTGCAGAAACAAAAAGAAGTCACACAGATTGAGGTCAGGTGAGTAAGGTTTTTGGGGCTAGAGAAGAATGCTCTTTCTTACCCCAAACTGGTGCACTGACATGGCTGTGTGACCAGGTATATGGTGGCAAAAACCAATCCCCTGTCTGCCACAAATCAGGCCTGTTGTGTTGCACACTGTTTTGCAATCTTTTCAGAACCTCTAAATAGAAAACTTGATTCATAGTCTGACATAGTGAAACAAACTCCAAATGTATGAACCCCTCAAATTAAAAAACACAAATAAGCATCATCTTGATATTTGATTTGATTTGATGAGCTTTTGGTGGGGCAAGGTGATGATGGCATCTTCCACTGGCTTCCACAGGCTTGATTGATGATTGCTTTTAGGGTAATAAGAAAATCACCGTGTCTCATCACCAGTAATGACCTTAGAAAAATAAGTCCGGGTCTCTGGGAGATGTTCTTTCTTTTTTCTTTTTTTTGTTTTGTTTCCCGAGTGGGCGAGGCCTTCATTCCTGAGCTTTATTTCAAAGCACAGCATGTTTCCAGTTGACACTCTCTTTGCTGGCCAGTCAGAACCTGGGGCACAAATTTCACAGTGACCCTTCTCATTCCCAAATTTTCTATTAAAATTTGCTTGAACCCAAGAAGAAAGCGACTTTTGGGAATAATGAGGGCAACAAATGTATAGATGTGCTTTACACAATTGATCTATGTATTGTGATGAATTGTATGAGCCCCAATAAATTGATTAAAAAAAATTTGCTTGAACCGAGATCCAAGATAGTCCAGATAACTTCCCCATCTCTTCCATGGTCCATTGTCAGTCTTCAAGCCTAAGTGCATGAATTTTGTCAACATTTTCATCTGTTCAGGAAGTTGATGGATATCTAGAATTAGGTTTTCCATCTTTTTTTGAAACGAGAAAACCATTCATACACTTGCATTCATACATATGCTTCCCATAACACTGTACTTTTAAGCTGTGTTCTACATCACAACAGTTTCTGCAGCATTTTTCCCAAGCATGAAACAAAATTTCACAGCCACATGCTATTCTCTTAAATTGAGCATCACAAAAAAAACGAGGTTTGAGCAAAATTGCTTTTACAAAAAAATTTACTGTGATCAGAGAACCTTCCCAGATGACACCACTGGGTGCACTAACTCAGAATGACTTGATGCTCCACTAGTGGGAAAATACTAAGAAAGCTCTGCCCAGCGAAGTTTTTTTTTCATTTTGGGGGTAGGGGGTATTCCCTCATATGTACAGATCTGCTACCTATCTATTTGTTTTGCTGTTGGATTAGTTGGTGTATACTGTTTCACATGTAAAAATTGTGCAGGAAACCAGTTCACTAGTATTTCAAAAAATAGCAATCATCCATGGTGGACAGATTTCAACTAAGAGCCTTTACATTAAGATAGACTGGAAAGACAGACCTGGAAATCTACTGCTGAAAGATAAAAAGCACCTGCCGGGATCATTACAGAGTATTATTCAGTATAATCCTGGGAGATATATTCCTAGGTTGGAGAGCATTCAGCATGCAGTGGCTGTGACAAGGGACCAAAGTACACCCCAAATCCTGAAGAAAATGCAGAGCCTGGCAGCATTTTGTTCTATTGTACATAAGACCACTATGATTTGGAGTTGACTGGGGGGCAATAAAATAGATCTAGATGTTATTAAATTAGCTATAGATATAGATTTTATTAAAAAAACAATAAAAATGTAGATATTATTTCTATAGACATGCAATTTCAGAGAATCACACAATTCAGTATTGCGAAAATGCAATAGATATGGGGCTCATCTTTCAGCATTATATTAAACAAGGTTTTGCTGCTTGTTTCACTTGTTATTTTTTCTCTCCAGAAAATAGATAGATTGTTCATATATATACGTTATATAGAAGGTCCATGGAAACCCCATGGACTGCTGGTATTTGAAATACTGTGGCCTAGCTTCCAGCATCCTAGCAACATGCAAGCCACCACACTATACCATACTAACAAGTGGTGGATGCAACCATGGGCTCAAGAACCCCTACTTGAGGACAGCGCAGGCCTGGAGAATGTTCTATTCTGTTATATGCGTGTTACTCTGAATCAGAACGAATTCAATGGCACCTGACAACATGATACAACAGCATCGAGTTAGTTCCCACTCATAAGGATGCTATGCATAACAGAGCACAACACTGGCCTGATGCCATCCTCAACATTGCTGTCACGTTTGAGCTCAGTGCCAGAAGCGCATGTAATCACCCACTCGTCAGATATATTCTCCTTTTAATTTTATGCTCCCCATGAGAATGAACTAGGTTATTTCAGACTACTCCTAGTTTCTGTTGCTGATAGGTGTCATAAAGTCAATTCTGACTCATAGCCGCTTATGCACCGGCAGGAAACACTGCCTGGTCCTCCATCATCCTCACAATTGTACCTATGCTTGAGCCTAGTGTTGCAGCCACGGTGTCAATCTCTCTCTTTGAGAACTTCCGCTTTTTTACTGCTCTTTCCCTTCAAGTATGATGTCCTTCTCCAAGGGTAAGCCTCTCTTGGCAACATGTCCAACGTAGTCAGAAAAAGCTCACTTCCAAAGAGCACGCTAATTATACTTCTTCCAAGACCGATTTGTTTGTTCTTCTAGGAATCCATGGTACTTAGAACTGCACTGATTCTTCTGAAGTCCTCCTTATCCAATGCCCAACTTTCACACGCACGTGAAAACATTAAAAATACAGCGAGTTGGATCAGGTACACATTACTCCACAAAGCAACCTTCTTACTTTTCAAAACTTTAAAGAAGTCTTATGCAGCAGAGTTACCAATGCAATGCATCATTTGATTTCTTGACTGCTGCTGCCATGAGCATTATGTGTGGATCCACACACAATGAAATTATTGATCCTTTGATCTTTTTTCCATTTATCATGAGGTTATCTATTGGTCCAGTTGTGAGGATTTTGGTTTTCCTTACATTGAAAAATATAGCCCTTGGCCTTCATTAGCAAGTGCTTCAAGTCCTCCTCACTTTCAGCATGTAAAGTTGTATCATGTGCATATCACAGACTGTTAATAAGCTGTTCTCCAATGCCATTGCCACCTTCATTATATGCTCCAGGTTCTCAGATTATCTGCCCAGCATGCAGATTGAAGAAATATGGTGCAAGGCTGCAGCTCTGATGTACACCGCGCCTCATTTTAAATCGCTCATTGTTTTTTCTGATTAGTCTTCATTTTGTCTGTGCGCTCTATGTGGACATTGCAATGGATGGTTGAGGGCAGCAGAGATGTGTAGTGGCATGGGGCAAACTGTCAGTATCACAACATATAATTAGGAAGCTAGAAGAGATCAGATCTGACCCCTTGGCCATTTACTGCATGCATTTATAAGGATTCTTAGTAAATATAAAAGTACTTTTTTCTGAACCTAACAGTAAATAATATTCTATCCAACTGTAGTTACATAGGTACAGGCAATCATATTGTCTTCATTAAAAAAAAAATTATTGACTTAGCTAAAGCCTTGTCACTTCACTGAAAACAATTTTTTTATTACATTTAGTGCTTTTATTGCATTAGCATTCTACTTTTATTTAATTTCTTATATATTTATTACTTTTTCCTTCTACTTTTCTTAGAGGTTGCTTTTCTCTTCATTTTCTAGCTGAAAATTCAGACTGCTTACTTGAGCACTTTCTTCTTTTTTATTATCCCTAGTCAGACTCCCTGCTGAGGAGTCAATGGTAACTCTTAGCAACCCCCTGTGGGTTTCAAGACTAACAGTTTGTGGCAGTGGAAAGGCAAGTCTTCCTCCCTTGAAACAGCTGATGGTTTCCAACTGCAGACCAGGAAGGTTTCAGCCCAAGCATAACTGCTCTTCCACCATGGCTCTTTTTTATTCTAATTATTTAAATTTATAAATGTTCCTCTCTGCATTATTTTTACCCTTATTCCTGTTAAGTTTCTATTTTCATAGTCAATCAATTAAACTATTCCTACTTCGTTATTTCTTTATTAACCCATTGACTACTTATAAGTAACTTTGAAATTCCAGTTACATATCCTCCCTCCATTTGTTAATCCTATACCTATTGTATGAGAGGGATTAAACAAGTTATTGGAAAACTGGAGAGAGGCGATATTGTATTTTTTCCATGATATTTTTGAAGTCCTCCATGTATATCTACTTATAGTCAAATCTTTATAATAGCTTCTGGTTTGAGTAATAATGTTTTAGGTGCTCCGCAATCATCTTTGACTCATAATGACCCAAACGCTTACAACGGAACAAAGCACTGCTGGGTTTTGTGCTGTCCTCACCGGCACTGCTGTAGTTGAGCCCTGACTCGCAGCCACTATCGATCTATCTTGTTGAAGTTTGCCTCGTTTTTGCTGACCCTCTACTTTACAGAGCATGATGATCCAGCTTCCCATTTGAAATTATAATTCTGGACAACTTCATTTTATTTTAACATTAATAGTGTCTGTAAATGCCTTCTCTGCTAGTTTCAAAAGCTGGGTCATTTTGAGGTCAGGAATGATTGATTTTCATCACTCCTGAAACATGCTCCCTTGTCCATAGTCTTCACGATTTAGAGTTACTTTAGAGAGTACCACAGACATGATGAATATAAGTTGTGTGGCTTCTCCCTCTCCCATCTCCCAGGATATGATTTCCCTAGTTTTAGCATCTTGTCATTCTAATTGGAGATGAACAGAAAACTCCTTGTTTTTTGAGCAGGAACTCTAATGTCAGTTTAGATTTTAAAAAATGAGTTTCTTTGTCTTTGTTTCACATATGCAAGGTTCAGGGGTCAGTGAAGGATATGAATAGAGAGAATTTGGGATCTCTTCCCAACTTCTTGCCTTATTATGAGATGAACTTGCTTTGTGTATGTGTGTGTGTGAGACCAAGATTTCTTTTTGCCATCTTTTCCTTGTAAGCAGAAAAACTGTGATACTTCCGTTTGATAGTTCTTTCTCACATGATACACTGAATGCAGCTGGATCCAGGTTAATAGTTTAAAATTGGGAAAGCATTTGGCACAAATGATATATATATGTATGTATATGTGTGTACATATATGTACTTGCCTATGACTTTTAGTTGTTTTCTATAGAGTGTTGGTTCAGTAGTCTTATTATAACATAAGCAGAGCAGTTAAGAAATAATTTCTTAAGATAATTAATATTAAATGCATTCTTGTCAAAGCTAAGAATAAGAGCGTAATATCTAGTACTATAATTATTATTCAAGATTATAAATAATAAGAAAGTAAAGGAGTACAAATGAGAAAGAAACAAAATTTAAACTATATTTATAAATTATTGCTGACATGTAGAAAACATTTAAAAATCTGTATTCAAATGTTCAAAATAATGGGGGAAAATATTTTACAAAAGTTTTAGATAAAAAATAAAGAAACATCACAATCAAATTATTTATTTATAAACATGATAACCAAATAAAAATTGCAGTTGATACAACTTACTTGCAGAAAGCCAAGAGGACACGAAGCTCTGATGAAGATCAAGTGTGACAGCTTTCAATGTGAATAACAACTCAATATAAAGAAAACAAAAACCCTCACAGCTGGCCCCGTGGACAATATCGTGATAAATTGAGGGGAAAAGAGAAGTTTTCAAAGATTTTATCTACAATTAAATTTTACTTTCTAACTTTGAAAGACTAGAACATTTAAATCTATTCATAAGTGATGGTGGTATAGGTGCTATTGAATCAGTTCTAATTCCTAGTGACCCGGTGAACAATGGAAGGAAACACTGAATGGTCCAGGGGCATCCTCACAATTATTCATATGTTTGAGCTCCTCGTAGCCACTGTGTCAGTTCATCTTGCAGGTCTTCCTTTTCATTGCCCCTCCCCTTTGCCAGGTACGTCGACGTTCTCCAGGGAGTAGTGGTCTCTTCTGACAACATGGTCCAAAGTACATCCTAGCCTCTGAGGAGCATCCCGGCCTTACTTCTTCCAAGACAGATGTTTGTCTTTTGGGCAGTCCATGGTATTTCCAATAATCTTCACCAAACCATAGTTCAGATGCATGGATTTTTCTTTGATTTTACTAATTCAATGTCCAACTTTCATATTACTCATAAGTAAAATTAATCAATGCTTTTCTTTTTTGTTTTATTTTAATTAGGTTAAGCTATTGGGAACATAGCCTTGGGTTTAAGAGTATGTGATGATGTTAAATTAGTCAAATTTAAAGCCTGGCTTTGCTACTCACAATATGACATCTTAGACATGTTAGACACAATTTCTATGCCCAGTAACTCTCTGTTTAATCTGGAGATAACGGTACCTAACTTATCAGAATTAAAGAATGACTCATTAGCAACCTGCATTATGCAAATGACACAACCTTGCTTATCTTAGTTGATGACAACTTGAAGCACTTACTGATGAAGATAGAAGACTATCAGCTTCAATATAGCTCAATATAAAGAAGAAACAAATCCTCCAAACTGAACCAATAAACAACATTATGATAAAAAGAGAAAATATTTGTTATCCTAGATTTCATTTTACTTTTACTCCTATACAGAAACACAGAGGGGTAATTGTACACTGTCTTATTGGGGTACTAGGAGTAAGAATCTACTCAATGGCAGTGTGATAGGTAGGTTTATTGTGCTACCCTGGCTAATAGGAACCTGGGATTAATCAGGTCACAGTTTGATTGGAGGGTAAAGAGATAAATGGCTCTGCAAGCCCGCCCCTCTCTCTCTTACTCTCTGGTGATCAGACCAGCATGCAGCTGCTTTAGCTAGTTCTCTGCCTCAGCTTGTGAGCTATACTACCTGTGGGACAGCCAACCCATAGATTGTACTGCTAGAGTTTGAGGTTCCTTCTAGGCATGCTTCTCCAAGCTGCTGGTGTGTACATCCCTTGTGCTTGAGCCTGGTGGATCCGGTCTTCTTGCATATCATGAGTTCTATATCCCCTCTGGGCCTGCTTTGCTAAGCTCCTGAGCTTCTGACTGAGCTCCTGAGTTGGTGACCTGCCCTACTGTTTGCTGCCTGTAGGCAGACTCTGCATTGCCTGAGGGAAGACTCAGCTGGCCACTTCCTTGATTTTGGACCCCACATCCCTGTGAGTTGAAGGACTTCCAGTATATTTACTATTCCATGGAAGCAATTTGAACTAAGCCTTCTGTACTGTTGTATGGACTAATTAGCTGTTATATTCCTTTGTGCTGTATAAATCTATCTATTTATCTTTATGTATGTATGTATATATGTATGTATATATGTATGTATATAATCATGCATCCTGGGTTTGGTTCTCTAAAGATCCCTAACACAGGCCACGAGATGTCTCCTTCCTTATCTTCTCTTCCTTCCTTTGTTTCTTTATTTGCTCTTGTTATTCATAATTATTGACCTTTGATTTAGCAGTGAAAAAAATCAGAGTATTGCAATGATAAAATTACTTTACTCAAAGTACTAATAGCAAAGTTGTCTCCTTGAGAACTAAAAAAGGTTGTCCAACCCTACTACAGCATTGTCATCACCTTATATACATATAAAAGGTGGGCAATTAATAAGGAATACTAAGAATGTATACATTTGATATAAAGAAATGTAAATGGAATCTTGTGCACCACTTCCTACAAGTTATTCAAATGGTACATAGTGCCTGATTATTTATAAGAAGAAGAATCATTCAGGATTCCTGAAGCTTCTTTCTTATCTTTATTATGTATGTAAGTTAAAACATTGTATCATTCTCAGGAGAGATGGAAAGCGACTTGTAGAGAGCTTTTGGAAATTAGCTCCTATTGATAAGGCCACGTACTAATCAGCTTTCCCGAGAGCAGCATCCAGTCCATGAATTCAAAGGTGAAAGGAGATATGACAAATTCATTGATCCGGTAACAAGACAGAGAAAAATATGAAGAAAAAAGTAAATTCAAAGTGGAAAACTCATTGAAAATAAGTACTTTTGTTCTATTATTTTATCTTATGTTTTGCTTATATCACATCTTGTTTTTTGTACTATCTCATAAAATTATATGAATAAAAATCTTATTTTTTTCTTTTAATTTGTTCTATAAGGAAGGCAATTGGTACAATTTCAGAATAGTAATTAGAGGTTAATTTTGAAGTATACTTAACCATAAATAGGTAACAGGATAGTTTTCATGCCATTTTTGCTAAGAACCAGGGAATGCTTAAGTCATTTATGACCCAATATATTGACAGAAATACAAATATATGTGCATTAGAAACAATGCCATATATTAAATGCATAATTTTATTTTTCACTGAATCCACATAAGGACATTTGTTAGTATCTTTTCTACCAGGTATATCATGTAAATAATTTCTATGTGCCAGTAAGACTGTTTAAATTATTCTGTGTGGAACTAAACTCCCCCCGCTCCAAAAAAAACAATCCTAGTTAGTAGTATGTATGTCTTTCAGTCCTAGCTCTAAAACATAATTTTCTACATGCCTTCTTTGTGCAGGGTCTGTCCTTATTTGCAGGATCCAAGGGTCTGATTCCCTACTTAATAGTGGCCAAATAAATAAATAAGTGAAGAACAGAGTTGTATCATGGCCAACTTAACCCTTGGAGAGGAGTCTTCAGATTTTGTCTGAGCATCATTATACTTTAAAAAATGATCATATGGAGTCAATTGACAACTCAAAAGGTTAAGTAGGAAATGTGGAGAACAATGCGTTTATGTTGATGGAGAGGGACAAAATGGAAAGGAGAGTAAGGATGGTTGTACCACTTGAAGCATATAACCAATATCAGTGAATTGTACTTTTAGAAATTGTTAACATTATGCATGTTTTACTGTGCATATTTCAATAACAACAAAAATAAAGCATTTAAACAAGTACATGTCAAAGGCTTCAAAATGTTTGTGGGAAGCTTGCTTTATGTTTTCGTTCCATTTTTTCCCATGAACTGTTTGAAGTCTCATCATAAAATGCCTCTCAAGTTGCATGGGGCTCTCTACTCTCGTAAAGCGTTATGGTCTCAGAAACTCACAGGGACAATTGTACCCTGGCCCATGTGCTCACTGTGAGTCAGCATAGACCCCAGGGCAGTGAGTTTTTATTGCCCCAATTTTTCATGCATCTGAAGAGATTGGAAATCCTGGGCTTTTGTGCCAGGAGCACCGTCATCCTCCAAGAGACAGCTTTGCTTATAAGCACTTTACAGAGATCCTTTGGCGTGCTATCACAACATGGCCAAACGGTCTGGATACAATTCTGAAACAAACACCATCTACTTGGGTCTCTATTCCTTTCAAAATACCATTTTTCATTTCACATTTAAAAAAAGTAATATAGGCTTCTTTTTTGGCCCCTGCAGTCTCATTCAGTCTTAATTTGTATTCAAAGACTTTTTTTTCCCTAACCGATTAGTACAACCCACTCATGCTGAGGCCGTAATCAACCACTTCACTGCACAGATGGAGAAGCTTCAGAAGTTTTCTTCTGCCAACTTCTTAGGTCTATTTTTCTGTAACCCTTGCAATTTAAAAAATACTAAATAATATAAAAAATATCAATCCTTACAAATCAAGATCTAAGAACCAGTAGGCTATTGTGAAATATTCTACCTTGGCTTATTACTCTCCTGCAATATAAACATGACCGACAGAAGCAGTATTTTTTTAAATCATTTTATTAGGGGCTCATACAACTCAGCACAATCCATACATACATCAATTGTGTCAAGGACATCTGTACATATTGTACACATCATCATTCTCAAAACACCTGCTTTCTACTTGAGCCCTTGGTATCAGCTCCTCATTCTGTCCCTCCCCCTGCTCCCTCCCTCTCCCCCCTGAATCCTTGATAATTTATAAATTGTTATTATTTTTCATATCTTACACCATCCAACGTCTCCCTCACCCACTTCACTGTCTGTCCCTCAGGGATGAGGTTATATGTAGACCTTGCAATCTATTCCCCCTTTCTCCCTCACCTTCCCTCCAACCTCCCGATATTGCCACTCTCACCACTGGTCCTGAGGGGCTCATCTGTCCTGGATTCCCTGTATTTCCACTTCCTATCTGTGCCAGTGTACATCCTTCGGTCCAGCCGGATGTGTAAGGTAGAATTGGAATCATGATAGTGGGGGTAGGGTGGGGAGGAAGCATTCAAGAACTAAAGGAAAATTGTATATTTCATTGTTGCTACACTGCACACTGACTGGCTCGTCTACTCCCCACAACCCTTCTGCAAGGGGATGTCCAATTGCCCACAGATGGGCCCCGGGTCCCCAGTCCTCACTCTCCCTCATTCACAATGCTATGATTTTTTTTTTTTTTGGTCTTTGATACATGATCCCTTCGACGCCTTGTGATCTCACAGGCTGGTGTGCTTCTTCCATGTGGGCTTTGTTGTTTCTCAGTTAGATGGACCCTTGTTTATCTTCCAGCCTATAGGACCCCAGGTTCTTTATATTTTGACAGCCAGGCACCATCAGCTTTCTTCACTGCATTTGCCTATGCACCCGCTTTGTCTTCAGCATTTGTGTCGGGGTAGGCTGGTGTGCAGAAGCAGTATTTAAAGAACGACTTTGAGCAGAAGGGATGATCGCCAATTTAAAAAATGTCAGCTATATATTTGTCTCAGTTCTGAGTAGGAAAATGCTAACTAATGAGATAAGATTAACTTTTCTCTCTCACCGCCAAAGTGAATGTTGTTTCGTAACCATCCCCTGTGGGTTTTGTGAGACTGTTTACAGGAGTAGAAAGCCCTATCTTTCTCCAGCAGAGCTGCTGGTGGTTTCGAACTGCCAGTCATTCAGATCACACAGCCCAAGGCATTCCCACGTGCCACCAGGGTTCCACACCGCACGGGTCATTATTGAAATCCACCCAAGAAACATCTATATTAAAAATAATCTTGCTACTAAGAGATTTGGAGAAGAGTTACATACAACACTGTACCTAAAATAAAACTAATAAAACAGAATAAAATGCCAACGGTGATGATTTCGGTCAGAGAAACCTTGGGAAATTTAAATTTTTACTATGATTATATCTGTGAAGTTGTTTGAAAACTGAGCTAAGAAAGCATTTAGACCTATGTGATACATTTTTAAAAATTATAAACGGATTTTGGGTAATTAGCTTGAGAGTCATCAATGACACTTGTTTTGTAGAATTGCTTTCGGTTTCCAGCCTTAAATGCCATTAACTATCACTTCATTTAGGATAACTTCAAATTAAAATCAGGAGAAGTAAAAACATAAAACTCAGAATGATGAATGAGAAAAGTGGACAGGGAAATGATAAAATCCTAGTTGCAGGGATCAGAAAAGAGAATATGACACATAATCAAAGATGAAGGATGACCTTCAGGCCGAACTTTCTCCCTGGGGATTTAGCGGTCACTATTCACCTGTGAACACAGAAAGAAACTAGAATCATGGATGCACCAGGCTGTGTTCATTTCTTTTTTCTTTTTTACTTCAAATAGGACAAATGTATAAAATTGAGAGAGATTTCCTACCCAGGTTTAAAAATATAACTTTAAATAATTTAAAAACTTATTTTAAGTTTGAGGACACATATTGATTAAACACATTCGGGACAATTCAGTCAATCCTATAGTATTTTATTGTCATCTGTAATATTAGAAGAAAAAAAATGCTATTTTCTTACTGCGTTTGGCTGGTTGTCCAAAAACAAACCCAGCCCCACTCATCTACGTATAAGAAGGAGCTTTATCTCATCAGGTAATTGTATTTCATAGAAGTAATTATATATCAAGAAGGCATCCCAGCCCTGTCCAACTCATGAACATAATATAAGTCCAATTCTAGTCCATAAATCCCTCTTCAGATTCATGTCACTACATGCTGGTGACACAGAGAGATCATAGGTTGGTGGGTGCAGAGCATCTTTGATCCAAAGCAGGTGGAAATGTGGTAGCTTGCTGGGGGTGCTCAGGATTGGACAGGCCAGATGGCGCCACTCCTGGAGGCAGGCAGTGGTCCAACAGGCAGGAAGGTGGAAGGGCAGAGAGAGAAGCAGCTCCCAGAGTCTCACTCTTAAACAAAAGGTTGGCGACATTAAGGAGGTGGCTTCAGCCTGCAACTTGATTGAGAGGTTTGATCCACCCCTAGCCAGGAGGGTACAGTTGACAGAATCCTTAACTATCACACTCACAGAAGTTAGATGAGCCTTTTCTGGCTTTGAACATTGATTGGAAGAGAAATAGTCACGTTCTCCTACATATTTCAGAATAAAAACCTCAGAGAACTTTCATATAGGGTGCACCTAGGCAGATCAAACACGTTAATTATTAGTTTGTCCTTCCAGGTTTACAACAAATTTGCAATTCATTATCTTAGCACTCAAAATTTGAAAGAAAATAACTGTATTTAGTTCTCTGCAAGCATTATTAACTGGGCCCTTGAACCCCAATTTCTCCTCGACATCAAACTTACTGAGTTATTAAAGCAACTTGGTTCCTTGCAAAACAATTCCATCTTTTTGAGTTAAATACTCAATTTTGGGTTTAGTTTGTTCCTTCTTTTCCTTCAGTGGAATCTGCATTCAGTGGACATGTGCAGAGGATCATGGTCCTTCGCAAACAGAATCTGTTATAATGTGGTCATTTTCTAACCAGTGGTGTGGGCTGGGGGTGAGCATTGGTCTGGGGGGACTCACTACCTGATACTGTCTTTTTCCGTAGTAACCACTGATGTTTTAACTTATTTTTACTCTTCTCAACTTCAGCAACTCTGGTGCCTGTTCCTGGAGGTGTGACCGTCTGCACTTGCATAGGGTTTGCTAGGCCACCGTCTTGGCATTCACACCTCTCTTATACAGATACGAGTATCACTGGATTTGTTTTCTATTAACACAGATGGGATAAGGTTTCTGAACAAAATTCTCCTTGGACAGCCTTGCTACCCTGGAAGAGTGAGCAGGTGTGTTCGTGTGATGGAAAACAATCCCTAGGTACAATTTTCTGCACCCTTATTTCACGAATATGGTTTTCAATTTTCTTAAAAGTCCTTCCATATAAGCACTTTGATCATCCTGTGTCTTTCAAGAAACTTTCCCAAGATTACCGCTTTGGAATGTCCAAAACCAGTTTCTGTAACCTCTCTGCCTTGCATCTTCCTGACCCAGCAGATCCCCTGGGCAACCACAGTTTGGACTGGATATATTTTTGGAAGATACTTTGGTGATGCAAAGACAAGTGTATTGTTGAAGGGCCTTGTCTCCAGCCATCCACTGATTGTAAAGACATTTTAAAGTGGTTTGTTTGAAATAAACACGTTCATGTGTGAACTGGCATTCTAGTAACACTACCTTTTTAACTTACCCTCATGTATTGGATTTCAATTATGAAAGGACGGCATTTTTATGAGATTTATGTTTTTGTGCTACTTCATGAAAAGGAGATCGCAGCAATGCTCACCTTAGGTTCTTGTGTTTTTCAGGTTGGTTTTCTGATATAGTCTCTAAAATTACTTAGGACAACAAGTATTCTCTCAACTCTACCACTGAGGTTGTTTTATTCAGATTGTTTTGTCATATTCTGCATTTTTCCTAGAGTCTCCTTACTTAAACAGATAGGTTTAATTTAAAATTGGTGGCTTTTATTAATTCTTAATTTCTTATAGTTATCATTATGTTGTACTACAGCATTTTTTCATTGCCTAATTTTTTTTGCATCATCTACTCTCTTATTCTGAACTCTGGGTACCTGTAATCTCTTCATAATGTCTATAATTTTGCCTTTTTTAGAAGGTCATATAATTGGAATAATGCACTAGGTAGCTTTTTCTAGAAAATATTTTGCATTTATCAATATTCATTTGAGATTCGTTATCTTTTTGTCACTTCATAACTAATTTTTATGTGCTACTAATATTGTATGAATATATACATATATCTTTTTCCCATTTACCTATTTAAAATCATTTTGATTGGTCCCAGTTTGAAATAGTTAGGAGTGGTGCAACATTATAAATTCACCTGTAAGGTTTTATATGGATATATGGATTATCAAGTTAGACTTTGTTTAGAATCATTAAAACAATAACAACTGCCAAACTGTCTTCCAAAGTTGCTCACGTAGCATTTTCAGACCCTTGTCGGCAGTGAATGAGCGTTCTAGTTGCTCCGTAGAGTCATCAGCAGTTGGTATTGTTAGTATTTTATATTTTAGGCATTATAAGAGGAATGTAATTTTATTTATTTGCTGTTTTCATTTTTACTTACTGTAGGATCCAGCCCCATAGTCGGATGGGTCCTTGGGAGCGACATGCACAATTAAGGAAAATAAAGAAGGCAGAAAAACAGGGCACAGGGTTCTGGTCTCCACTCTCAGGAGAAGAAGCCACACACTTACTTCACAATGAGCAGGCCTTAAGCAGGCACAGCCACAGACACAAGAGAATGGGCAGTGTCTTAAGCTTGGATGTTGTTGAGCTCTCTAGGGAAACACTCTATGATAAGTACCTGCCATTGGGGGAAAAATAAGATATGCATTCTTTAGCTGCAAAGTGAGCAGCCAGGTGCCTGTAGGAGACATTTTTATATTAGCATTTTTATCGAGGGCTATTGTGGAGAGATCTCTCTGTTTGGAGAATGTGTACTTGACTTGATCACTATCTTGGGACCTTGGAGGCCTGCCTCTAACACTAAAGCTGGTCGTCCAAGCTTTGTGGTCAAGGGTGTGGAGATACTCCTCCAGGTCCTGTTTCCCACAATTTATCAATCATCAATTTGGTTCAGTGTCTTTTTGTGTGTCAATTTCTACTGCATATCTTCCTGGGATAATGTCATTTTTTAGATCTACTTTTTCTTTTTTTAATTGGGATATATTTTTCTATCTGTAGATTTTTTCACTTTACCTTTTACTATCCATACATAACCAGTGAGATTATTTTTTATAAATTTTAACAACAGCATGTCACTTTCATTTTTAAAACCCATGTAGGGGACAAAGCTCTGTTGAGGAAGGAACACAGTTTGGAGAAGGAAGATGAAAACCTCCTTATACATGTAGCTTAGTTGACCCATATAATAGCATTAATGTAATTGAATTGTGCATGTAGAAATCATTTAGTTGGTGTGTGTTTTGTTGTATATACTTTCAACAACAACAAAAATACATCACTTACAAAACCAAATGGAAACCCTCCTTCATTTGCTATGAAGTGTAAGACAATGCTCATATATACCCATATTATTTTACTCTTACTATCTGCTTTAATATCTCTTGCCATATGTCTTCTAGTTCCCTTTTCTTGGACCACATTTGGTATGAATTCCTCACATCTGTGAAATCACTTAGATTCAAGATTTTGGACCATGTTATCCATCTGAAGTCTATACTGTTATGTTTTAAATTTTAGTTTAAATAACATCATTTCTGAGAAACTTAACTCAGTAATCCTAAATTAAAAAACTGCTCACTCAATTTCTCTGTTCTTTCACCCTATACTTCCCATTATTTCTTTATGCCATTTATTATCCCCTGGTGGTATAGCAGGCTATGCTTTGGGCTAGTAACTGGATAGCCAACAGTTCAAAACCATCAGCTGCTCTGCAGGAGAAAGATGAAGTTTTCTATCCTGTAAATATTTACAGTCTTGAAAACCCATAGCACCATTTCTACTATGTCCCTGTGGGTCACCACAGTCAGAATCAACCTGACTGGAGTGACTTGGTTTGTTTGTTTGTTTTAAGTTACATAATCTTGCTTAATCAACTAGACTCTATGCATTGCGCTCTGGGAGGCACTAACATTTTACAAATTTGAGACTGTTCTGATTTTGCTGTGTCTGCCAAACTAGACCAGTTTGAAGCAATTAAAAGCTCTGCTAAGAATTTAGGAACTCATCATTTACCAAGTACAGGCAATCAGATAGAACCAATAAATACTGGTTTAGTAACTTAACTGCTGTAATTGAATGTTAACATGATAGTGATGCAAATGTCAAAAAGTATGCATGTTGATAAGGTTTTGAGTTGCAACTCCATACACAACAGCTGTGCAAATACATACATCTCTCATGAGATCTTGGCCATCTCCTTGAAGTCCAAAACATTCTGTACTAGGTGAAAAGCTTCCAGGCCTTCAGCCAGTGATCTCTAATGCATGCCCTCCACTTCAAGAAGTTTGTAGTGTGAATGTTTTACTCCAAGGATTCTGATGATTAGACACCATGACAGGCAAAATCATTTTCTTTCAGGGTATGGTTTCTATTTTAAGTAAGAAGATTATTGGAGGGATGTATTGCATTGTTTTTGAAGGATAGGTTTATGTCAATTAAGTTAAGTCCCTTCAGTTCCAATGTGCATGTGGTCCTACTCAGTGGAGAATTCATCTGAGCTGAGGTTAAAGCTTGGCCTTGCTAGACTCTTGCTCAGTGTGATGAACAGTTATTAAAAACTAAGCACCACCTCTAAATGTTCAAGAGTGTATGGCCAAAATTATACAGCTGTAAAAATATGTTATTTCTTCTCTATTGATTTTAATAACTGTGAAGTCCTTTCATATTATCAATTACTGCTAGAAAACATTTTCTTAATTTAATTTCAATCTGTTACCAAAGAATCCCACCAACTCCCACTTGTCACGTACAAATAGATTTTACTAGTGCTTGTTAAATCAATCAAAGTTACCCTTTATTCAATACGTAGTTTTCATAAAGTACAGAAGCATGTCTCTAATATAGGTACAAAGTTGTCTATAGTGATCAAAGGTCATTACATAATATTTCAAAAATTTCTTCCATTCTCAGGTATGCTGCCTACTTAAACTCATCCAGACAAACAAAATCCGAGATTCTATGTTCAGTGGGACATAGCTATGACCAACATTGCAAGTACTGAAATTTTGACCCTGTCCACACCCCAGACACCCATCCTCTCCATGACATTACCATAACACTGGCTGAGATTGAAGGTCAAGTTCATTATTCTTTTACTTAACACATTATGACACCGTCTGACAATGATCACAGCACCTTCAGTAATGAAGATTGGTCGATGACGTCCTCAAAGTAATTTTTTAAAGGTTTTTTCCCCTCTTTCTACAATCAGAAAAGACAAGAACCTATGGTCTTCCTTGATCCATGGAGGTTCTCCTATATGAAACAATAGTTTAAAATGCTGATGAATAATCAGTTGTCATTGGAAACAGTGATGGTAAACAGTGGTCCCCTCCCACCTCCCCTGCAGGTGGAGTCCGGGTCACATGCCGTACCTTCCCTATCTCTGATAGATGAGAAAGGCCAGGAATTATTGGTTAAAACTGAATGGAAGGCTTCATGTTTGAATTTGTAGACTATTCTTAAATGACACAAAATCAGGGACAATAATAGAAAAATATGGTCGTGTCATGTGATATTTTAATGTGTAAATCTTACAAGTAAAACTATCTGTTTAATTTAACTCTCAGGGCTAATTTTAAACAAAGGAAAAAAAGAAACAGAACTATGTTGTGATCGTGTGTGTGTATGTGTATCAATTTAACTGATTTAGCCTTTTTATTTCAAACCCATAGACTCTTCCTCGCTCCATTTCTATTAGTGATCAGTATTTCTTATCCTCTTCTTTCTTTCTTTTTGCTCCAGGGTCAACTACTAAGCAAGAAGTAAGTACATTTTAGAAGGCTATAGAGAGAAGTGGATCTCAATTGCCCCCCTTGATTCATCCTATTGGCATACTTCAGTCAGCAACCCTGGCAGCCGAAATTGATTGAAGTATTTTTCAAGTAAAAGGAGATTGAATAGCAAACTCCCTACCTTTTATACCTTGATACCAACCAGTTTCCTTACAGAACGTACACCTCTCTATGATGCAATGATGCCATTTCTCAGTCAGCCACATCATACTACCCTGACAGACCAGGTCTAGTTCTTGACATTTTCATTTTGTGTGTGCAGGTCATCTCCCAGTCACTCTAGGTTTATGAAATTTCCACTGAAAGCTTCTTAAAATAGATTGCAATCAAGTTTTGGCTTCTAGCTATCTAAAAAGATAGAGTAGAACTCCCCAGTACCGTCTCCAAGATTGTCATCTTTATGAGAACGGACTGCTCATTTCTCTGGTGACTTCAAGTTGCGGACCTCTGGGTTATCAGCCAAGCACTTAAACACTGAATCACCAGGGTTTCTGCTATTCCTTCAAACCAAAACCAAATTCACAGCCATTGAGTTGATTCTAACTCATAGCGACCCTATAGAACAGAGTAGAACTGGCCTGTGGGTTTCTGAGATTCTCAGTTTTTACAGGAGGACAAAGCTTCTTCTTTCTCCCAGGGAGCAGCTGTTGGTTTCAAACTACTGGACTTTGGGTTAGCAGCTCAAAGTGTAGCCCACTGCACTGCCAGGCCTCTTTTTTTGTTATTCTTCAGGGACTTTTGATGATGTATTGCTTATTTAATATGTATTTCTTTCACCACAAAGTAAGACATCTGTTTAATTTTGTTTAAACTAGTGTTATCGAACAGACTGCACTAGAGAACCTCCTTTTAATATGTATTTGCTTCCAGTTAGTGTTTGGTAGAAACACCCACTAGAAAATGTTGACCCACCTTCATCTCTCCCTGTGTATGTATTCTGACAAGAAACCCACTGAGAATAATAATAAATCATTGGATCTGAGACATCATGTTTATGAATCTCTGGAGACTAAAACCACAAAGTTACAGCTAAACATATTGTATAGTGTGTGTTTTTAAGAAAATGCTCTATAGTGTAATATGCATATTTATTTGAATCTAAAGATAAGGTAAAATATGGTTTCAGCTGTTAGTCTTTTACTCTTCTTCCTTAAAGAAAAGTTATCTCTTTGATTTGAAAGTTTTGTAAGCTGTGCATATACTAGTTTGCATATTTTTTCTCTCTGTATGTTAATCTCAAAAGTTTATATTCATGAAGCCTACCTGTAAAGTTGCAAGGAGCCCTGGTGGCACATAGTGGTTACTCATTGAGCAGCTGCTGCAAGGTCAGCAGCTCAAAACAACCAGCTGCTTTGCAGTAGAAAGATGGGGACTTTCTACTCCTTGTAAAGCATTGCAATCTAGGAAACTCACCCTGGCTCTTCTACCTGGCCATGCAGGGTCATTATGAGTCAGCATTGACTTGGGGGAGAGTTGGTGGTGCTGTGAGGTAGGTGTTGGACTGCTAACTGCAATGTTGGCAGTTCAAACACATCAGTCACTCTGAGGGACAAAGAAGAGGCTGGAGGTTCCCACAGAGGTTTACACTCTTGGAAATCCTTTATAGGGTTGTGATGAATCAAAATCGAATCAGTACCAGATATGTGGTTTAGGTTTGGATTTGGGTTCATTTTTAAGGTTTACTCTCCACTATAGGCCAGGGTTTTAGAATTTGAAGAGAATATGCATGATTTTTCTCTTCTTCTCCTTGTCTATTTCACTGTATGTATGATCCCAGTTACAAACCACTTGGTAAAACGAAGGGGGAAATGTTTGTGTTGGTCAGGATTTGTCAGCATTGGCAGTGTTCACATGTTGTGTCAGGTATCTGTGTACCCTAAAACCATGAGCATCACCTCCAGATACTACTCCCTCAGGGCCAGGAGCACCCCCGAGCTTTGGCCATCATTACTGGCCTAAATGACAAAATTGTACCCAGCTTGGAATAACTTGCCTAGATAAACTAGATATAACCCAGAAAAAAACATTTGGCAAATGTTGGGAGAAAATGTGAGTGAAGTGTTCTCTCAATTAAAAGAGGAAATAGGCTGTAAACTGACCAATGAAGTGAATTAACAAATTTTAGGGGGCTATCGAAAGACTCCAGTGGTAGACTATACACCCGGAGAACGGATAGATCGATATGAGGTATCGTTGTCCTCCATGATTATATTGGTAGTTGAAATTCAGTAGAAACCTATAGAAGGTATGTTATCATAATGTTTTGATAAAAGAATGACAAAACTCACCACCAAGATAAAGGCCATCATTATCACTGATAACATGTGTTTCTAAATTCCAAAGATGATTACATAGATGTATCATGTACACACACACACACACACACAGATGTTTGAAAACCTCTTCCGGCTTGTGGCAGTAAAGAATTGATATATACTTGTACATACACACACACACAAGGAGCCAGGGTGGCACAGTGGTTTACTGTTTATCTGCTAACGAAAAAGTGGGTAGTTTGAATCTACCAGCAGTTCCGTGGCGCAATGCTTGAGGAGAAAACAAGCAAACCGGCTTTGCTAAGGATGACACCCCAGGAAACCTGGAGGTCAGTTCTACTCCACACAAAGGGTCATTGTGATTTGGAACTTACTAGATGCCACACAGCAGCATGTACCTATCACTGAGGTACATAATATATATGCACTATATGCATACACATACGTGTAAAGGTTGTTCCTGATTTACTACAGAGGTTTCTACCTGAGGACTTCATCCTAGCTTAATTCTGACATAAATCAGATTATTATGTGTGCAGTAAACATTACTATCAGTAAAACAAAAACACAACAGACAACCGAATGCTATTGAGTCAAAGCCAACATACAGCAAACAAATAGAATAGGGTAGGAGGGCCTCTGTGGGTTTCCGAGACTGTAATTCTTTATCGGAATAGCACAGAGTGACTGGGGGTCTTGAACTGCCCACCTTGAGGTTAGCATAGCAGCCCAATGCATAATCACTGTGCCACCAGAATGAGTCATTTGCTATCAATAAGCTGTACCCCAAACAAAACAAAATACAGATGGTTGTAAGTGTGGTTCTTTGTAATTCAGGAACATCCTGCACACAATTATACTTTCAAATGAAGCACATTACATTGAAATCCTGTTTACAATTTACTATTTGATCCATGTATTTTGAAAAGTTTACCCATACATATCATTCAGAATAACCTATGTCATGTGCCTGTTATTAGGGGATGTTGATCATTTCTAACTCATTGAGATGGTATGTGCAATGCAAAGAAACAATCCCTGGGATCTGCATCATCCTGATAACGTTACTATGCTTGTTACTATGTTTGACCACTTTGTTGCAAAAGCTCAAATGCACTGTCATTGAGTCCCGGGTGACCCATGGCAACCCTGTAGGACAGAGCAAGCTGTCACGGTTAGTTTCCAAGACTGACGCGTTTACAGGAGTAGAAAGTCCTTTCTCCCTTGTATCTGCTGGTGGCTTTAAACCGACAGCCTTGCAGAACGTAGCCCAAGGCAGAACCACTGCACCACCAGCTCATACCTCCTCTCTCTCTCTTGAATTGTTTATATATATGTGTATATATATATACATATATATACATAACCAATGATTTACTTTCAAAAAAATCATTTTACTTATTTTCAAATCATTTTATTTTCTTCAACTTTTCACTGTGATAAACAAGGGATTCATCACAATTAGGGCATTTTTTCCCATTCAGCCATATTTCTCAATATGAATTGGCATGTGAAATGAATATACAGGGGTATTACTATGCATTGACAAAATTCAGATGCATTTACAATATTCCCTTCAGAGAACTTACTATGAAGATATTTTAAGAACTGAAAACTTTTTTGGAGAGAGAAAAGCCAAGAAAGGTGCACTGAGGCGTTGAGGACACCTTTTTTCTTTCCATCACAACAGTGCCCCTCTCCTTCTTTGCGGGTAAGCGGGCTGTCCTCCGAGAATGTCAATGAGGACCCTCACCTCCTCCACCGTACAGCCCTAATTCTGCCTCTTTAGACGCATTTTCTGCTCCTCAAATCCAAAGAACATTGAAAACGAGCATGGCCGCAGTCCCTCAAGGATGCTAAAAGAGCTCTTGATGTGGGGCGCAGAGGAAAGCACAGAATTCTGTGGGGGAAATGCTAGAGAGATGGAAACACTCAGATCAGACATTTATAGCCCTTGATAAGAAACAATAAGTTTGCATCTTGATATTTTTGTTTAGTAAAGAATGCTATGATTTTGTAGCAATACTTTTTGACATGCCTTTTATTTTCAGTATTCAACAGTGCATGCACTTGAATCTCAAACAATAAGATGAAATGTTTGAGGTTTTTTTAATGGACAGTTTTTAACATTTTTAATATGGGGAAATGTACCTACGATTTTAATGCAGAAAATTTCCACACACAAAAGAAATGTAGCCTTTATAATTCGTTCAATTCTTAGATGAATACTTCTCTGTCATCTTTTGCTCTTATTTCATGCCATCTGGTTGAGCAAATGGAGTAGCATCTAATTACTTCTTATTTCCTGTCGCGTCTATAATGGAAAGTGCCATCCATCAGCTACTGTCCAATGTTTTTTATCTAAATGGTTGTGTTAACCCAAGTGACCCTGGGAAGTCAGCAAATGAGTGTGTCAGGGATAGCATAGCTGCTGGCAATTTGCGGAGAGTTTTATAGCTTATTTAGTTAAAATTCCACATATCGTTATGGACTGTTGTACTTCAAAAGATAAAATATTTTTGTTGAAGACAGCTCTCATTTGTGTGAAATGCCTTCGGGGACAAATTGTGCATAAGAGAAAAGTCTCTTAAGGAGGTATTCACCATTACAGAAGGGCAGCAGACTGCTCCTTCAGATGACTGAATCACAACAGCACAACACGCCCACGGACGCAGACAGGAGAGCATTGATCATGCTCCATCAGGGATGAGAGATACTTAATGCATTCTGTATGTAATATGAATTGAATTAATGTGTGCATTGTATTAGTCTCAGTCTCAGCAAACCTTTCGGAACAACTAAACCCTAGATGTTTGGATACAGACATAGAATGCTTAAGCAAATACATTGTCAAAACCAAACAACTACTAGGTAATATACTCATCTCAGAAATCGTATCTTCCTGTAAAAAAAGTAAAACAACGAGACTTGCTTAGTTATTCTCCAAGCTGAATACAGAATCATAGTATTGAAACCCTGTTTTGTGAAATCCTATGATTTTTAAGTATAGCATATGTTCCCCACATCTTTATTTGGCTTTGCCTACCTCGGTAATAATTTAAAACTACACTGGTAATGTTTTGTTCACATTATTAATATTCCTAAGTGTTCTGAGTCTGTGTTGCAAAATAAAGAGTTGAATGGTGTAGGAAAATCCCAGCTGATAAAAATATTTCATTCAGTTCTGGGTAGCTTTACTATTCTGCATCAGAGCATCTTTCTCTCTCCCACCTCCCTGGATTTATCATGTGTACACACATAGGCTCTAAAGAATTCCAATGGTTGCCGAGAAGCCTGGCACATTCTCTGACTAGATGAGCATCCATGTGTGAAATATTATACACATTCAGAGACTGGGAAATATTTCTGAATCTCAGTCAGGTGCCAAGAGCAGCTCTATGTCTTGAATAAAAATTTTCCTGTGTGAGCAGTCTGTCCATGACAAATTCAATCCCATCTCTGTGTTTTGTTATCACCATGACTACAAGTGGTGGAGATAATGGATTTGAAGAATGGATGTCTGTTGATATTTGTATATGTTTTATAAAGGTTTCTGGCCTTTTATGAGTACAGGTGCTTTACTGTGCTAAGGAGCAAAACCTCTTGACCAAATTCGGCCTTCAGGTTATTTGATTTGTGAAATACAATATTAAGTTGAATTTATTTTATGAATAAATATATGAAGTTGACTCTGTTCCCTGTCTAGATAATACAAATATGTGACAATGGGAGGTCTAATCTTGTGTGGGGTGTTAGACTGCTAGCCCCAAGGTCAGTGGTTCAAAACCACCAACCGCTCAATGGGATAAAGTTGCTCCAGTAACGATTTACAGCCTTGGACACAAGGAGTTGGAATCGACTGGATGGCTAAAGGTTGTTTGGGTTTGGGTTTTGGAATGTGTAGTGGTTTTCATCTAGGAGGTGTAAAAGGGAGTAGGGTAGCCTTACAGAGAGATTTTAGAATAATTGTTCCTAATGTTTATATGGCAGCTGATATTTGGTGGTATCAGATGATGTTATTCTATGGAGTAAAATGTAAAACCATAGATTATGACATAATAAAGACTACTCCGTCTTTATCTCTTGTCTTGTCTCTCTGATACTGACATTTTCACTTTGAGTGATTTCTAAACCACTTTAATATTCTGCTTACTCATTTATAATAAGAAATAACAATTCTTGACATAATTGTTTTGATGAAAACATATAAAGTATCATGGCTAAATATCTATTTGGGGACTTATCCTTCTTGATGTTACATGACTTCTGATTTATTTGGAAATTTTTGAATCTTGAAAATCCCTATTTCTCTATCTCTAGAACCATCTACATACCCATATCTATATGTGTATTAAAATTTTTTAAAGAGATATAAAATTATCCTGGAGAATATAATATTATCGTAAATTAAACACAAGAAATATTTTAAAACTGCCTTTTCTCTTAATGTGGAAATTTTCTGAATGGTCCTTTCAAAATTGGGTCAGCAGAGATAATGGACCCAAGAGAACACACTCCACTGTAAAGAAACAAAAGAGGATGTAATAGGGAAAGGGAAAGCACTTCAAGAGTATTTTTGGTATTTTACAGAAAATAAAATCATTAAATAACTTATTTGGGTTTGAAAAAATAAAGAAAAATTAAAGAAAAAATAAAGAAAATATTGTCAATGCTAACACATTGATTAGGCTCAATCGCACAAATTATGTGAACATAGTTTATAAAGTGATGATCCAATATTATTGTCAATCTGTTGATGAAATTACATGTGCATAACCTTGCATCATCTACCTAGAATTTCTGGGAGATTAGAACAAAGCTGAGGTCATCATCTCAAATCTTGACTTTTTTAGACACCAAGCAAATAATATGGAGAGCGCCATCCCCCTGAGAATCTCAGATCGGAAAACCCACATTGAATGGTGCCTTATGACCATCAAGACAGAACAGCCAGGAGGGGAGCCCATTCTTTGGACCCTGATATCCTTGCAGGGAACCTCTCTGATCTGGAAGACAGGAGATTCTAACATAGGAGAAGCTGTGGCAAAGTGGTAGAGAAACGGCAACTGCAAAACTAAGACACGAGACAAGGCCAAGTGGCAGAATTCTTGGACAAGCCTAGTGCCTTTGGGCAGGAGACTAGCTGGCAGAGTGAATTACCAAGGCCACTTCCCTGAGGAGCTGAGATGCGAACCCAGTGAGCGAGAGCCCAACGCCTTCCAGTTGAAGTTGATGGTGGAACGGTGAGCTCTGTGGGTGTTAATTTATCAGTGGGTTTTAAGGAACTTTGTAACGAGTGTCCAAGCAGGACAAAGCCCAAGGTGCTGCTTGGCCAAGAGGTACAGGGACAGAGAGATGTGCCTGACAGGAAGAACCGTGTTCTAAACATTTTGTTTTGTATTTAATCCGAATAGTAGCATTTTTAACTTCCCTAATAAACTAACATCCTAGGGCTATTATAGCTGGGTTCTGCGTGACCACTGCAAGGGATTATAAAATCAAACAAAGAAGTCGAGTGCTGTGGGAGGGATGATGTCAGAAGAGGGTACAAAAATACCAGGTGGGAGGCTAGAGGCTTGTCTAACCTCTGCCTCCTGGGACAGCCCTTGGGTTCATGTTTGGTGGGAATCGGCATCTTCTGCCCTCGTTTGAAGTCACAGGGTCTCAGACCCTGCACCCTCGCCGGGCTTGCATATATCCATCCTCAACTTCTCATCATCTGTCTTCCAGGTTGTTTCCATAATGATCGTTATTAACATAGCTCACAACTGCTTTTGACCTACTCCCACACACTAAAAACTTGTGAAAGACTGTGCTTGCTTCTTGGATAAAGAATGAACACCTTCAATGAGCTTCTCTTTCCAGCACCTCCAGCCTCTTCTCATGCCACCTCATCACGTCCCCCTTTTCGCTATTCTTCCAGAGCCCAGACATATTGCATCAGTTCAGATCCCTGGATCCTTCCAATAAAAATGCTTAATGGGTTTCATCCTCTGCCCAGAAAATGTTTCTTTCAACCTTCTCCTTTCACACGTTTCAGCTG
>NW_022103896.1:24844145-24846294 GCF_000313985.2 Echinops telfairi
TCCACAATCAATACTCATGGAAGCAGCAGTCAAGATATCAAATGATGCATGGTAAGTTTTCACTGGGTAAATCTGCTTCACACGGTCTCTTTAAAGGGTTGAAAAACAAAGACGCTATTTTGAGGACTAAGGTACAACGGACCCAAATCATGGCATTTACAAATTACCTCATATGCATGGAAAAGTTAGACATTAAATAGGGAACACGAAACAAGAGTAAATATATTTAAGTTATATTTAGGGTTAACAATATTTAAGGTACAGGGACAGCCAAGAGAACTAAGGTAGCTGTCTTGGAACAAGTGCAGCCAGATGATCATTAGAAGCGAGGCTAATGAGACTTTGTCTCCTGTGTTTGGGACATGTCATCAGGAGACTCAGTCCCTGGAGAAGGACATCGTGCTTCGTAAGGTAGAGAGGCAGCGGAAGAGGAAGACCTCCGACAGTAGGAGCAACACTAGGCTCCAACCTGAGAACAGTATGAGGGTGGCCCCGCCCCGGGCAGTGTTCCGCTGTGTTGTGCATCGGTCACTGCGTCAGGACTGACTTGCTGGCACCTTCTAAAACCCCAAATAACTCAAGATGTTTCCAGGGCCCAGAAAGCCACTTGATTCCTTATGACATTTTTTTCTTTAAATTATCCTCAAACTTTTAGTTCAGCCACTATCTCAGGCTATATATTGAGTAACATGTCTGTGTTGGAGACAATGGAAAGTGCGGAGATGGCCAATCCCCAGGACTTCGCTTTCTGGAGTTATAACAGTAACATATAGACAAAACCAAACGTAAATCTTCCGGACCAGCTTTGATTTTATAAATGCCTTTGAAAATGTCTTTAATAAACTATCCTAATTATTAGAATTGGTTATACTTTGCTCATTAGAATATTTATATACCCATTGTCATTGGGTTGACTGACACAACTGTAAGAGAGAATACTCATATAGTATCCTGCATATTCTTCCACTTTTCCTAATATATTTTATGACCCTTATACTAAGAGTTCTTCCATGGTATGGGTTGTTGACTATTCAATTAAAAAATTTCAGTGTTTAATAAGGTTCAATAACTCTATGGTGACTAAAAGACAGAGTTGAATAATCTTGCATAATTATATCATTAGATAGATGCGTGTTATTGACTAAGAAGACCAAAGGTATGGATGAGTTCTGTTTCTAGTAGAGAGAGGGTACTGAAAATAGAAATTGGGGTGGTGTGGGTGGTGGAGAATATTGGGAAGATAGTCAGTGACAGCTAAATTTGAATCCAGATCTATAATTTATTAATCACAAGAGCCTAAGAACGCTATCCATAAGTATAACCAGGAAGATCATTCATTTCGAGTATATTTGCGAGTTCGAGGTATCTTCAAGAACCTGGGATAGAATGGGGACAAAACCGGTGGTGACCTCTGTCTTTGTGGACCTTATAATCCAGCTTAGGAAATAGATATAAGTTAAATGAGTACATAATTAAAACTGTAATAATTATGATATAATTTACCATCTTTGTTTAGAGGATCAAATGCTATACCATATTTAAAACATCTGGTAAAATAATCAACACACGTTGCTGTTATTGTTAAGCTTTTAACTTTCACACTAAACCTTATGTTAATTTACAGCATGAATACCTGATTATAACCATCTTAAAATGTGTTCAATGGATCACAATGAGTTTACTTGCTGACATTTATGGATTACTTAGTGTATGTTATCAGTATATCTGAGGTTTTAAATACATTTCAAACAAGTTTAAAAGCACTTTAATGAATGTATAGCACATACACAGAGAAAAAATATTACAGAAAATGTTCAGATTTTTGTAACTATTGGACGTTCCCAATCAACTTGTAACTTGACATTTCCCGTGTTTATTTTCTTTCTTTCTTTTCCCCCCGTGTTTATTTTCTATGCTCAATTTGAGGAAGTCAAGCAAACCATAATAAACTTCTTTATGAAATTTATGGCAATTTCAAATCTAAATGTTCTTTTCAAACATAATATTAAAGCACATGTCTTGATGTATCCTATGAAACCACAATTTTATGTACAATATTTGGATTAAATCTCTTAGTGGTATCTAGCTACTTCAAATTCTAACCGTACAGAGTCCCTTGATGATAAGCCCTTAACGTGGAAACCACAAA
>NW_022103896.1:24847174-24858182 GCF_000313985.2 Echinops telfairi
GCCATGCTAGTTAAGAGTTCTTCCTTGAACTATTAGAATTAGGACTAAACCTGAAAAAGCTCAAATCTGAGATCCCTGAAACAGCTCAAATCTAAGAGGCCCCAGAAAGGCACGTTTGAGAAAGGCAGTGTGAGAAAATGTAGCCAGCCTGCACAAAGCAAGAGTGATGAGAGAAAGAATGCAGGTGGCTTTGAAGGCCGGCTTGGGTTGTTTCTGAGACCACAAGCACGCTAGCGTGTCCTGTGCTGGCGCTGCACAGTAACTTGCTTTTGTGCCTAGGCAACTGAATGGCTCCCCAAGTACATTTATCTAATATATTTACGGTTCTTAGACCCCACGAGTATTATTTATTTACATATTCATGTATGTATTAGAGTACTCATTTTAAAATTAACATATTGTATTTATATAATTGCTTATTATTTTCAAGCGATGTGACCATTTTAAGCATTTACTAGTCATTATACATAGCGTAGCTATAAAGGAAGCTGTCTCAAATTTGGGCAATTATAAAAGTGACTAAAACAAGCAAGTGAAACAATATCAAATGCATCTGATTTTATGTAACCGGCTTAGTTACAACAATATTAGAAGATGCTTTGCAAAACATTTACAAACAAATAAATCTGGCAGAAGCAAGAACGCTCGGACATTGGCACGGCAAGTTTCTGTGCCTGTTTATTGTGCACCTATCTCAGGCACACCTGCCATGCGTGGGCGAGGGCTGATCTGGAAACACAAAGATGTCACAGCAACTGAGAAACTTACTTTAAAATGTCATATTTTCTTTTAGAATTTCTCATAGCTTGTTTTACATACCATGATATAGTTGTGTTTTTACAACATCAGTTGAAATTTCCCTCACACCTCATTAAAAATAAATATTTATTTATATATATGTATATACACAAAGCCATTTGGAATAAACCATTTAGAAAGCTAAATAAAGTTAGTAAAATAACTGGCTCAAGATTTACCCTTTACAGTCAAGTAAGTATTCTTGAGTAATAGCAATTGGTCTTAAGGGATTCCAGAGAAGTTAGAAATGATTTTAGCAAGCTGGAATAGAACTATTTACCCTTTTATTGTTATTGATTGCAAACAGCATGCAAGGGGCTGTTCTAACTCGTAGAATCTGAGGGAGGAAAGCAGACACAGATTTTTGACTCTTTGCAGCCCCACAGAAGGGACCAACCACAAGCAAGAGGCAAAATCATTTGTACATACAGTGTAATTAAAGGGTTTATTTTCAGAATGTCATATGAGGTAAATGAGATAAAATGTGACAAAAAATAAAAAGAATGTAGAACCACATAGGTGTGAATCAGAATGGTCAAATCTTTGTAACTTTAAATCTAGCGGTCATGGTAGGATAAAATAATAAGATCTCAGGAAAATCTGAGAAGGATGAAATGATTCACACATCGTGAAAGACAGCATTTCAAGTGCAAGGACCACGGAATTCACAAACCGTGTTAAGGTCAGGTATGTCTCAATAATGGCACATAGGTACATAGGCCCACTGAAAAATAGACAGGTGCTGTTAGAAGTACACATATTTCAGATTTTGTGAATGATTACCGTCTGGCTTATAAGAGTAAAATGGAAAGCCTTTCTCCAGTTTTGAGGAGAGGTGAGCCATCATCTCACTTATCCTGGGAAAGAGGTACCTTGAGTACCTAACCGAGTCTCAGGAGAAGAAAATAGAGGAATGGCCATCCCATGTGAGGGTGCTGCAATGACTCAGATGAGTTATGCTGTGGCACCGGCCAGGGGCACTGCAGGAAAGAGGGTAAAAGATGAAGGTTGGAATCAGTGGGATTTTCTCAGGGCTTAGAAGTAGAGTGTTAGGGACTGAACAATCTGGCTAAATATTAATATTTTAATAAGTAACCGAGATTATACCGTTGTCAAAATGAAATGGGGAAGCTTCTGTGTAAAGAAGGTTGTATGGGAACATTCAGGAATTCAAGAATACATTTCAGACAAGTGCCAGCAGGATCAGATACACTACATGTAGTATGTATAATGATACTGAGAAAGGTCAGATTGAATTGGCTATTAATTAATGTTTATTTATGAGAGATGACTCACTACCATGTCAGGACAAGACAGCAGACTGAAAAGGCAGGCAAAATGAAGGCTAGATGAGGATATGGAAATCATGAGAAACGTCAATCTATTCAAAAAATCTAGGTCTGAAAAAAATGAAGATAGAATCATAGATGGAGGAGGAGGCAGCACTGGTGTGGATACTTGAGCATAATTTATAATGGTGGGAAGTAATTTATTAAATTTTTCAGAATACATTTCATTACATCATATATATTTCCTTACATGTGCACATGTGGCTGTGATTTAACTCTGAGGAATGTAAAGCATCTTCCTGCTCTTCAGCATATTTCTCTCAGGATGAGTTAAATCAGGAGCAATTTTCAGTGAACATGACTTCCTCACCTTAACAAATTATAAAGGAAATACACTTTCTTGGGTACCATCGAATATGATTAAGATAATGAAATGCAATATCTGTGAGAACATTCACTTGCCTCTACCTTATTACTTTGTATTTCCTGAAACTTTGGCACTCCTCAAAAGTATTTGCCTTCAGCTAGTGTCTGACTATTTCTTTACAAAATGAGAAACAATCTACACATTTCTTTGTCTTAATTACTTGTTTTCTTACCTCACTTTCACTTAAATAGTCTTTTTCTCTAAATGATATCTGAGTAATTTATATGGAAGTTTCCAGAAAGTTTCTTATGGTAAATAGGCGGCTATTCATTATGGTGTTTGGAGCCCTGGTGGTGGAGTGTTTACAGACTGGGTGGCTCACCACAAGGTCAGCAATTAGAAACCGGCTGCAGTGAGGCTTTCTACTCCTGTAGAGAGTTCCAGTCTCAGAAACCCACACGGCTTCTATAGAGTCCTCTGGGGTCCTGTCGGGCCACCCCAAGTCATCAATGACTCCATAACACTGGGTTTTACATTTTTGTTTTGTTTTAAATTGTTGTATTTAAAGCCAATAATCCTTTAATATCATTTCTTTTATTTAATTTTCATTGTAAATTAAATGGGGCTTACATTTCAGACCATAAACTTTGTCAACACTTTAAACCAATCATCAAATCTCCCAAGAATTTACCCTTTACCTGCTCCCTAATTTCTCTTCTACCCCCTGTAGGGTATTATCATGCAAGTTAACACTGTGGACAGTCTAGCCCACTTATTTTCCTTCTCTGTCTTCCCTCCCTTGGCGAACTCCAAAGTCTCTTCCTATAGGTATGAAAGTTTTTAACTTTTCCTTTCTTGTAGCAGTGATCTCATATACTTGTCCTTTTGCTATTAGCTAATTTTATTTAGTAGGGTTAAGCCTTATAATGCTTCCCTCCCAGAGTAAAAATGAAACCCACACAGAAGAAGCACACCAGCCTGTCCCTCCTTGATCGCTGAGGACAAAGGGGGTGCATTAGCAAAAGTGGTGAAGAAAGCAGATGGTGCCCGGCTATCAAATGATACAGCATCTGGGGTCTTAAAGGCTTGAAAACAAACAGGCAGCCATCTAGCTAAGAAACAACAAAATCCACACGGAAGAAGCACACCAGCCTACTCTGACATGTATGCTGAAGACAAAGCAGGTACATAAGCAAATGCAGTGAAGAAAGCTGATGGTGCCAAGCTGTCAAATTACATAGAATCTGGGGTCCCACATGCTGGAAGATAAACAAGGGGACATCTAACTGAGAAACAACAACACCCACATGGAAGAAGCACACCAGCCTGTAACATGACAAGGTGACGAAGGGGTCAGGTATCAGGTATCAAAGACAAAAACAAAAATCATAACTGTGAATGAGGGGGAGTGCAGAGTGGGGACCCAGGGCCCATCTGCGGGAAATTGGACATCCCCTTGCAGAAGGGTTGTAGGGAGGAGATGAGCCAATCAGAGTGCAGTGTAGTGATGATGAAATATGCGATTTTCCTCTAGTGCTTAAATGTTTCCTCCACCCCACTACCATGATCCCAATTCTACCTTACATATCCTGCTGGAGCAGAGGATGTACACTGGCACAGATAGGAACTGGATATGCAGTGAACCCAGGACAGATGAACCCCCCAGGACCAGTGGAGAGAGTGGCGATGGCGGGAGGGTGGAGGGAAGGAGAGGGAGAAAGGGGGAACAGAGGACAAGGTCTACATGTGGCCTCCTCCCTGGGGGATGGACAGCAAAGTGGGTGAGGGAGACGTGGCATGGGGTAAGACATGATAAAATAATAATAAATTATAAATTATCGGGGGTTGGGGGGGGCGGGGGAGCAGGGAAGGAGGGGGAAAAATGAGGAGCTGACACCAAGGGCTCAAGTGGAAAGCAGGTGTTGTGAGAATGATGAAGTCAACATACGTACTAATGTACTGGACACAAATGATGTATGTACGGATTGTGATGAGTGGTATGAGTCCCTAATAAAATGATTATTATTTTAAAAAAAGAAACAAAACCTTTTACTTTTTAACTAGCCAAATAGCCACCCTCCCTTTTCCCCCCCAAAATAAATATTTTCCCTCTCACATACCTTTCATCCAAATAATTGGTAGTGATTATTTTGGGAATCAGTGTAGTCAGCAGAAATTGCTATGCTTTAGTTTTATAAATTTTTCTTAAATGCCATTTGCTACTTTCCATCACTTTTCATTCTCCTTTGCTCCCTTCTCAGTTCTGCATACAAAGACTAGATGTTATTATCATCTATTGATCCATGATCATACGCCCCATGGATATAATTTTAACCTGGCAGTGCCGTGGAGTTGGTTCCGACTCACAATAACCCTATGAAGAAGAGCCTTAGAGACTTCTGTGCCAACCTCGCAACCGCTATGTTTGAGTCCCTGTTACAGCCCCTGTCAGTACAGCTCAGGACGAGCGGTTTCTGTTGCTGCTGCTCCTCCTCTTTAGCGAGCATGCTGCCGTTTTGTAAGGGCTGTTCTTTCTCCACGACACGTCCAAAGCAGTAAGACAAAGCCACTGGGCGCGTTCTGCTTGTACTTCTTCTAAGACAGATTTCTTTCCTTTTCTGGCAGACGGTGATACAAACGATTGAAATGATCAAGGATTTCATCTTGCTTGGATCCAGAACCACTATTCACGGAAGCAGTGGTCAAGAAACCAAAAGGTGTATTGCTTTGAGCAAATTTGCTATAAAGACCTCTTTCAAGTACTGAAGAACAAGGATGTCAATTGGAGGCCTTTAGGTAAGCATGACCCAAGCCATTGTATTTCTTACAACATCCTCTGCATGTGAAAGTTGGGCACTGAATAAGAAAGTTGAAGAATTGAGGCTTTTGAGTTTGAATTTGAATTTTTACATTAGGAACAATTCAGACTCAGAAAACATTAACAGCACACTAAAATATTTCCTTACACAAACTCTAGGCCTGAACATTTGAAAATAAACACTCTGTTGTCTTCCAGCCTCATGAATTAGCTTTGTCTGGTTTTAAATGTATATATTTGGAGGCAACATATTGACTCTTTTCTTGAGGAAGAAAAAAGATCTGGTATTTTTCACTTAAAGTTAGGTTTATGACATTCTTTCATTCATCTGCATTCAATAGTATCTTGTTCATTCTTACTCTTGTATAACTTACACTATGTTTTATTTTGCTTAAAATATAGTTAATATGGAGATATGCTCCACAGATCTTTCAAAAAGAACTTGCTGCCCACCTATAGGAAATATGGTCAACAGACATCTGCTTTCTCTCACAATGCTTAGGACTTGCCTCAGTTTCAAATTAGAAACCAAACCTACAGCCATCAAGTTAATTCCACCTCATAGTTGGACAGACCTTGTAAGGACAGAGTCAAACTACCCCATCAGATTTCTAAGGCTGTGAATCCTTATAGAACCGGCTGCCACGGCTTTTCCCCACAGAGCAGTTGATGTGATGGAACCACTTACCTTTCACTCATCAGCCCCTGTTCCAGCAAGGCTCCTGTGCATAAGACAGCCACCCTTGAAATAGAATTTTCCAAGTCAAAGAGTGAATAGTGCCACTATTGAAAATCTTCGCTATGTACACTGGTACAGATAGGAACTGGAAACACAGGGAATCCAGGGCGGATGATCCCTTCAGGACCAGTGGTGTGAGCGGCGATACTGGGTTGGAAAGAGGGAACCGATTACAAGGAACTATATGTGACCTTCTCCCTGGGGGTGGGACAACAGAAAAGTGGGTGAAGAGAGACATCGGACAGGAGCAAGATATGACAAAATAATAATTTATAAATTATCAAGGGCTCATGAGGGAGGGGGAACGGGGAGGGAGGGGAAAAATGAAGACCTAATGCCAGGGGCTTAAGTGGAGAGGAAATGTTTTGAGAAAGATGAGGGCAATGAATGTACAAATGCTCTTTACACAATTGATGTATGTATGGATTGTGATAAGAGTTGTATGAGCCCCTAATAAAATCATTAAAAAAAATAAGATTACCACCCCCCCAAAAAAAAGAAAGATGTATGCAGCAGAATGTGATAACAGAGAATTGGAGGCAAAAGTCAGCAAGTGTCCTTTGCTGCTATAAATTAAGCTCCCCCCCCCCACAAGCAGGGTGTGTGGGTGGGCATATATGGAGGCTGTGATGATTATTGTCATATGTGGTCTTGTCTGAGCCATGAGTCTCAGTAGCTTTGGCAGTTATGTAATGAAGTGGTTATGTAATGCTGTGACTATCCTCCATCTGTCCTGTGTTGTAAATCCTGACCTTCTGTGTGGTAAAGAGGTATGATTAGGTTATGTTAATGAGTATTAAGCTGTGCTTTATATTAATGAGGCAGAACATAGCCCTGGTAAGGTGCTGAGGAACTTTCCCAAGGGGTGTGGCATATATGTATGGCAAAACATATATAGATGGCAAAACTTTATATATATATAAACTTTCTTGTTTGCTCTGATCCTGGCATTCAGCTCATCATCATCTAGACTTCTTGTTATCACTACATATATACTCAGCATAGTAAATATTTCTGAGCTAGTCCAAGAATCACCCGTGCATATTTCACAACGTTATATTAAAACCTTTGTAGGCATATTCAAGACTTTCAGCCTCCACAGCCTATGAGCCGGCAGCCCACCTTGTAACCTCCCTGTATAGGATTTTTCAGCTTGTATAGACTGTGGACCAGCCACCAGCCATTTAACCTGCTGATTTTAGGATCATCAACACCTGCAGAAGTCAGAGGTCATCTCCAGCCAGATACCTGACCCAATGGTTTGGGGCTTTCCAGCCTCTGAAATTGTGTGTAATTTTCTTTATATTAATCTCTATGTCCCTCTCTTCATAGATATAAATAGCTTTTAAAAGTTTATGGAGGGATAAAGTTGAAAGATAATGAAATTTTCCACACATTTTTAGAAATTTTACATATGTATGTATGAGTGTGTGTATATAAACATACATATTAGGAAGTAAACAAGGACATACCAGTAGGGATTTAAGATTCTTGGGAGAACAGAAGCTGAGGCCTGTAAAGAAAAGAGTTCCATTAATTTCAGCAGGAGAGATGAGAATAACCATTAGGAGGTGACTGTGAGGTATATCTCAACTCTCCAAGCCTTTGACTAGTTCTGATACCATGCATCCCTCCACTTCAATGGCCACATAAAGCTCACAGGTCATTCACATGATCGTTGTGTATATTTTGGAAGTAGGATGTTACAAGTTAGGATGTAGAAGACAAGAAAATCCAGAAGACAAGGTCTAGTTTGTCAATTATGACAACTTCTATTCTCTCCCTTCCTTCTCAGTTGAACAGGCAAGGCTCAGTCTGAATTGTGCCCACTGTTGGCTCTCATTCTTGGTCTTTGCCACGATCAGGCAATGTTTCAGCCCTTTCACTATGCTAAGTGCTTCGAAGTCCCTTGCCCTTCCTGGTAGCCTCCCTCATGTTTCTCCCTCTGTTATCCATCAGTTCTCTGCAATAACTTTGCCCTGTGGACCAGGAAACCCACTACAACTCTCTGTTTGATTTCCTGATACTGACTGCTCATAATTGGCCATTGTCACTTTAGGAACACCATCTCTTGGGGTCTCTCTGGACCTTCAGTGTTAGCTCTCTTTCCACTGGATCTAGAGGTCTCTCAACACAGGTACACCAGGTCTAAAGTATGTGTTCTGGTCCTGTGAAATCCTAATTTAAAGTGGGCAGGATTGGTTCTTTTAAACCTGGCATACTGGCAGAACTGACCAATCCCCTTTGTAGGCCATGGGCATTTACTTACTGAGTCGTTGCCTAACCACTGCAAAGCTTTGGTGCACCTTATTTTGCGTAGTCCCAGTCATTTGGTAGGCATTGAGAGAACATAGCTAAAATAAACTCTACAAAAATAAATCACTACACAATATGGTCTCAAACCTGTATCAGACAGGAGACTGGAACTGACCTTTAACACTATAGTGTCTACAAAATAAAAACCCTTTTCAAGAAATAAGAAATATAATATACCTAGATGCTTACTTAATTCTGGGATAGGACAAGAATCACCTATGAATGTCTCACAGTGTCATATTAGAACCTTTTATGGACATATTCAAGACTTCCACAAAATATCCCAACCTATATTCCCAAAAAGATATACATACTCATGAATCTATAAGGAAAAAAATCATAGTATGAGAAATTGAAATAACACTGGTAGGTCACTGTAGTAAACAGAATAATGTGCATATCTCTGGAGAAATTAGTTCTTTTATGTAGATTTTTGCCGTTGTTCTTCGGAAAAACTGCTTGAGAGATTTCTCCCCCTAAATTGAATAGTTGCCTTTGCCCCAGTTTTATGCTCCAGAGGATTTGGTATCATTTTCCAGGTTGGTTGATATTTCCTCTGTAAACTGTAAGCTACTTAAAGTTTGACACCTTTTGTCTGGGCTGCAGCCTATCTTGTGATTAGTATGCACCTTGCAGGGATTAGGCAACGTATTATGGGTGTATATATATCCAATCCCCCAAAGGTATTAAAGACAGGACGAAGACAGAAGCAAAAGGAAAAAAGAACAGAGAAGCAGCAGAGAGAGAAGCAGCAAGACACCTCCCTGAGTGATAACATGGCTTGGGGCACTAAAGAGAGTAAAAGGCCTGCAAGGGGCTCAGTAGCAAAATGAATGGTGACAGGCCCCAAAGAGGTTGTGCACCAGCGTAGGGTGGTGACCAACAAACTGGCCAAGAGGAACCTGTCCTGAATCTAGAGATGAAGCCTCTCCTGAGAGTGCAGAAAGAAATGCCAAACAAAGGAGAAGTGGTGAGAGTGGCCAAGAGAAGAGAATATTTGCTTACAGGGATGAGAGGAGCTGAGAGAGGCATTTTGCACTGAAGAGGGGAGCCTTTGCCCCCTGGCTTCTTGATCCTCATCCTGAGTGGTAGCCTATTAATTCTGATTCTGGCTTTACTCTGTTAATTTCTTAATAAACAATTTAATTACTCATATGGTTTGTGAGTTCAATGTGACCATTGCAATGGATTATGGGACCCAGAAGTCAGGTAGATGGTGATGATAGTCAGAATTGGGGATCAGGTCAGAGGATGGAGCCTCATCTGACCTGTGCCTCATAGGCAAGAGCCTTAGGCTGCTCCGGAGTCTCATGATCCCCACTGATGTTAGGCAGATCCTCCTGCTGAAGCTACAATTTCATGTATGCCCAATCTAGAAATAACACAATTGTCTATGCATTTAGAAATGCTATAGTCTTAATATTGGAAAATGATAAAAGGACAAAAGGAATGAATAACTGAACCGAATGCATGCAAATGGACAGGTATGTAAACAAAAGAAAACTTGTAGGAATAAAAATAGAGTGATAATAATAAAATTCTTAATAGGCATAATAAAAGGTTGGCTAACTATATTTTATAAAACTTATAAAATATATCTGAGAGAGTCATACAGAAATCAGCACAACGATATAAAGAAATTTGATAGAAAAGGATAAAGAAGGGGAAGGGGGACAAGTGGAGGGAGAATCAGGGTGAGGAGAAACTGAGTTGATGGCACAGGGCAGGGAACAAGGCACTAACCCACCCAGGGGGAGAGTATTGGTTGTGTCCCCACAGAACTGGAACGTGCATACCCACCCCAGCAGGACATGCCAAACCAGAAGAGCAACGTAACTCGTGGAGGAATCCACAAAGAGACTGGACCATACACCGGCCCTAACCAGAATTAGCCCAACCCCCACCATGGAAGGGAGTACCACAGAAAATGGAAATAGATCGTCTGGTGTGAGAAAGGAACTGACCTACCACACCACACCCAGAAGGAAGCTGAAGCAAAGGAAGGAGGAGGAAAGGAGCGGTGCCCAACTGGGCCCACCAAGCTCAGAGGACGATAGCCCAGCTCGGAGAGCCCAGTGTACAGAGAGGACCATCTAGCTGCCCCCACGGCAAGATGCGACATCCTGCACTGACCCATGGCTCTGCATGGGACAGCACCGGAGACACAGTGTGGGATGGGCGACTGAGCTGACCCCACCACACTGTGGCCAAACACTGGGGGCATGCAATGGAGCAGCAGGGAAGCAGAGCAAGGAGGTCCCGAGGGAATACAAACGATGGACTCTGGGGCCAGGATGTGGCACCCCATTAGACTCGTCTGGAAAACGCTCCTAAAGGCCAACAAACAGACCTTGAACTACCAACAGGCTTTTTTTTTTCTTTTTCTTTTTTTCAGTTTATTTGTTTTGTTTTTTTCCCTTTTTTCTCTTCTTTTAAATTTTGTATGTCAGTGGCTTTTTTGTTTGTTAGCTTGTCGGTACTGCTGCTGTCATCGCCATGTTCTTATGTGTCACTATGGTACTGTGCTGTCAAAGCCATCCCCAATTTTATGCACATATTAATATATCTGCACGTCCACCTAGCTAAGAGAGGCTGGACAAAAAAAAAATGTGAAAAGAAAATAAAGGGACCAATGGCCCCGGAGGGACATGGGAGTGTGGGAGGTAGGGGAAGGGAGGAGG
>NW_022103896.1:24859292-24882060 GCF_000313985.2 Echinops telfairi
AGGAGACGTCGGGCAGTGTAAGATATGATAAAATAATAATTTATAAATCATTAAGGGTTCATGAGGGAGGGGGAGTGGGGAGAGAGGGGGAGGGAAAAAAAGGAAATTGAGCTAATTCCAGGAACCCAAGAGGAAAGTGAATTTTGAGAACGATGAGGGCAACAAATGTATAAGTGTACTTTAAACAATTGATGTATGTATTGTGATGAATTGTATGAGCCCCAATAAAATGATTTTTAAAAAAAAAGAAAAGAAAAGGACGTAGAAGTTGCAGAAACTCTGAAGAGAGTGAATGGGGAAACATTTTTAGAGATGATGGCTAAATAATTGTAATAATCAAAGATATACGAGTTCACATTTTGAAGGAGCACATGTGAACCTCAACAGAATAAATAAATATAAGTTCCTCATACAGAGAATGACACATAACAGTTCCTTTAATCCATTATTAAATGATACCTACACATATGTATCACATTATCAAAATTCAGTAGCTACCCCCAAAGAGCCCATTAGCATTAAAAGCTATCGTTTTAAAAAACCCAGATATTTATTTCTGTTTAGCAGGTGAAAGTTTTCAACTCTTATAGTACTGCTGAAGATTTGTCTTTGTTCCGTGGGTGGTAATTATACATTTCATATGCTTGGAAATTAATTAGTCCAGAAACTGGAAGAAGTAATTATTTGAAAGTGTCTGTTGTCTCCAAGACCTTGTAATATGATTGTTTTCAGTTGTTAATTGCATGCTAGTGAACTTCATCCTGATGTTCTTTTCTTTTGTTTTACTATATCTGAGGGGGACATACATGGTACTTTGGTCACTAGTTTGTCACTACCTGTCTTCAGGTAGACTTGATATGAATAGGATTGTGGACATGAGTTCCTGTTCATTGATTATGCAATGCTTAATTGTCTTTGCCATGAAATTTAGAAGACCTAACAGCGATTGCAAGGGATACATGTGCCCATTCCAAATAAAGTTGAGGCAACAGAATGCATAACTTATCAAATAACCTCATTAATGTCATAGGCGAGTAAGATTTTGCTAAAGATAACTCAAAAATGGTTGCATCGCTGCATCAAGTGGAAGATTCCAGAAATTCAAACTGAATTCAGCAAAATGCATGGAATCAGAGATAGTATTGCTGATATCACACAGATCCTAGCTGAAAGCAAAGGATATCAGAATGAATTTTACTTGTGTTTTAGTTACTATGAAACACTCTATTGTATAGATCATAACAAATCATAGATAACATTACCAAGAATGTAAATTCCAGAACAGTTAATTGTGCTTAGGTAGAAACTGTATATTTACCAAAAAGGCAGTCTTTCAAACAGAACAAGAGCATGCTGAATGATCTAAAATGAGGAGAGGTATTCACCCTGTATTTTGAGCAAATAATGCGAGAAGTTGCATTATTTGAAGAATGGCACATTATCAGGATTGGAGGAAATCACATTGAACAACCTGTGATAATGAGACACAATGTTTCTTGCTGAGAGCATATGGAAGGAATTATTTATGAAGATCAGACTACAGGCTTTCATGTGGATTACACTTCAATATCAAAGATTCAGAGCTAGACCAGTAAGCCAAGGGTAAACAGGGAAAATGAAAAATTTCAAGTTTAAAGGTTTCTCTTTCTCTTGGACTTATAGTCTCTTGGACTTATGGTCAAAGCTGTCAAGAAACATAAGAATGTAGTTCACAGGTAAATCTTTTTCTTTTTTAAAATTTAACATTTTTTAAATTTAATCATTTGATTAGGGGCTCATACAACTCTTATCACAATCCATACATACATCAATTGTATAAAGCACATTTGTACATTCATTGCCCTCATCATTCTCAAAACATTTGCTCTCCACTTAAGCCCCCAGCATCAGGTCCTCATTTTTCCCCTCCCTCCCCACTACCTCCTCCCTCATGAACCCTTGATAATTGATAAATTATTATTTCATCATATCTTGCCCTGTCCTACATCTCCCTTCATCCACTTTTCTGTTGTCCGTCCCCCAGGGAGGAGGTCACATGTAGATCCTTCTTTTACAAAAATTTTCTTCAACATCTTTGAGCATATGATTTTGAACCTGACTCAAGGCATGGCGATTTTAACCACCGCCATGCATGTGAACTCTAGAAAAGGAATAAGGAAGAGCACAAAAGAATTAACGTCGAATTATAGTTTTGGGGAAAAAATATTGACTGTGTCATGAATCTCCAGAAGAGCAAACAAATCTGTCTTTGAAAAAAACAGCCAAAATACACATTAGATATTAGAATTGTGAGACTTGTCTCATGTTCTTCAGTCATGGTATCAGGAGGGACCAGTCCCTAGGAAAAGACATCATACATGATCGAGTAGAATATCAGCAAAAGTCAGGGATAACACATACTCACAATGATCAAACTGGCTCCAAACCAAGCAGCGCTTTGTTCTGCTGTAGGAGGGCTGGTTGTGCCTTAGGACCAACTCCATGGTCCCTACAAGCAACCCAAAGGCAATCTCAATACACCGTGACGTCAGGACGATTCCAAAAAAACCCGGATGAGAAAGGAACTCCAGGGAGGAGAATTAACTTGTCCAGTATCATTTATCTTGAAAGTGGTTATTTTGGGTGTGAATCTTTCACACGTTTGTAATAGATTAAATATTGGCCCTGTGTTTCTGAGAAACTCCATGTTCCGTTGGCGTGCACTTATGAAATAGTTGATGATGGCTTCCAAGTGTGTCTTCAGGACAGGCTGCACTACCCTTCTTCAAAAGGACAGCTTTTAAGGCTCTGAGAATATTTTTCATGATACAATTATTTTAGAAACACAACTGGAATTAAAAATGGGAAGTTCTTGCTATCTTGACATGAATTTTGAATAGCTTGCTCTGCATTCAGGTGGTAACTTTTTGAATTCCAATTAAGTAGGAAACAATTTTAACAGATTTTAAAAAAATATGATTCAACTAGTACAGACATAAGAAATACAAGTAATAGTTTAAAATTTTAATTTTCATCAACATTTGATATAGGCAAAGCTCCCCAAAATCATTGAGAATCTATTATGAGAACATTATATATATGGGAATTTATACATTAGTTTTAGACGATCTTTGTTGTTATTGTTGTTTTCCCATCCTTGTATTTTCTCCAGAGCACTCTGACTTTCTAGATTTTGAATTATCATTTTATATTACTATTTATCCTGTGATTATCTTAAAGTCTTTTTCAGGATCTGAATGTATGCTTTTTATATAGGAGGACATTCGGATAAGAGATTTATATGTTGTCCTCTAACAACTTTATTTATGTAGACACTATGTTTACCAAAAAGGTGATGCTCACAAGTGACAATATATTTCTTGTTTTATGCATTTAAAAATGGTTCATCTAAGCGAATCATGTTCATTTGGGTTGGAACTACTCTTTTTTTCTTACAATATTCAAGACAACTGTATCCATTTTTAACTTATTGAAACAAAGGCTCCTCTTCTCATGTACCATCCTTGCTTATAAGTGGATTTTAAATATTACATCCCTTGCATTTTAGGATTTCACAGCAGGGGCCTCTTTTATTGTGTTCTCCAGTCTGGCAATGTGGGAGTATGTGTATATTAAGTTTATATAAGTTAACTTCAGGTTTTCCCACCAGCTGTCTGTCAGTTTGATGTACCGTGGTGGCTTGTGTGCTGCTATGATGCTGGAAGCTTGGTCACTGGTATTTCAAATGCCAAAGTGAAAAGGTTTTAATAGAGCTTCCAAACTAAAAACAGACAACGAAGAAGCACTCAGCTTGCCGAGCTCAGGCAGAGGGAAAATTGTGACAATGGCGCAGTGCTGTGCTGTGCTTCATCCTGTTTTCCAGAGGGCCGCTATGGGCCGGGATGACTCGATGGGCCCTCGCAACAACAGTTAATGATAACGTATTTTCATTTCACTGATCATACATATTTATATAGTCCAGAGTAAGACAGTGACTGATATCACAGTGACTTATATTCTTTTTAACATCATATGTGTGGAAAGACTTTATTCTTTAACAGAGTTATTATTTGTTTATCTTAGAATAGTAGATTCAGAATCACAGTATATTGGTTTTACAAAGGAGACACCGAGTCAGAAATTGAGAACAATGACTTGAATATTCCACGGAGTAGCTTTCCATAAGAAAAAAACAACACTTTAAGATAATAATAACAGTAATTTTGAGGAGCAGATTGACTTTGATATAATTATTTTTCTCACCAGTAAATGACTGAATTTAACTTATACTTTAGGAATTCCGTTTTGATATGGGGATCTATTCAAGACCAGAACTTAAAAAGACTTAGAAATTTATTCAACAGGAAATGTTTTTAAATTTTGAGAAAAAAGAAAACCTTGTCTCTGAACCTATCTCAGCAAAATACTTTTGGAGCTAATTGGCAAGCACTGTGTGAAAGGACGTGTGGCCAAGCTTTGGCTACAAGAGTTTACAGTCTTGTTAAAGAGAAGGGGTAGGCAGGAGAACAAAGAAGCGGGATCCCGGGGAGTAAATTCTCCGAGGAATATTAGAAATAATGGGGCCTGTGCGCGTATAAAATAATGTAACGGAAAAGATGAAGGAGAACCAAAACGAATCCTAAATGTTGAAACATTATTAGGAATTCTGAATAACTGAGTGTTTACTGAAAGATTTTTTGTTTGGCAAAGGATATGTTGTAATTTGAGGGACCTAATTAAAGTATTTTAAGAAAATGCTTTTGAAATATGTTTTTATGCATCCAAGAATGAAATTCAATCTTTCTACTATTATTTTACTCTATGTTCAAGGTATAATTATAAGCTACAAACTGAGAAATATTTCAAGATCTTTCCTAGTATAAATAACAAGTATTATTTAATGAGTACTTATTCAGTGTTAAATGTATTACATGTTTTTCCTACTTCTTATAACCACCATGGATCAAATATAGTTTTAGATCTACACATTTTTATGCCAAATATAGTTTGTAGATCACTACACTGAGTATAAGCCAGGAATTTCATCAATGTCACAGTAGTAAACTGTGAAAAAATTTAATTGTGGTTTTCTCTAATATGAGTACATTTTGTGTCATAAAAAAACTATTTCTTTTATCCTAAATATGCCAATATTTTAATGTATTTTAAGTTGTCTCATTTACCACTCCCTGACCTTTCACCCTACTTTTCCAGGTCCAATGTAATTATTGCCATCCTGTGAAATTTTCTCCAATCCCTCTTGGTTAAGTTCACTAATAATCTCTTTTATATTCCTCCAAGCATGTCATATTGGGTTGTCATCACCCTCTTCTTTGAAGATTAGACTTCCTCTTTGCTTTTGAGTATCCACATTCAATATTATGTTCTCATATTTATTTTCCTAGATCCAGTTGAGGATCCAAGTACTTGGATTCAGTACGTAGATCCACAATCAGTGCTCATGGAGGCAGTAGTCAAGGGATCAAAAGACATATCGCATTAGGTGAATCTGCTGCACAAGATCTCTTTAGAGTATGGAAGAACAACGCTGTTACCTTGAGGCCTGAGATGTGCCTGAGCCAAGTCATGGTTTTCTCCCTTGCCTCATGTGCATGAGAAAGTTGGATGTTGACTAAGGAAGACCTTAGAAGAATCAATGCCTGTGAATTGTGGGGCTGGAGAAGAATATTGAAAGTATCATGGACTGCTAAAAGTACAAACCAATTTGTGTTGGAAGAAGTAGGGCTAGAGTGCTCCTTAGAGGTAGGGATGGCAAGACTTAGTCTTACATACTTTGGACATATTGTCAGGAAAGACCAATTCCTGGAGAAGGACATTCTGTTTGGTAAAGTGGAAGGACAGGGAAAAAGAGGAGGGCCCTCCAGGAGATGGATTGATGTAGTAGCTGCATCAATGGGCTCAGGCCTAGGAATGATTGTGAGGCTGGTGCAAGACCATGCAGTGCTTTCTTCTGCTGTGCACAGGGCTGCTATGGGTCAGAGCCAAGTCAATGGCACCGAAGTGCAACAGTGCCAGTTGTAAAATTTAACATACAAATAAATTTAATAAACTGGATGAGGAAATAATAAAATTGGACCTTCTTTTTCTTAGTTATGCCTTTAAAGAGTATTGCTTACATTTTAATCTAACCTCTTCTGCCATACCCAACTTTACAATGTTATCTATCTGATAACAGGGCTATTCCTGTCCATTGACTATTATCAGAGGGGATTCACCAGATGCTTAATTCGTATGCAGACCCTGCAAGTGGATTTTGCGCTTCCACTTTCATCCACAGCCTTCTGCAAACCAGATGTTCACAATTTATGTTCTGATCCCTCCCATCCTTTAGATTCGTAATTTTATTATTTACAATTCTTGGATTACATATGCTTGTGTACTTCTTCCATGTGGACTTAGTTGACACCTCACTCCAATGGCTGCTAGATTGAAAATAAGCTTTTAAAATCACAGACAATACTCTTTCGGATAGCTGAGCATCATTAAAATGTAATATCTCATCATTGAATCTCCCTTTTAACCTTTTCTTAAAGCTGTTTCCATTGGAAACAAAAGTGAAGGGGAAAAACACATGAATTCAGCCCTTGGTGAATCCCCTCTGACCGTGGACCAGAGATGAGACTAGCCTCCCGATCCTGCAGCGTGCTTTGGACAGCACACTGGTACAGCGGCAGTGAGGTTAAAATTCAGCATCCTGTAATTTGATCCCCTTATACTCCGGTTAAATTTGTTCTAGTTTTGAATATTTTCTGCTTTCTGTCTGTTGAGATTTTTATGTTTTATTTTGTTATTGTTAGCTTATTTTCAATTGCTGTTTCTGTCTATGAAGCCCAGGACAGGTGTATCTATAGAAACAATGGCTGATTAAGATTCCTTGGGGCTATGCAGGAAAGCGGGGAGTTGGGGATGACATGGGGAACTAATAACTATGAGTAAAAGAATGATGAAAACCTTCTAAAACTGATTGTGGTGATTAGTGTGCAACTTTTATCAATCTGAGTAAACTATTACATTGTATGATATATGAATTATATGTCAATAAAACTGTTGACGAAAGAGTGTTACGTTATATTTTAAGAAATACTATACTAACAAGGGAACATGGGAAAACAAGGCCAGTTGTTGTATTACAAAAGTCATATTCTTAGGTGATTTTTCCAGGAAAAAAACAAACAGTGCAGAGATGTATTGCAAAGCAACCGATCAGCTCAGTGAGTACAGAACTCCTTCATTTCCGGGAGTGGCGCTTTCAGACCGAAGACCTGGACAAACACAGCCCCGTTGAAGTGTGCGTCATTTATCAGTGAGTTGTCTTAGCAGACAGAGAGTGAAGGGAACATGTCAGGGCGGAGAAAGGTGCTACACTGCGAAGCATGTGGACATCTGATTGATTGGTCAAGGGCAATTCTCTGAACAAGCGGACATAGTGGAAACCATGTTAGCCACTACACACAGCAAGTAAAGGCTGGCGCAACAGTCCCATAAAGTGAGTTTGTGTGTGGGCCAAAAGGATTATTTTCAACCATTTTTTAAATTAAAAAGGTAATACACAGAGGGTTACATATAATTAATCTTGGACCGGTGTAAATATAATCTGTATCTATGCAAAGTGGGCTCCCTCAGAGCATTAACCAGACTTCAACCTGATGCTCCAAGATGTGAATACAACATACCGGCATGTACCAGGGAACCAATAGAGAGGTCTAGGGGCAGCCCCAATCCCAACTATGTGGACCCTACCCCCACTCAGAGGAATGCACTTCAGAGGACAGCACTGGGGCTACAGCTTGGGGAGAGAGGGGCGCATCAGATTAGAGCACATGGGAGAAATACAAAGGGATGGAGAGCGGGGACAGGACATGCTGGCCCACCAAGTTCCGAGGATGATGTTCCTGCTCGGAGCAGACAACACATGGGGAGGACCATAGGACCGGCCCTACCATGGGACACAGCGTCCCTCACTGAACTATGACGCTGTGGGGAACAGCACTGGAGACAGTGCGGGAATAGTTCATGGTCTGGCCCCATCATGCTGGGGCGGCACTGAGGGCATGCAGCAGAGCAGCAGGGGTAGTAGAGTGATGACATGCCTGGGGAATACCAAAATATTTTGGTATTTTTGGAGACAGTGGCTCTCCATCAGACTCGACTGGAAAACACTGTAAAGGTCAACTTTGAACTATTTATAGGCTTTTCCATTTTTGTCAGTGGTTTTCCTTTTGTTATTGTTTTGTTGGTTTTGGCTTCCTTTGCTTTATTTGGCTTTACCTGGTTTTTCTGTACATACTAATGTATTTGCCTATTAGATATGATAGGCAGGATAAATAATTCAGAGTTGAAAAGAATGGGACCAGTGGTTCTAGGGGAATATAAGAGAAGGGGAGGTGAGAGAAAGGAAGGGGGGGCGGGGAAACCAGGGACAAGGTAACAACAAGTGAACTAAAATCAATGGAAGGAAGGTCGTAGGATGCTTAGTGGGGCTTAATCCAAGGCAATGTAGCAGCGAGAAATTACTAAACCCAAATGAAGTTTGAACATGATGGTGGGACAAGAGGGAAGTAAAAGGAAATAGAGGAAAGAACCAGGAGGCAAAGGACATTTATAGGGGCCTAAATACAGGCATGTACATATGTAAATATATATGTAACCAGAGGGAAATAGAACTATGTAATTCATATCTGTATGTTAAGAATTAAGATTGCAGATGGACATTGGGCCTCAACCCAAGTACTCCCTCTACACAAGAATACTTTGTTCTAACAATCTGGCTGAAGTAGTTAGTTTATTGTGCCCAGCTGGCTGATAAACACACATGTGATTAATTGAAGGGCGGAGAGATAAATGACTCAGGGAGCCTCGCCTTTCTAGTTCTCGGGTCTCTTGCTTTCTGATGGACTAGGGTGCAGCTGCCTTAGCCAGTTCCCTGCTTCAGATGTCAAGGTTCACTTCCTGCAAGACATCCCTGAGGAGAAGCCACATGGACCTACCCCGATGCATCCCTGGGTGCTGTAGCAGCCGTGTGAAGACCCTGCCAGCACTGAGATGCTTACATGCTCACTGATTTGGCTTTCCTCCTGCAGTCAGCATCATTGCTTGTGCTTTGTGAGATGGAGGAGGACGTTGTGGATTGGTATTGGGCATATGGGCTAATGTTGAATTTGTGGGCTTGGAGGGCACTGGGTTGGAATGTTTTCTTGATGTGCACTTAACCTTTATATAAGACTCTCTCTTATTCATGAGTTTCTGTGGATTTGTTTCTCTCATGTACCCAGACTAACACACTGGCATTCTGTGATACTCACCTCTTCTCAACATGATCACACAAAATGAGTGCATAAGCAAATGTGGTGAAGAAAGATGATGGTGCCCGGTTATCAAAATATATCTTAAAGGCTTGAAGATAAACAAGTGGCCATCTAGCTGAGAAGCAATAAAGCCCACCTGGAAGAAGCACACCAGCCTTTGTGATCATAAGTTGTTGATGGGATCAGGGATTAGGCATCTAAGATCCAGAACAGAATCATACCCAATGTGAATGGAGGAGTGGGGGGCCATGAAGTGGAGACCTAATGCCCACCTGTAGACAATCGTACATCCCCTCACAGAGGGGTCCCAGGGAAGAGATGGACCAATCAGGGTGCAGTATAGCACCGATGAAACACACAACTTTCCTCTAGTTCTTTGGTGTTTTCTTCACTCCACTATCATGACCTAAATTCTACCTTACAAATCAGATTAGACCAGAGCATGCACACTGCTATAGATAAGAACCTGCAACACAGGGAATTCAGGATAGATAAACCCCTCAGGGCCAACAATGAGAGTAGAGACACCATGAGGATTAGGGGAGGGTGGGGGGAGGAAGGGAAAATCGATCACAAGGATCAAATTAGAACCCCCTCCCAGGGGGATGAATAATGGAAAAGTGGGTGAGGGGTGACAGAGGACAATGTAAGATATGGAAATAATAATCTATAACTTATCAAGGATTCATGAGGCAGGGTGGGCGGGGAAGGGAGGGGAAGAAATTGGGAGCAGATATCAGGTGCTCCAGTGGGAGGAGAATGCTTTGAAAATGATGATGGTGGCATATGTGCAAATGTGCTTGACACATTGGATGAATGTATGGATTGTGATAAGAGATGTAAAAGCCTCTAATAAAAGTATTAAAAAAAATCAGTGGGCTTCCAAAAGTTCATGGGAAATTAAAATGAAAAGCTATTAGAATTTTAATGAATCTTTTAAAAGCCTGTGTATAATTTGGTAACTGGGAAGATTAATATTGAAACCATTATGTCAATATTAAAACTTTATGTTTATAAGTAAACCTTTTCATTCTATGGGATGAAAGAGTACACAACATGATGGTCAGCATGCATTGATAGAATAAAAGTAAAATATACTTAGGTTCCTAACTATAGCTCAGGAATTTAAATCCTCTCCAAGCTTTTAGAATATATTTGAGGTAGTTAGTTTATTGTGCCAACCTGGTCGATTAAAGACATGTGAGATTAATTGAAGGGCGGAGAGATAAATGGCTTAGGGAGTCTCGCCTTTCTTGTCTCTTGCTCTTTGATCATCGGACCAGTGTGCAGCTGCCTTGCTTGTTCTGTGCCTCCATTTGTAAGCTACACTACCTGTGGGACACCTAACCTGTGGACTGTGTCACTATAATTTGATCTTCCTTCAAGACCTGCTTTACCACACCATTGGAATTTACATCTCTTGAGCTGGGGACTGTTGGCCCCTGTCATCTGGCTGACTGTTGGTGACCCACCTTGCTGTTTGCTGCCTGTGCCCAGATAGCCTGAATTGCTCTACAGAGGACCACCTGGTGGCCCTCAAGACTTGAAGGACTGCCAGTGTCTCACAACTGTCTCCTGGGAGTGGGTAGCACTGAGCCATTTGTACTGCTTTATAATTTAATTAACTATTTATTTCTTATGTTATACGTCTCTCTATCTGTGTAAATATATATATACATATATATATAATTATTAGAATTCTGATTTTGTTTCTCTAGAGAACCCTGTCTAACACAATATTAGTGGTGCTTTTGCATTTTTAAAGGAATTAAGTATATCCTTTGATAATAGCTTGCTTTTCTTATGACTCTCTGAGATGTCAGGTCAAATGGGAAAACATTTATATCACATATGTTTAAGAAATTGATAATTTATCATTGGAGAGACTTAGTAAAATGTTTGCATATGTCTTATAAAATCACATCTGGTTAATTTATAATGTTTATCATTTATGCTATAGGGGTAGGATACAACCCTGACACACACCTTTCCTGATTTTAAAGCATGAAGTACTTCCTTGTTAGGTTTGAACAATACCTCTTGATCCATGCCCAGGTTCCACAGAGCACAAGGAACTACTTTGAAATTTTCATTCTCCTCAAGACTACCCATAGTTTGCTATGACTCACACAGGTGAATGGCGTTGCAAAGTCAACACAGGTAAACGCATTTCTAGCATTCTCTGCTTTCAGCCAGAATCCATCTGACATCAGCAATATCTCTGCATCCTTTTCTGGACAGACTGAACTTCTGGCAGCTCCTTGTAAATGTACTGCTGCAACTGTTGTTGGATGATCACCAATAAAATTGGTCTTTCATGTGAAATTCAGATTATTGTGCTATAATTTGAGCATTCTATTGGGTCACCTTTCCTTGGAATGGGTACAAATATGGATCTCCTCTGTTCTGTTGGCCAAGTGATGTCTTCCAAATTCCTGGCATAAACAAGTGAGTGCATTCAAGTGCTTCATCAGCTTGTTGAAGCATTTCAGTTGGTGTTCTATCAATTCCTGGAACCTAATTCTTTCAGTGAATCTTGTACTTGTCACTTCAGTACCGTTGGTCCTTGTTAATATCCCCAAATATTGGAATATGTGCTAGTTATTTTTGGTGCATTGATGCTGGGTATTATTATTTTTATCTCCTTTTGATGCTTCCTCCATCATTCAATATTGTCTCCATAGAAACTTTCAACATTGCATCTCCAATGTTGGATTTCTTTTTTCTCTTCAGTTCAGTTTAAGATATGCTGAATGTGTTCTTTCTTTTTGGTGTTTTTTTTTAATCTCTTGGCTTTTACCCATTTCATTAAAATTTGTCTTCTTGAGCTGCCCTTTGAATTTTCTGTTCAGCTTCTCTATTTCCTCATTTCTTCTATTTCTCAGAGTTTCAGCGTCACTTCTGATATACACTTTGATCCTTTCTTTCTTTTCTGTATTTCTGCTTTTTTCATGAATGATATTCTTAATATCCTCCCACAGTTCATCAAGTCTTCTATCATTAGCATTCAATGCAGCAAATCTGTTTTTGAGTTGTTCTCAAAATTTTGGGTGGAATATCCTCAAATCAATTAATCAATATCAATTCATATTTAATTCATATCTACAGGCAAAATAGAACTCTCCTGCAGAGTTTCCAAAGCTGTCATATTTATAGAAGCTGGATTTCACTTGTTTTCGTCTTCCAGGTAGCACTCCCACAGAGGGATTGGTGGACTTAAACCACCACTCTTTATGGTAGCAGGCCAGAGTTTTACCCACCAGGACTCCATATGTTTCAAAATAAATCCTTCAGTTTACCTTCCAATCCACCACAATCAGATGTAATTGGTCTCATACACTCTGTATTTGTATTTCTCAAACAAACCAGACACTTTCACTCTTTTTTGCCTTTATTTATGCTGTCTCTACAGGCTGGAAACCATCAGTCACTCTATTGGAAAAGGGTGAGGTTTCTACTCTGTTTAAGAATGACAGTGTCAGCACATTCTTACCCTGCCCTACAGGATCACCATACATTGGAATTGACTCAATGGCAATGAATTTTCAGTGAGAAAGAGGTAACTGTAAAGAAAAGTTTTGAAAGCAAAATTAACGTGATCTTCTGATATATTGAATATGAATGTGACAGAAAGAGACAGTTCAAGAGTAAAGTTGAGGTTGAGAGCTTGAATATTTTAAAGAATGTTGTTTGCATTGCCTATAGTTGAAAGGAGTAATTTGGGAGAATAGGGCATGTTACGTTTGAAATGCTTATTAGATATCCAAGTAGTGAAGCTGAATAGAAAATTGGCTATAAAAATTTGAAGTGCCCATGGGAAGTCTGGCTGAGAAATACTAATATAAATTTGAGAACCATAATTTGCGATGCTGTTCATCTCATGGGATTGAATCATCTAGCAAGAGAGACCACTGAAGTTTGTGCCACATACAGTTATTAGGGAGTTGAAAACCATATAGTAAACAGCCCTGAAAAGAACGATTTGGTAGAAGAATAACTAAGAAAGAACAAAATCCTGGAAGCTAAAATGAGAGCAATGCCAAGTGTTGTTCACAGGTTAAGTAAGGTGAAGTCTAAAACTGACTGTAGTGGTTTCATATCGGGCTGCCACACCCATGTTTGGCAGTTCAAAACCATCAGCAACTCCTCAGGAGTAAGGCTGGGCTTTCTACCCCTGTAAACAGTTCCAGTCTCATAAACCCACAGGGTGTCGCTATGAGTCAGCATTGATTCAGTGACAGTGAGTTTGTGTCCTTTGGGGTGATAGGGAACAAAAATGTGGTAGTTTACTGATAATCTTGACAGAGGTCTTTTAAAAAGTTGAATGGCTTACTGGAGTGGAAGGATGGGAGAAATGAAACAGAGGTATAAAATATAGGCACAGTTTTACAATAAAGGGAAGAAGAGTGGCAATAATAAAAGCAACATATAATCAAAATATAATAAATAATTTGATTTTTAAAGCCATTTTAGCATCTTGATGCAAGGGGAGATTCAAACCAAGTAAACTTGTATTTTTAGATACACTGGATATTTTTAGGAATGTTAATTCAAGAAAAAAAAATATCCTCTTAGTATTCTGCATTGCCTATCATGGAAAATTATAAGAAAAACATGCTTCAGAAATGAGTATTGAATTTACATAGATGATGTATGAATGTGTGGATGAAAAGAAAGCAAATCATGTGAGTACTGTTAAGAGATTATAGAATATTGGAATGGTCTTCAAAGACTAAAAGGTACTATGTATTATGAAAAACTAGGCATGGATTTTAATTTTTAGGGAGGTACCAAAATGAATTCAGACTATCTCTGAACAGTTTGAGACACTGATAAGTTTCTGAATGAAAAGATTCTTTATCAGAGTAACATGAATTGTACTAAAATTAAAGCAAGACCAAACATTACATTTATGATGAATTTTGAATAGAAAAATGGTGAACATAACAAATGGCCTAAATTGTTAATATTCTTATCTATATTCTCGTTTCACTTTGCTACCATAACAGAACTAGTTTGAATACATTTGAAGCTCTGCTTAAAGGGTAAATAGATTAGACATTGGTAACAAGGGAACTGCTGATATAATACATTTTCAATACTAACTCTGCACATTGTACTAAATAATTCATCTCATTCATTGACCAAACAAGAAAACTGATCATATCCCAACAGAGGAAGCAAAAACTTTTGAAAATATTCATTGCCTATTGTATTTTAAAATCGAGAACTTGTAATGGGAAACCAACTCTTCAACTTGACGAAGTAACTACCAGAAAAACTCAATTGCCCCTATGTAATTTTGGGGGGAAAAGCAATAAAGGACAACAGCTTCACTGCAATGATATATTGAAAATAATATGATTAAGAAGTGTGGTGTGGGTTGGAGTCAAGTCTTACACTGTACAGACAATATAACTTATGATGTATGTATATGTATATCATATACATGCATATGTATATCAATATATGTATATCAATGAAAAATCCACTAGAGATAATTAAACTAATAGTAGATTTAGACAATTTTGAAATTAATAATAAGTTATAAACATTAATATACTTTTTCTACAAGAATACATATTTAGAAAGTGGGATTCAAGTTATAGACATCGCAGATTTAGCTTATTCCAAGACCTCTGCAATAATGTGATTTAAAATAAGATCTGACAAAATAGGGGAATAAAGTGTGTTTCTGGATTGGGAAACATAATTTTAAATGTAATTTCAGTGAAACTCCAATATAAGTTCCAGTCATATATTTTGTGAAATGAAATAAACGCATGCTGTGATTTATGTGGACAAATGAAAGTCCCTTGATAATTCAGCTAGATAATGAAAGTAAGCTAAAAGGAAGACTTATCCTACCAGATACTAATAATAGTTAGAAATAAATCATTAAAATTGATTTTCAGAAACTAAAACAAAAACAAACCCAAACAGATAGATAGAACAGAATATAGAGATTAATAGCATATCCCATTATAAATAATAAATGAGGCACAATAAGCCAATGGGAAGCATTATTCAACATATCATAAAGTTAATATTGGGTCATTGCTTAAATACCTATAAAAATCCAATCTAAAACAGTTTCCAAGATATGGAAATACTAGCCAACAGCCTTTCCTTTGTACACATGTATAAAATGTAGAAAGACTTGTCAAACTGTATCAAATCATCAACATGATTCTGGATGCCTATTGCGTTCTTTGCTTTTTGGTTTTCTATACTGCACCAAAAAAGCTCGAGGAAAAAAATGTGTTTAAAAAATGATACAAATCTATTACTATCAAGTCCAGTGAAATCAGAGTGGCATCATGTATTTCTGAATAAAACTGCTCTAGGGTGTTCTTGGTTTAAGTCTTTACAGGAACATAGTACCATGTCTTTCTTCCTACAAAGATAATAATAGCAAGTATGAATCATAGAAAATGTGATTTGAACAGACAGTCTAATGAAAACATACAATAAAAATAATCTTTATTATTTAGATTAATAGTGACACAAAATATCAGGTAAAATCAACTACATTTCTGAAAGAAACATACTTTGAATACATGCACACATGCGCACGCGCACACACACGCGCATACACAAGGGGCTTCTCAAAAAACCAGGACTTGTTTCAAAGCTTTGTATTTAATTATTTTTTTTGCAAAACAACCTTATCACCTTTAAAGTAGTCCCCATCACACTTAACACATTTGTCAAATCTGTGATTCCATTCTTGGAAACAGTTTTCAAACTCATCTGTTTGGATGGCTGACACCTTCTTCGATTTTTCCTTCATCTCTTCTATGCCATCAAACCACTGTCCCTTCATGCCCCTCTTCATTTGCAGAAACAAAATGAAGTCGCATGGAGCAAAGTCAGGTGAGTAAGGTTCATGGGGCCAGAGAGGCATGCAGTTTTTGCCAAAAACTGGTGCACTGAGATTACTGTGTGAGCAGGTGAATTGTTGTGGTAGCAAAATCAGTCCCCCATCTACCACAAATCAGACTTCTTTAGTCACACACTTTATGCAATCTTTTCAGAACCTCTAAATAGAAAGCTTGATTAACAGTCTGACTTGGAATGAACTCCAAATGTATTAACCCCTCATATAAAAAAAACCCAAATAATTATCGTCTTGATCTTTGATTTCACTTGATGAGTTTTTTTTTTGGGGGGGGGGCAAGATGACAATGGTGTCTTCCATTGTTTGATTGACATTTGCTTTTGCAGTCATAAGAATAGCATGTCTGGTACCTAGTAATGGCCATAGGGAAAAAAATGTGTGGGTCACTTCTGAGCTGTTCTTTCCCAGAATGCCATGTTTCCACACAGCACTGTTTTTCCTGGTCAGTCAAAACCCATGGCACAGATATCACAGAGACATTTCTCATTGCCAAATCTGTTAAAATTTGCTGCACTGAGCTCCAAAATGGTCCAGATAACTTCTCCGTCTCTTCATTGTTTCTGTGTCAATCTTTGAGAACAAGAGCATGAATTTTGTTGACATTTTCATCTCTTCGGGAAGTTGACTGATGTCCAGAATGAGATTTGTCACCAATAGATAGTTCACCATTTTTGAAAGGAGAAAACCACTCGTTTACTTGAGGTTTTCAATAGCACTATTCTTGTAAGCTGTGTTTATCATCACAACTCCTTCTGCAGCATTATTCCCAAGCAGGAAACATAATTTCACAGCTGCACGCTGTTCTCTTAAATCGGCCATCACAAAAAACGAGGTTCCAGCGAAACTGCTTTTACAAAAAAATTCACTGTGACCAGAGAGAACCTTCCCAGGCAACACCACTGTGTGCACTCACTCAGAGCGAGTTGCTGGATGCTTACCTAACAAGGGGGGAAAACATACATACTATAAAATCATCCCCCATCAATAGAAAGTAAATGTCTAGAAAAGAATGATGACAACATAGGCACAAATGTGCCTGATACAATTGATGTATGGACTGCAATAAGAGTTGTAAGAGCCCCCAATAAAATGATCTTTTAATTTAAAAAGATACAAAATAACAACAATAATTATAATATGTAATTGATCTAAGATTCACGAAAGTAGGAGGGTGGGGGTGGGGACAGGAACTGATACAAGGGCTCCAGTAGAAAGATGAAGTTTTGGAGATGTTGATGATGATGGCAACATATGTATAAGGGCACTTAATACAATTGAACTGTGGATTTTTATAAGATCTGTAAAAGCCTCCCAATAAAATGATTGATTAAAAATCAGGAGCTTTTTTTCTGTGTTTTGGGATACACACACACAAGGTTATATCATTTACTAAAATAAAGATCAGATTTGAAACCATGGCCTCTTTGAGGGAGATTTTGACTCTCCTGAAGACATATAGCTTTTGAAAACCACAGAGGCAATTCTACTACTTTGTCTTATAGTGTTACTACTAGTCAAAATCAACTCGATAGCAGTGATTTTTCTTAGAGCGATTCAGGGACATATAGAAACATGTTAGTGAGTGAAAATGAAGTGGCAGATCAAAACCCAACAGAGCGAAGTGTATCATTAAAGAAAGGTTGAAAGTGTCCAGGAAATGGATGGAAGATTAACTTGGGCTGTGCTGTAACACAGATAGATCCTCACTTTGCTGTAGTCTTTGTTACAGTTCTTGACGTTCGCCATGCCTCTGTAAAGAATGTTTTTGGAGGAAAATGTACCTTGATAAGTAGCATAGTGTTCACTAGTTTAGACACACTAATATTGGTTTTATATACATCTTGAATAATCCAAATAGTCTAGACTTCAAACTAGTTAAATATTCACCTTGCTCTATATTGTATGGGAGAAAGACCGGGCTTTCTACTCCCATAAAGGGTTAAAGTCTCAGAAAGTCACAGGGCAGTTCTACCCTGTCCTCATGGGGCATCACGAGTTGGAATTGGCTTGAGGGCAGGGAGGTTTATATTGCATAGGCATCATTTGAGAAAAGAGCATATGATTCAATTTCTCACAGAAAATTAAACAAGGATAACATAAATGCAATTTTCACTAGTTGTATTTATTTTTTCATGTTTTACAGGAGCTGGTGTGGTTAATTCCCTAAAGAGCTATTATAAGGACAATGGGCTTGTAGGAGTAAACGTTCTTTGAACATTTAAAATGCAACCCACTTGTTGTCTCCAAGACAGTTTCTTTAGTACTGCGTAGTTTGATTCAAGCTCAGATACAAGTTTACATTTTCATTGCAGAGTAGAATTGTTCTGTAGCATTTCTGAGGCATCTGTACCAAAGCAAAAAGCCTCATCTTTCTCTAACTGAGCAGTTAGTGGTCCAGACCACTGTCCCACTGCCCAGCCCATATTCCACTATGCCAAAGGGGGTCCCAGGTGAGTAGAGAGCATGATTTAAATCTTCCTAAACATTTTTCCAAGTTCTCACATTCTCTTGAGAAACCACTATTATTTGCACCTTAATTTCTTTTCAGAGGTGTTCTATGGATACAACCAGATGCCTGTATATAGAAGTATTTTATTATATGTTTGACTTTTGATTCATGAAAAACAATTATTTGTAAAATAAGTCAAAAGTTTTGAATGACTCCAAGGACACTTAGATGTTATAAGACATCCACGAGGTGCTGGCAACCTGGTTTCATGTTCAGTTGAAAAAACAGTCGTTACCTACTGCATTTCCAAACACTATTGCATTTAGGTCACCCATAAAGAAATTCATTAGGCACAGACCTGTTAAACTTGCACATTAAGAGTTATAAACCCCAAGGTTTATTTGAAAAGTTTATGCTCTGATTATAACAAAACCCCCTAAAACCGTAGCTAGCAATCCATGAGGACCTAGATGTCTCTCAAGCCACAGGAAGCACAGATGTGCCTGCCGTGCCGAGCAAAGCCTTCTCATGCATATTTTAGATGTTTGTAACTGAGGTGGACTGAAAAGCTGAAAACACACATAGCTAACCAGTGAAATCCATTTACAAATTAATTTTTCTTTTCTCTTTATATTACATTATATTACAATAAGAGTTTGTCTTATTGCACTGGCATCTGTGTTGCTGTGGTCATGGAAGCAATATCACTTGTATTTAAAATACCAGCAGGGTCACCCAAAGTGAACATGTTTTAGCCTAATTTCTAGACTAAGAAGAGACTATGAAGAAAGAACAGGATGTCACTTCTGAGAAATTAGACACCAAAAGCCTTGTGGATGGCATCGAAACATTTTCAGATACTGAAATCCCCATGGATAGGATCAGACCATTATCAGAGATAGTGCAAGAAGATGAGACCCTTAGGTCAGAAGGGACCCGAAAAATGATTGAGGAAGAGCCTCCACTATGACACTGAAGGAGTGAAACCGGAGGGAGTAGAGTCTCCTGGACAGTCCTTCGCTGATGAGCCATTACTCAAAATGATGAGTACGAATTGCCAAAATCAATTAACAATTAGAAGTTGGAATGTATCAAAATCTAAGAAAATTAGTAACAAATGTAATCAAATGCATAAAGGTCAATATTCTAGGTATTAGAAAACTGAAATGGACTGGCATTAGCCATTTTGAATCAGAAAACCATATAAGTGACACAAGAGGAATGGCACTGTCAAAAGGGACATTCAAGATCTATCGTGAGTGACAATATTGTCTGTAATAGGAACATATCTATCCACATGCAAAGAAATCCAATAAAACTACCATTACTTAAATGTACACAACAACCGCTAAATATAATTATGCAGAAATTGAAGAAACTTACAAACTTCAGTCTGAAATTGATCAAACATACAATCAAAATATATTGATAATTATTGGCAATTACAATGAAAAAGTTGGAAATAAAGAGGAAGGGATAGTAGTTGAAAAATAAGGTCTTGGTAAAAAAACCCAACAAAAACAAAAACAGAAAATCAAGTTCTTGGTATAGCAACAAAGCTGGAAATCACAAGACAGAACTTTTCAAGACCAATGACTATGCCAAGTACCATCTGTATTTTAACAATGGAAATGAAGATTACACAGTTGAACCCCAGATCTTGGCATTAATCTGTTCTAGAAAGAGAGTGGAGATGTGATGCAGTCGAGTTCTGAATCAATTTTTCCCATACGAAATAACTGAAAACGGATTAATACGTTCTTGATCATCAGGTTTTTATCCTAACCTTGCCTTTTTATACAAAACATGACACAGAAATTTCAAGTTGAATAAGTTCAGAATTAAATAATGTAATTTAAATAGGAAACCCAGCATTAAAAGCGTGTTTAACACCTACAGTCTGGCCCACACCTTGAGATTGAGGAGGATCTGGATCTGCGGACATGGAGGTGGAGAGGAGGGACAACTGTAGCTGCTTTTCAGGAGGTTTTTCCTTTCTTGGCCTGTTTTCGCCAGGACCTGGCTGCTTTCTCTACAAACAAAAAGTCTGATGTGGTCTGCTGTTGAAGTTTCCTTAACTGTTTTCTACAAGGGTTTAATAACTTATCAACAACATCGATAACACAGTTTACCAGTTGCTTATCATGATGGTTCTCATCAAAATACCGCTTTCTTAGGACCCATGTTTTTTATCTAAAAACCGTGCAAAAAGCCACAAAAACTAAGAAAATTATAGCAAAATTCTTGGAATACAGTCGCAAAAGGTTTAAACAATGTGTACTAACACCGCCAACTAATGCTGAGTGACAGACACACGAACTGATTTTCCTTACAAAAATCACGTGCATCTAGCTCAGAAGCAACAAAACCCACATGGAAGAAGCACACCAGCCTATGTGATCATGAGGTGTCGAATGGATCAGGTATCAGACATCAAAGAACAAAAACTCATATCATTGTAAATGAGGGTGAGTGCAGAGTGGAGACCCAAAGCCCATCTGTAGGCAATTGGACATCCCCTTACAGAAGGGTCGCGGGGAGGAAAGGAGCCAGTCAGAGTGCAGTGCAGCAATGATGAAACTTACATGTTTCCTCTAGTTCCTAAATGCTTCCTCCCCCCACCACTACCATGATCGCAATTCTACCTTGCAAATCTGGCTAGACCAGAGGATGTACACTGGTACAGATAGGAACTGGAAACACAGGGAATCCAGGACGGATGATCCCTTTAGGACCAGTGGTGTGAGTGGTGATACTGGGAGGGTGGACGGAGAGTGGTTTGGAAAGGGGGAACCGATTACAAGGATCTACATGAAACCTCCTCCTTGGGGGACGGACAGCAGGAAATTGGGTGAAGGGAGACGTGGGACAGGGCAAGATATAACAAAATAATAATTTATAAATTATCAAGGGTTCATGAGGGAGGGGAGAGTGGGGAGTGAGGGGAAAAATGAGAAGCTGATGCCATGGGCTTAGTGGAAAGCAAATGCTTTGAGAATGATGAGGGCAATGAATGTACAAATGTGCTTTACACAATTGATGTATGTATGGATTATGAAAAGAGTTAGATGAGCCCTAATAAACTGTTTAAAAAATAATAAATTAATTAATAAATAGTTATCAATGCAAAAAAAAATCACCCATGTCAGGTCGGATTCTGATGTTTTGTTCGAGCTCCAATGAAAAATTTGCTTGACATTTCACATTGAAATCCAATCATGTCAAGTACTGATATGGTCAAGTACCGGGGTTCTACTGTCCTCCAAGGCATTTCCAGATGGAAACCCCAGACATCCAATTGACTCCATCTGTGGGAACAGACCGTGGGGAAGCCCACTATCAGCAGAGAAAACAAGGCCAGTGGCTGACTGAGGAAAAGCCTCTCTTCTGCTCCTATGTAATTTCAGGTTGAAGCTGAAGGAAATGAAAACAGGACCTCACGAGCCAAAATACTACCTTGCGTCGATCTCACGTGACTTTGAGAACATCTCCGGAACAGACTTGCAGCCTCAGCTGGAGGAGGACATTGCAAACCTCATTCATGAAGAGAGCAAAAGGTCACGAAGACAAGAAGAAAGAAAAGATCTAGGTGGATGTCAGAAAAGCATCTGAACCTTACTCGTAATTGTAGAGTAGCTAAGACTAATGGAAGAAATGACCAAGGAAAAGAGCTGAACAGAGCATTTCGAAGGCAGCTCAAGGAAACAAAGTAAAATATTATAATGGAATGTGAAAAGGCCTTGAGTTAAAAAACCAAAAAGGAAAACATGCTTAGCCACAACACCTTAAATTGAAATAATTAAAGAAAAAAGTCAAGCCTCAAGTTGTAATATTGAAAGAGTCTATGGGCAAAATATTGAAGGATGCATGAAGCATCCAACGATGATGGAAAAAATACAGAATGGCTGAACCAAAAGAACTCATCAACATTCAACCATATAGAGAAGCAGTATATGAGCAAGAGCCAATGGTAGAGAAGGAAGACATCCAAGTTGCACTGGAAGCCTTGGCCAAAAGCAAGTCTCCAGGAACTAATGACATACTCCTTGAATTTTTCAATAAGCTGACAAAGTACTGCAAGCACTCACTCGTCTATGTCAGAAAATTTGGATG
>NW_022103896.1:24882627-24885669 GCF_000313985.2 Echinops telfairi
ATATCCTAGTTAGTGCCTGTGTTTTATAAATTTTAAATTAAAAATAAAATGAAACCCTGAAAATTAGTCATATCTTATAAACAAAAAGAACATTGCCTCTGAAAATATCTAGACTGTGAAAACCCTGGAAGCTAAAGAAATAACCATTATACAATTTCTAATGAGTTTTGAATAGGGAAGAATCTCCTTTTTTTTTCAGAAAAAAAGTAAATGCATGCATAATCAGAAAGGCTTTTCCCCTTGGTGAGATTTGATTATATTGTGGAAGATATTACTTTTGACATTTGAGATTCTGGTAAAATGAAAACTGCCGGGCAGTACGTAATTGAGCCTACTTTTGAAAGCTCACTGGCATCGTTTGCTACGTGTGCGCATCCAGAGAAGAGACACAGTAGGAGCAGCTCAAGAACTCGCGATCATGTGGAAGCTTCCCGCAAAGTCCATGAAGCAGTTCTACAGAATCTGCTGGATGCGGGTAACTGCATTCAGGAGACTCACTCATCATAAGAAAGTATTGTGAATCGCTATGCTGTCAGTGGTTACAAGTCGGCAATAAACTTGGAGAAAATTGAGGTCATTTGTTAGACTGTATAATACAAAGCTATGCCTCAAGACTAAAGTTTTCATTGATAAAGTGGAGGTGCATTGAAAGTGGTTGTAGAACACTGCTCTGGGGCTGCATTCTGCTTAATGTTACACAGAGAGCATCAAGATCAAGAAGGGCAAACCCAGCACTACATGGCTAAGCAGGAGATATGCTGTCATCAATGGGGTCTCGAATTTCAGAATGAACTGAAAAACCGTAATTGAAACTTTACCTTCTTTCATGCATTTAGTCAGCAACACAAATGCTACCATTTTGAGGTTTAATGTTGTTTTGTTGATACCACCATGCTCTCAATCATATCAATCTGATTAAATCCAACAACTATTAGAGGGTAAGCAAAACAATTGCTTCTAAACCAAAACTATCCAAATGTGAATCTATTGTCTCTCGAAATATATTCCATCTAGATCTTTATACTTCTGAAAATATTGTTTACCTCTTTCTAACCCTTGACCCGAAGTATTCTGAATTCTATGGTTTACACTATGCCAGAATGTCAATTTGGACAACCTTAAAGGACACACGTGATGTTTCTTTTAATGTTCTTTTGGTCTTAGAAACAAAAAGAAGTGTGAAGAGGAAAAATCAGGGCTGTAGGTTGGAAGCAAGTTTGCCCAATGAATCCTCCTAGGGCAACCCATGACACCCGCAAAGAATGAAGCGTGCACTCATACAGAAAAAAGAAGACTTTATCCAATGTTCCTGGCCCTTTTTTTGCCAATGTTGTTTACAATGCTATTGAAAGATCTTCAGAGGAAGACCTTATGATTATACTGTGTTCTTTGAGAAATTGGTCAAGATTATCCCCTGGGAATGCTGAAATCAGTTTCCCTAGCCTTCTGAGCTGATCTCCTGGCCTCAACTTGTCCAGCAAATCCTCCCTGAAGGCACTGTTTGGATGAGATCATTTTGTTGTAGTCATCCTACTGAGACGAAGACAAATGTGTTACTGAGAGAACTTGTTCGCACTTGTTGTACCACTGATGGCAGACATGTTTAAATGCATTTTGTTCAGAATAAAGCCATCCATGTATGAACAGATACTAGTGGCCATACCTTCTGACTTACCCTTGGATATTGACCAACTATATAAGCAATGTCCATGCTAAAGATTATGATGTATTGAATACGATTTCTTCCTCTAAAGGAAGGAAAAAATTATAATTAACATTTTTCCTTTGGGTTGGACACAAATTATTGTCAATATTTAATTCTCTACTATTTCTGCTTCACTTGAATAATATTCTAATTTAGGAATCCCTTAATCTCTGTGTTCCTAGTTCATCAGATTGTTCCTGACACAAAATAGGCAGGGATAGTGAAACTGTCTCAAGTAGTTTGAATATGTTATTAGGAAGGCACGTCCCTGGAGAAGGATATCGTGATTGATGAAGGAGAGGGTCAGAGTCAAAGAGAAAGATGCTCATTGGGATGGACTGGCACAGTCCACCCTTGAACTCCAACCATAGGCTCAGGGAGGGTAAACATGGTGGAAATGGCATGGGGTCAGGCGGTGTTTCATTCTGTTGCACATAGGAGCACTATAAGTCAGTTCCAACACGACAGGACCTAAAACCAACAATAGTTACTTGCCATGCATTCCTTTAGAATTCACCAATTCATCTGATTTCACAGTAAATTTGAAACACATGTGCATTACCTTTTACATAATGCAGCATGCGTGCCATTAACTAGAACTTATTTATTTTTTTACATATATTTTAGAGAGCAAGATTAAGGCATCTGAGGGATATATTTATAACATTTCAGGAGCCCTGGTGATAATGTCAGATAAGTAGTGGACTGTTAAACAAGGTTGAATTCAAAACTACAGTTTTTGGGGCAAAAGGCGAGGCTACCTGCTCCCATAAGTTTTCCAGCTGAAGAAGCCACCGTGAGTCAGAATCCAGTAGACGGCAGTGAGTGATTGGTGATACAGAAATCTTTAAGCCAGAACATACAATTCCAGCTCCTATTAAGGTATAGAACATCTTTTAGGGGAAAACACTGTTCTAATTTTTTTCTTACCGTGTTATTTGTTGCTCCTCAAATTTCATATGAATGGGTTTGTTTATGATGTATGCATAGTGGAAGACTGCTTTCACTCAAATTAATGGATTTTGAGATTCATTCATGCTTTTGCATTAATGATTTACACAGTGAATTTATGATAGTTTATTTATCCATTGTGTTATTGATGGACACAAAGCTATTTTTGGTTTTGGGCTATGATAAATAAGACTGCTATAAAATTCTTATTTTGTGGATTTGCACACTGCTGCATTATGAGGTAGTATACATTGAGGTACGTAAATATTATTAGTATTTTTGCAAAGTGATTGTGAAATTTATATCCCATCTAAGTGCATGCAGATTGCCTAAAGTGGTTTCTAATTTGTATTTCCATTTTCTTTAGTGAGTTGTGGATTTGCTTT
>NW_022103896.1:24895501-24896748 GCF_000313985.2 Echinops telfairi
TAGTACAGCATTTAAAATTACTATTTTCAGTAATACTTTTTAAGTTTATTTAATTTTTAAAAATAGTAGCATTATACATAAATTTTGCAGAATTAAATTGTAAAAATATTGTTTTACACTAAGCTCCTAAATTATATATTTTGTGATTGAGTCTTATCTCAATAAATATATCTTGATTCTTTTCTCTAGTTCATATGCATAAATGAAATATTCTTTGAATAATTTAGTAGTTATCATAGATGGTAACTTACCTTAACTAAATTACCTTAACGTACCTTAACTAAATCAGATTATCTCTAATCCTGAATATTTTTGTTCATGTACTTATCATTTTTTTAAAAACATCATCAATTTCTATTCTTAATTAAGAACTAGAGAAATGCTATTACCAAAAAAGTTTGATAAGCTATAATACCATATAAGCATATTAATATATGCCTCATTCTGTCTCTCCTTTAACTAAAGGTGTTTCTAGATTAGAATGAAAATGATATATTTTACATGGAAATATATTAAAATGCTTCAAAATAATCTCAACTAGACATCAATTATTTTAATTCCTATCAGAATTAGAAAATTATGTTTTAACACATATTCTCCCTCCCAATTTCTCATTAACTTTTAAACTGTTTGGTATTTCAATTTGAATTAAAAATATCATTTTTATTATTATTAAAATATAATTTTATATCAATTCTGATGAACAATTTATTTAGTATATTTCAATTTATCCCCCTGATTTTTTACATCTTAAATTTAAGTAGAAGTTACAAACTTTATTCAATCTTCTCTTCCTCTTAAATTTTTATTGGCTAAAACATGTAATACACATGGAAAATACACTTTCCTCACCCAAATTGAATCCTAGATTATTAGAGTTTTTGTCTAAACATGTAAAATTATTATAGTCCATTATATTTTATTTCAGTTTAATAATCTATAATTATATCAATAATAGTATTTCTTTACTATTCCATAATCCCAATCAAATAAATAACTTAAAATTACTATAAATATATCCCACAAACCTGAAAAGAGTATAAAGCAATACTTAACAAAGGTTGATATACTCTCCTTAATGGACGTGGCCCTTGTTCTCAGCATTTAAAGCATAATCTATTTCTGCTTAAATGTGAGTTTATATCATATGTTCAAGAGGAAGTTATCTATAAGTTTCTGAAATATGTGTGATTAAAATGTGCTTTGAAAGTGAATGGCACTATACATAGAATACCCAAAGGACTAAA
>NW_022103896.1:24897063-24918030 GCF_000313985.2 Echinops telfairi
GCCTCTGAATTCCACAAGCAATGATATCCCTTGTTCGGTGTCCTCTTTTGAATCTGGCTTGAACCTCTGGCAGCTCTCTTGTCATGGACCCATTCATGTTGTTGGATGATTTTCAGCAATGTTTTACTTGCATGTGAGAGTAATGGTATTGTTTGATAATTTTCACAGTCTGTTGGGTCACAATTCTTTGGAATGTGTACAAACATCATTCTTTTTCAGCCACTTGAACAAGGAGCTGTCTTCCAAATTTCTGGGCATAGAGGAGTGAATGCATGCAGTGGTGAAACATTTCAAGGCATTTCATCAATAGAGCCTTGATTTAGGCTAATGATTTCAGTGCAGATTGTATATTTTCCTTCAGCACCCTTGGTTCATGCTTATAAGCTACCTTTTCAAATGATTTAAAGTCAACTAGTTCTTTTTGATATATTGACGCTGTGTATTCTTTCAATTATCTTTGATGCGTCTTGCATCATTATATGTTTTGTCCATAGAATCTTTCAATATTGCTACTCGGGGATTGATTTTTTTCTTGTTCTTGTTTTTCACTTTAAGACATGCTGAGTGTGTTCTTCCCTTTTGATTTTCTAACTTGAGGGCTGTGCACATGTCATGATATTTCATTTTGTCTTCTCAGGCTAACTTTTGAAATTTTCTATTTAGCTCTTTGCCTTCATCATTTCTTTCATTTGCCTTTGCTACTCTATGATTAGGAGCAAGTTTCAGAGTCTCTTCTGACGTCCACTTTAACCTTTCCTTTCGTCCAGGGCTTTTTAATGACCTTTTGCTTTCTTCAGGAATGACAGTTTTGCTGTCCTCCCACAGCTCTCTACGTCGTCGTCTATCTTTAGAGTTCAATGCAGCAAATCTACTTTACAATGGTCCCCAAATTCAGGTGGGATGTAATCAAGGTCATAATTTGGGCTCGCTTTAAGATTCCTCAGCTTTAATTTGGGCTTATATACGAGCCATTGATGATCAGTCCCATAGTCAGTCCCTGCTGATGTTGAGTTTCCCGATCACGTCTTCACACAGTTGTGGTCAGTTTCATTACTGTGTGTTCCATCAAGAGAAGCACGTGTCCAATCACCTTTTTTGTGGTTGAAAAAAAAGTAGCTGTTTAAGCTGTTGGTTCTGCAAAATTTTATCATTCAACCTCAAGCTTTATTTCTATCACCATGTGCATATTTTCCAACTACTGTTCCTTCCTCTTTGTTTCTAAATTTTGCATTCCAAAACTCAACAATTATTGATACAGCTTGATTGCATGGTTGATCAATTTCAGACTGAAGACTTTGGTAGAATTCTTCAGTTTCTTTTATCACTAGCTTTTGTGGTTGCTACTTAAATTTGAATATAATTTGTATTGATTGGATTTCTTGAAGGTAGATAAATATAATCCTGTCACAGCATTATACTTCAAGATTGACCTTGAAATGTCCTTTCATACAACGAATACAAGTCATTACTCACGATTGTGTCACTCATGACATGGTAAACCCTATGATTTCTGATTCAAAATGGCCAATACCTGTCCATTTCAGATCACTAACCCCTAGGATATTTATGATTGTGCATACCATTTCATTTTTTGTGACTTCCAACTTTCCTAGATTCATATTGATATATTCCAAATTCTTATTTGGAATTATTAGTAGTGTTTTGCACTGTTTCTTTTCACATTGAATTGTGCCTCATCAGCAAATGATGATCCAAAAGGCTCCACTGATGTAGCTATTATTTGAGAAAGGACCTCCTTCTCCTTAACATTTTGAGAACTTTTTGACACTTCCAGTGTTCTCTCTGACAGTGTTCTTCTTCCATTCACTAAACTTTCAATATCTTACAATTGTTTCAATGCTATGCAAAAGGTTTTCAGCAGCTACTTTCCTCAAAGTGGGCGGCTGATTCCTAACACATGGCATACACACAGTATCAACAGATGACAAAATATATAACTGGGACTTCTTAAAAAGAAATACTTACATACCTCAGAAATTTCATCAAAATATTAAAAAGCAAAATCAGACACAAGGACAAAATGTTGGCAATAAAATATAAAAGTGACTTATCTCTAAAATTTATAGGAAACCACAACCATGCAGAAAGAAAAAGATAACTAATCCAACTGTAGAAATTAATAAAGAGCATATACCCAAAGTTCACCAAAGAAGATATTGTGGTGGTGAACAAATGAAGAAATGATTGAGATAACTCCCCAAAGAGAGATACAAATCATAAAAATTGTAAGGTAACACCTCACCCAATCATTGACAGCAAAGTTAAAAACAAAAATATATACAGAAAATAACAAATACTGGGAGAGTGCTGTGTTAGATCAGGTTGACTGGAGAAACAAATCCAAAGATACCCATATATGTGTACGAGAGCTTTATGTCAAAGAGCAATTGTATATTGAGAAAATATCCCAGACCAGGCCAGGTCAAGTTCATAAGTATGATATTAGCCAATAAGTCTGATACTAGTGCATAAATTCTTCTTCAGACTCACATTGCCACTCACAATGATGCTGAGTGCATGAAGGTCACAGCTGGTGGTGAAAACTCTTGTGGATCCAATGGCAGTGGAAGCATCACAGGACTGTCTCTGCATGCTTCATCCATGCTTTGCTCAGGTCTCAGCATAGCTCCACATGGCTTGTCCACAGAAAGAAGAAAGAGAGAGAGAAGAAACTCCCAGAATCCTCATGAGAAGGCCATGCCCACAAGGAAGCATCATCAGTGTGTGACCTACTTGACAGGCTAGGCTCCACCCCTATATTTATTTAGCATGAAATCATGTAACTATCACAGCTACAGAGAGATTTAAACCCCTATGCATTGCTGGTGTGATTGTAAAACAATACAACCACTGTGGAAAACAGTACAGCAAAAAGTTGGGAATAGAAATATTATATGATCCAGTCTGGAAATGCATGAGGGTGACACCTGACTTCCTCTGTCTCCCAAGGCTAATCACAAGGCAGAGGTCAAACATGTCTCCAGCCTGCATCCCCTTTTATCCTCTCCTAATATCAACTGTCCATCACATTCTAATTCTGTAGCTACATTTGTTTGCAATTCTTTGCAATGGCCGCACAGAACAAAGAGATGATGATCATAATGGCAGGGTTTATTAGGGAAGTGCACAGGTTACTACTCAGGTGAGAAATGTTCTGGAATCAGTTGTTCACTCAGGACACTTTCTGTCTGCTGTGCTTTCAGGCAGTCCTCTCTTTAACCCTCAGCCATTTCTCCTGGCTCCTGCCCTGCTTGGGATCTGTTACAAAGGTCTGTGGGGCTCTCAAAAGGCCCCCATTAAGTGCCCAGATGCATCCCACTCCACAAGCCAGTTTCCTCTTCAAAAGCACTCAGCTTTACTTGTTCTGAGGACTGGGAAGTCCCCTGCTCTGTCTCATGCTTGGCTCCTGGTTTTGCTGTTGCTGCTCCTCTGGTGTCAGTGCTGGCACAGGGGTCAAGGATGTTCACAGCACAGTATTCTTATGGTCCAAAGTACGCACTCCTCTTTAGCCTTTTCTCTCTTAGAGTTGTACGCTTCTCTCTTAGTGGTAGCACACCCCACCCCTTTCTGATTCTGAGATAATTGGTTTTACACCCTGCCGGATGGTGATCCTCAGTAACCCTGTTATCAACCACTCACCCCAAACTGAAAGCAAATTCACTGCCATCGAGTCAATGCTGACTCACAGCAGCCTGAATAGTCAGGGTGGAAGGGTAGGAACGTCCCTTTGCGTTTCCAACCCTGTAACTGTTTATGAACATAGACAGCCTGCTTTTTCTCCCAAGGAGTCACTGGTGGTTTCAAACTGCTGACCTTTCGGTTAGCAGCCCAACACGTAACCACTCACAGATTAATCATATAATCCAAGCAGTATCTTCCCCCATTGTATTATCCAGACCCATCAGGAAAAGAAAGGTTGTTTGGTTAGACAGCTATGGCTTGAAAGGCCATATTAAATAATTCACTGCATCGCACCCAGAAGTCAGTCTATTGGGCATAAGAAATAAAAACAATAATGACCAGATATATGCACATGCATGTCCATTACAGCACTATTTACATAAAAGTAAGAAGACAGAAACCACTTAAATGCCCATCAGTTGAAGAATGGCTGGATAAACTTTAGTTCATATACAAAATGCAATTTTAGAGAATAATGACAAATCTGTGAAACACCTCTTGAAATGCTGAAATTGGAATATATTATGCTGAACAAAATTAGCCAATCTTAAGAGAACAAATATTGTATGAAGCGGTTTTTATTAAAAATAATAATAATCAAGAAAAGGCTTCACACTAAAGGAAAAACAGTTTGGTGGTTCCTGGGCGTGAGAGGAACCCTGGTGGCATAGAAGCTTATGCATTGGACACGCACCAGGGCAGTTCCTCGTGTTCTGCAGGCTTGCTGTGAGGTGGAATCCATCTGATGGCATTGAGGTCATTTTCTGTTTGTTTGTCTGACTGAACGGTGAGAAGGGAAGGGGGAAGAAAGGAAACAAGCAGTGTTTCCCAAACAGGAGCTATCACCTCCGGTGGGCTGCTGGAATGATCTGGGGGCTGCAAAAACAGACAGCTCAACTTGATCTTGGATTATGGGCTATAATAAGACAATTTTTTGCTAAGGATGGAGCTGAGTATTTTATTTTCTGAAAAGGAGGTGGTAGGCCAAATAAATTTGACAACCAAGCTTTTACAGGTTAGACAGGAATTAATTTGCTTATAGGGGAAGAAAATTTACTAAAAGAGAGATGGAAAAAATCATGAAAATATAGCAAGCCATTAATAATTTGGTTAAGTGGTTGAATACAAAAATGCTGATTAATCTGTAAATCAACCGTTACTTATCCAAAACCAAACTAACTGTCTTAGAGTCAATGCCAACTCATAGTGACCCTGTAGGAGAGGGGAGAACGGCTCCTGTGAGTTTGAGAATCTAGTTGTTTGTGGGAATCGAAAGCTCCATCCTTCTCCAGAGGAGCGGCTGGCGCTTTGAACTGCTGACCTTGAGGATTGCAGCCCAACTCGTAACCAAGAAGGCACCAGGGTGGCAAACCTTCACTTAATTCACTGAATAAAGTTTTTGTTTCTTTTTTAAGAATATAAATGGGGAGTGGAATTCATTATAAATTCACTGTTCAAACTTAAATATTTTAGATAAATAAGAAAATTGTGAAAGTAATTTTTACATTCAAGGTAAGATTATTTACCTTTAACTTAAAATTTTGGTTTATTTCTTGCCAAAGCTAGTGTTCTGAAGTTAAATGTCTCATCTACATATCTCTTGGGTCTCTGGAAGAAATACAGAAGTCGTCCTATCTTTATAACTGCAGTTACAGTGACTGGTATGGACAATGCACTTTGTTCTAGTGTATGAAGATTAAAGTAGAAAAAAGAGCAATAAAAAGTGTCCAAAGGAGGAAAAAAGAACAAAGACAAAGGGAGAGACTGTGAAACTGTCTTTTCAAAGTAGAATAGTGAAAAATGAATGAAAGAAATGATGAAGCAAAAAAGCTTAAAAGAAAAATTTCAAAGGGGAGTTTTTAAAGCATGCTAAAGTATAATAAAGAAATATGCCGAGTCCTGGAGTTAAAAAAAAAAAAGAGACCATAATCTTCTTCACCAGGACCATAATTCAAATTCTGGAGCTGCCCTTTGAAGTTCTGTTCAGCTCTTGGACTTTATCATTTCTTGCATTTGCTGTGATTGAAAAGTCCTGGTGGCCGAGGGGTTGCACGTTCGACTGCGATCCACACTGTCAGCAGTTCGAAACAAAGAGCAGCTTTGAGGGAGCAGAGGGCGCTGTCTCCTCCCAGACACAATGACGGCTTCAGAAGCCCACACGGGCCGCTCTGAGTTAGCGTTCACGCCAATGGACTGTGATGAAGAGCAAGTTGCAAAGTCTCTTCTGGAATCCACTTTTCTTTCTTTCCTCTTTAAATATATATATATGTATATTTTTTCTTTTAAAAACATTTTATTGGGGCCTCTTAAAGTTATTATAACAATCCATAAATCAATTATATCAGGCAAACTTGTACCTGTGTTGCCATAGCCATTTTCAAAACATTATCTTTCTACTGAAACCCTTATTATAAGCTCTTCTTTTTTCCCTCCCTTGCCCCACCCTTCCAACCTGGTGAACCCTGGATAAATTTTATATTAATTAAAAGTACCAAGAAGAATGTTAAAAGTACCAAGGATTATCAAAAGAATAAATCTGTCTGGGAAGAGCACATAGAATGTTTCTGAGAAGCAAGCATGGCGAGACGTTGTCTCACATACTTCAGACATGTTGCTATGAGAGACCAGTCTCTGTAGAAGGACATCATGCAACCGAAAGTGGAAGATCCTTGACAAGATGCATGGACATAGTGGCTGCAACGATGGGCTCAAGTACAGGAACAATCGAGGGTCTGCACGGACCAGGGTGTCTCATTTTAGTGTACCTACAGTCACTGTCACTTGTATATGACTCAACAGCACCTAAGAGCAACATTGCGTTTGTGTAAAGAAGTGCCCCACTGTTTCCATAGTGATTACACAGCTCTGCCATCCCACCAGCAATGCACAGGCATTCCAATCTCTTCACATCCTTTCAAGGATTTCTAAATTTCTCCTTTTTGTTTTTTGCAAAGCATGTCAATCTGAGGTGATACTTCATTGATGTTTTGATTTGTATTTCTCTCATGCCTAATGAACCTGAGCATTTCTTCATGTGATTGTTGGCCACCAAATGTCATCTTTTATTAATTGCCTAGCCAAAAAAAAGAACATGCTTAGAATATCTCAATGAACTTCAGTCTCAAGTTGCTATATTGAAGGAACTATCAACAACAGAATAACTGATGTAGGACAAATCAACGGAATATGGAAGAAATACAAAAAGTCACTGTACAAAAAAAATCCGACGATTTCAAGTTGTAACATATGATTAAAAATCAATGGTGCTGAAGGCTCAAGTCCAAGCTGCACTAAAGGCATGAGCAAAAATCAAGGCTCCAGAATTGATGAATTATCTATTGACATGTTTCAACTGACTGGTACTGTGCTGGAAGCACTCCGTTATCTGACAAGATGCGGAAACAGCTCCCTGACAAACTAACTGGAAGAGAACCATATTGTGCACTTTCCACGTAAAGGTGATCCAACAGAATGAGGACATTATCAAACAATATCATGAACATCACCAAACGAAACAATTCACTACCATCAGCCGGGACCAACGCAACGCAACACTGTAGAGGGTTTCCGAGGCTTTGTCAGAGCAGGTCGCCTCATTTTCCTTCCGAGGAGCAGCCCATCCTTGGGAACAACTCACCTAGAGGTTACAGCCAGCACCACCAGGGCCTCTTATATTACACGCAAGTTAATTTTGCTAAAACTGATGGAAAACCAACGGCAACAAGCACGTTGTGATGGTCTTCCAAAAGCCCAAGGTGGGGTCAGAAGGCAGGCGGTAACTTAGATCTCCTTATTTTATTGATATTTTATCCTTTAACAGGATTTTCTAACACAAATTACAATTCTAGCTTATTCATGGATTCCATGATAAGTATGAATTAGGAAAGAAGTGATATATGTTGATCTTGTTTTGGCTTTTAAAACGGTATACGGTATTTAAAGTTATTTAGTTAAGTGATAAAAATTAAATAATAAATATATTCATTATATTGTTGATTAAATATAATTCTCTCTGCAAATAAAAGTTACATTTTGAAAGACCTTCGTTTTTTTAAAGAAATTACAAGAAAATAATTTTTATATTTACATATTCTCTATATAGGTAAATTATGACTATTTGCTTCATGTTGGAATTTAATTAATTAGACAATCTGTTTGGCTTCATGATTCATAACACAAGAGAATACATTTTTTATGCACACATTATATTTTCATCCAAATTCATCATGAAGTATAGCAGACTTCATTTCAGCTTAAAAATAGACCCAAGGAAAATGTATTCAAAGACAAACTTTTCTATATAGTGTGTTAATAACTTGCTGACTTACTACCATTTATTTATTCTCTTTACTAAGTTTATCAGACTGAAATAGTCATTTGAGTTTCGCAAAGTGAACTAGGGAATTCATGAAACATAAAGGGGAAAGTAAAAAAGATAGTGTTGGTGTTGCAGTTTTTCACCTGAGGGTATCCTTGGGTTTTAACACATTATTGCTGGGGGGGTGGGGGGAAGGAGGGGATCTATTAATGTTTTGGAGAAAAAAATAATTTCTCAATGCCAGATTATTTTTTATTGTAAGTTTAAAGTTCTGAAAAATAGTTTTAAAAACTACATCTGTTATACCTAATATTTTCTGTGCTCATAAGCTTCTTAAAGACTCAAAAGTTTCTTAAAGCAGCCATACATAATGAATCATTAATCATGGATTGAGTAACATAAATGCACATGAATCTTTGCTGCTTTGAGAGGCTTAACATTTAAATAAATAAATACATAAGAATTGTATTCTAGTTTTGATAGTCTAATAAACAATATCATCATTCTAATGGTCCCATTTTTATTGTGGGGCACACAGAGAGGAAGTTAAACACTGTCTTTCTATAACTAGTTTCAAATCTGCTAGAAATTATAATATGTGCTAGCTGGTGAACCGTGTGTTAGAAAGAGAACAATGAAGTTAAGAGACACATAGGTGATATTAGAAATAGCTAACAATCACTACCTATTTACCCAGTGCTAGATAATAGGTCAAACATTTCACATTTGTTGTCTCTTTTACATTTTAAAACAAAGACATGAATTAACTATACAAGTGTTAACAATTTTTATTCCCATTTTCCAAGATGTTAAACTGAGATTACAGGGATTACCGGTAACCCCATTTTTCACAACCAGTAACAGATGTAACATTGAATTTAATTTATGTAATTTGACTCCATAGCATGACCTAAAAAAGCTCACCATTCAATAAGCATCTATCTTGCAAAGTACATATGATATTTAATGCCATACCTAAACTGCCAGTAATGTGGCAAATCTTGCATTGACTGCTCCTGACATAGTCTAGGCAGGGCAACGAATAGATTCAGATTGTCTGAAGGATGTGAGTGGAGTTTTGCTTTTATTTTTTTATTGAGTTGGAATTAAATAACCTGTTAGAAAGAAGTCAGTCTCTGCCCAGGCTAATCCCGAAGCATAGTAGTTTATAATTAAATCCACTGTACTTAGATCCAAATTCAATGTGGAGTAAGTTGGAGCAATTCCTCTACAAACAATTATTCAAGTGTTGAGAAAATTGAAGAACTTCTAACACAAGGATACATTTCCATGCTGGATTACAAAACATTTTATACTGCCATAATGGAGAGACGTTAGAATAATTAGTCATTATAGTTGTAATATGATATTCTTAACTAATCCAGATAATAAAAAGAATGCACTCATTCCCTTAAATTGCATTTTATTCTTTGAACAAACTGTCACTAAGAGTCTGAATCGGCTCTATAGCAGTGCGTTTGTTCTTCAGTAGTCCTGGTGGTGTACGGGGTTATAACTCCTGGGCTACTAATAGTAAGGTTCAAAATCACGAGCTGCTCCCTGGGAGAAAGATGAGACTTTCTACTCCTGTAAAGAGCGAGCCTTGAAAACCCTTGAGAGGGCAGACCTAGCCTGTCCTATTGGGTGGCTATGAGTCTGAATCCACTCAATGGCAGGGAGTTTGGGGTTAATAGATGATTAGTGAGTGTGTACGTAAAATGTATTGCAAATAAAAATGCATTAGTATGTTCTTGTTGATAATTTGATTTATCTGAGGAATTTTTGAGTTATAGATTTTTTGACATATGTAATCCTTTGAATGCATAGACTTACACAAAATGTGTTTTTGGACATGAATATAAGTTTCTCCTCAAGCATCGTGGCTCTCTGCTTTCATATTGGTACACGTGGCTGTTAGGTCTTAGGCCTTTTGACCTGCAGTAGGGTGTTGCATTCACAGCTCTTCCGATGGTTCCCATAATATGGGTATGCATACTTCACAAAGCCAAATTAATCATAATTATGAGGAATTAATCTCAGACTAATCTTACTTGTGGAGCACAGCTATTAATGTCAAATACCTATATGTGATTTTTAATATTTGGATCTTCCTAATTTTATTAATTATATTTCTTTCATTTTGAATACTTGACCTCTTTAGATGGTTGTCTTGTTCCCATGAATTTTTCAGAAGTCTAGCAAACAAAGTCTACAAAAATTACTTATGTCCATGGAAAACTCCATAGAACTTCTACCTCTGTATTGCTCAATGTAACCAAGAAAGCATTTACTAAAAATTATTTTAGGGAATGGATGGCAAATGGTGTCAACATCATCTGATGCACAAATGTTGTGATACTTACAAATATGTATTTAAAAATCATGAGTTTCTCCACTACCTTTCTGATTGATCTTATGATAAAAATCAACTTATTAAATATTTTGCTAGATACTTACTTTAATACTGGAATTGTACTGCTTATTTTAAGGAATATAAACAAATCCAATCATAGTTCTTGAATTTAAGAGCCTACATTTATAAGAAATATTAGATTTCAAAATAATAAAGTGCCACAGTAAATTTATAACAAATTATTAAGGAAGAAAATAAATCAATATAAAGACTTTGTTTTTATTTTACATCATTATCTTTCATCCCTGGTAATGAGTTCCAGAAATACACAACATGGATTTTATGGAATTTCAATTTGAGAATCTCTGCTCTTGATCTTTGATTAGTTTAAGTCCCCTGCTTAGTGAATCAAAGGTTTCAGTAGCAAAATTAGGAAATTCAGAGAATGCATGAACCTTGCTCTAATATTGTTTTCCAGTTTCAAATTCAGAAAGCTAATTATAATCCTTTCCCAAGTAAATTCCCAGCAATCATTATCTTCTGACTTAGAATACATGTGAATTCTGAGGAGATCAGTTTTATTAAAGTAATAATTCAGTCCTTAAAATCCTAAGGAGCACAATTCTATAAAGCATATATGGTTACTATGAGGCAGAATTGACTCCCAGACCACTAACAACAGCAAATACCTGTGGAATAGCTCCCAATATCTTAGCAACACACAAGCTAACACAGCATACTATCAACTGACAGCACATAATCAACTGACAGTGAGTGGTGAAAGTGGAATGCTTTCTTCTTTTCACAAATAGTAATATGTGCTGATGTTACCATGTATTATTTTGAAATATTAAACTCTCTGAATTTTCCATTTCTTTATTTTAAAATTAATTTTTGGAAACATTCTTATTACATATAACAACAAGTGCGAATTCAGGATACATATTGTCTGTAACACTGCTTTTAGAGATACACCGAAAACATTCAAGTCTCAAGTTGCAACCTTGAAATATTCTATGTGTAAAATATTGAATGGTACAGGAAGTATGGAGAAGATAGAAAGACTACACAGTCACTGTACCAAAAAGAACCAGTCCACAATCTACCATGCCAGGAGGTAGCATATGAGCAAGAACCAATGGTGCCACAGGAAGAAGTTCAAGCTGCGCTGAAAGCACTAGTCAAAAACAGGGTCCAGGTATTGACAGAACACCCACTGAAATATTTCAGTAAGATGATGAAGCACTGGATGCATTCACTTGCCAGGAAATTTAATAGCTACTTGGCCACCTGACTGGAATAGATAGCGAGTTGTGTCCATTTCAAAGGAGGGTGACCCAACAGAATACTCAAACTATAGAACAGTATCATTGATATCACACCCAAGTGAAATTTTGCTGAAAATGATCCAACAACAATTGTAGTCGTACAATGACAAAGCACTGCAGAAGCTCAGGCTGGACTCAGAAGAGGGCATGGGGCAAGCGATATCGTTATTGATGTCAGATAGATCTTGCCTCAAAGCAGAGACTACCAGGATGATGTTTATTTGTGTTTTGGTCACTATGGCAAGATATTCAACTCTTTGAACCATAATAAAAAATGGCTAACCTTGTGAACAATAGGAATTACAGAACATGGCATTGTGCTCGTGAGGAACTTGCGCATGCATCAGGAGGTGGTGTGGGAACCGACAAGGGCGTAGTCGATGGTTTAAATCCACAAAGGTGTGAATCAGCACTGCATCCTCTCATCATACTTGTTCAGTCTGGATGCTGAGCATATCATAGAGAAGCTGGCTTATATGAAAAAAATGTAGCATCAGGATTGGCGGAGGCTTATTATAAACTTAAAATATGCAGATGACACAACCTTGCTTACTGAAGGTGAGGAGGACTTGAAGCACTTGACGGTGAAGATCAAGGACTGCAGCCTTCAGTGTGGATTAAGACCCAAGGTAACGAAGACAAAGATACTCACAACTGAAACAATAGATAATATCATGATAAGTGGAGAATTGACATTATCAAGGATCTTGTCTTGCTTGGATCCACAAGCAATGATCATGGAAACAGCAGTGAAGAGATCAAAAGACAAGTGCATTCGGTCCATCTGCTGCAAAAGACCACTCTAGAGTGGTGAAAAGCCAGGTTTATACTTCAAGAAATAAGGCACACCTGATCCAAAACATAGTTTTTCCCATTACCGCATATGCATGTGAAAGTTGGACCTTGACTAATGAAGACAGAAGAAGAATGACTCAATTTGAAATGTGGTTCTGGAGAATATTAAAATTACCATGAGCTACTAAAAGCACACCTGATCTGTCTTAGAAGAAGTGCGACCAGTGCACTCCTTAGAGGCGCGGATTGCAAAACTTCCTCAGCATACTTTGGACACATTGTCAGACCAATCCTGATAAGGACATCGTGCTTGATAAAGTGGAGGGACACTGATGGCTTAGTGTAATGGCTACGACAATGGGCTGAAGAATAGGAACAATTGGAGCATGGTGAAGATGGTGTAGGGATATGCAGTGTTTCCTCTGTTGTGCAGAGGGTCTCTGTGGGTTGGAACCAAACAACAATATTGTCTGAAACTCTGAATCTTTAAATGACCCAATTATTCATACTGGGCATTATAAACATCACTACTGTACTTTATTCATATTCTATCAAACTGTCAACCTAATTGGACTCTATTTGCAATATTTAAATAAAATATTTTCAAAGAAAAATTATATACATATATTAATTGTCAACAGAGACCTTTGGATTCATATGTTTAAAAATATTGTAAAGATGCATATTGACTCTCAAGAGGTCAATATTACCAGAACAGAAGGGATAGGATTACAGATCGGTTATGGAGCAATATATTGGGAAGAAAGTATAGGAAAATCTAGCCTTGATATATCTCTGAAAATGAAGATGGAGATGCGATAATAGGTTGTGTGATAATTGTTGAATAAATTCTTGTGTTGTTATAAATATTGAGGACTTTATGATATGAATCAGTAGGAAACCACGCTGGTAGGCAGAGAAGGTGAACTGGTGGTTTTGCCGTAAGGTTCCTATCAATGCCACTTACCAGATTGTAGGTGATGTCCTGTTATGTCACAGCAATAAAATTGCAGCAGTAACATCTGAATGTGTAGTCACCACTTGATTAGGGTTACTGTAATCCGATTTTATTCTCCAAGATAAAGCGACTTGAATGAAGATTGATAGGAATCACAACCCACCCTGTCACTTTCAGTTACGACATCACTGAAATCCTTTAATGAATGAGGCATTGCTTTTGTTCTCCAACTTTGAAAGAAGAATCAATTCTAGTGGTTTCTGGGTGTTATTTTGTTTTGTTGTTCTCACAATAGTGTTTATCTCCAGGGGTAGCAAACCAATGTTATGGTTCTCTCAGTTGCGGAATATGTTTGTTTCTACTATGGATTCCAGGACATTTAAGAAACAGCATAAAATTGTCATAGAACAATTCCACCAAATATTTATGTTGGAAATGAAATTTTAAAAGGAGATGAAGACTGTCGGCCAGATTTTTTATAGATATAATCAATACTTATTATGATGAACTATACTAAGAACATATATTAATGAACGTAAAGCTGAAAACTGTAGAGATTCCTGGCTCATGTTCTTACTAGGTATATCAGCTGAGTTTTTGTTTAAAAGAGAAAAGTTATGGGTGTTTAAAACAATTTCATTTTATTTTACATTATAATTATTCAAAATGTAATACTAATACTAATGACTAAGGCATTTTAGATTGGTAGTGGTATACCAAAAGCAGCGACAAGTTCAGGCCAGCTCAATTTGCATCAAGAGATGCGTAAAGAATAACAAAATTCATGAGCAAGTGCTTCCTGAGAGACTCAAGTCTGTCCTTGAAGCTCCTTTAAAAACTAAGAAGACATGGGTGGGACACAACACCTTAGTACAAATTTGAAAAATGAAAACTAAGAATTGTAATAGAAAACTTGGATGTTTTTTATCAGCAACACAAAGATCAGGAGCCAAGTGGTCATCCCTCTGTTCCAAATACCTGGCTGATGAGTAGTCTATATGCTTTCATTTGTTTGTAGAGGAACATGTGATGTAATGAACTGGCAATTTGCCTGCAGATATACACTATCATGAGCAGAGGAAGAATAGAAAGTGTATAAATCTAATTAGTCCAGGAGTTTGTAGACTTCATCAGCCTCAAGGATGTAAATTGCAGTGTTGATTTGAGAACGTGTGGGTGTCAAAGATTACTGGTACAATAGAGTTTGCAATCCTAAACATGCCTCCTCAGGTCCTGACCCTGAAAACGAGGATTAGAAGATTAAAATAATCAGGAAAGCTCAATTATAGTCCTGCCATTTCAATGTAGAATAAATTCAATAATTGCTGCCAAATGAAGAAGTCATGCTTCTTTCATGAAGAAAAGGAGGAATAGGAGAGACAAGCTGGCAGGGAACGTTACTGTATGAAAGATTCAAGCAATTTGTGAGAAAATGGAATTAAAAGGTAACTAAAGTTTTCCATGAACTTCTTGAAGACCCGAGGGTGTTATTTAATTGGAATTCTAAAAGATAAAAGTAAAAACTATTTTTAAAGCAAAAAGGAAATAGATATACAAAGGGTCTTCAAGATGTTCTTAGAAAAAAGATAATGAAATTTTCCCACAAATGTCTGAAGGCCACTTGTATTATAAGCTTCTGATGCCTATCCAAATGAATATCGATCAAGTGATCTAGAATATTCATTTTTTGACATGTTCTAGTTCTGAATTATTTATTGCTTTAATGTCTTTCCACACACTAAAGTATAATCGATTATAATACATGAATGGTAATATGATAGTTATGCTTAGACTTGGTTTTGAACAATAGCTCTACACCATCTTGGTGATATAATCATGGGGAAATTATTATTTACGTGAATCTCAGTTTCCTTTACTATAAAATCAAACAATAATAGATGTTTAGTAAATTTTATGTGCACTTTATAACTGTTTAAATATGGGTTTAGAGAACTGTTTCCGAACAATTTTATTGGAAATTTTAGAATTTCTTGAAGCCTCCTTGTAAAGGTATCTGTGCACTAGAAATACAGTTACCCCAGCCTTGCATCCGGCTCTGCTAGAGATCATTCTTGAAGTTTAATGTAAGAATTTGTGTAAAATTGAGGTTAGTAATAGAAACTGAAATATATTTGGATTTTATCTTGTGGTTCAGCATATTCATTCCTATATTCACACGTGGTACTTAGAATTCTTTAAATACTTTTTTTAAGCTTTTGATTATGAATTGAGTGAAGGTTTACAAAGAAGATCTTTTACCCATTCAACAATTTATATACATTTTATTTAATCTCATTAATAGCATTCCTCACAATGGAACATCCATCCCCCACTTTCTCCCTGGGTTTCCTATTTGCATTTCTCCTTCATTCCTAAACTCTCTGAACTCAATTTTTGAGTAATTATTGCCTTTTGGTTTAAATAGGGTGATTATTTTAGTTTGTGCATACCTAGGGTCATTGTCTCTTGATAGAACTTGTTAATGTTGACTGAAAGTGGGGTTAATGGGGCTGAGTTCATTTTCAGACCTAAAGAGCTATTAAGGGTCATAGGGGATTCACTCATTTCTAATGTGACCCGTAAGCAGGGTCATTTTTAGAGTGTGGAATTTTGAGTCACATTTTCCCCACACTAACCAAGACTCCCTAATGTGGTCCCTTTCAGAGCAGTCGGTTGGGGTATTCAGGCATCTCAGATTTCAAAGTTGTTTCCATGTGCCTTCAATTTTCATCATTCTGATATCCTACGGAAAGAGAGAAAATAGTGGTGGCAGCTTACATGGCTACTCACGAGCTTTTAAGAATCTAGTCATTATTTGACCACGTAGGAAGTACAGCATGTTTCTGGGGGGAGTACGTTGTGACAATGGACCTTGGTACTCTCTGACCTCCATTATGGTATCAAGCTTCCAGGACCAGCAACTTCATTATCTCATGGTGTTAGATATATCAAAGCAGTGTTTATGACTTCCCCCCGTTACACTCCATATCTGTACTCATTCTAAAAGGAACTCAACCGAATGTGGAAATCACTAAACAATACAATTCATATCACAAGAAAATAAAGTTTAGTTGAAGCATAATTTTTAGAAGAAAACGTTCTCTTCAATTTATTAATAACAGTGGCCTCATTCATCCTTTTGTATTCGACTATCTTCACACCATATAATATCCTCCAGATGCATCCACATCATTAGTGTCTCACAGTTTCATCATTATTCTTTAATGACGTAGAGTATTCCATTATGCATATGCACCAACATTCATTCATCTATTGTTCCACTAATGGGCATTCCTGCTGTTTCCATTGTCCTGCCATTGTAAACATTAGTGTCTATGTTGGTGCTATATTTCTGCTGGCTATCGACCAAGTAGAGGAATTGCTGGTACAGTACTCCTATTACCAACTGTAGGAGGAAATGGCGTACTGCTTTCCACAGCGGTTGCAGTGTTTCCCATACCACCAGGGTCCCAGTCTCACTGAATCCCCTCAAGGATTTGTTGTTTTCTGACTTTTAAACTTTGATATCAATTCTTGGGAGAGATGGAATCTCCTTGTTTGGATTTGATCTCTGGGATAGCGAGGGAGGGAGGATATTTCCTCACATGTGTGTTGTCTGCCTGAATGTTTTCTCCAGTGACCCATCTGTTCATGTCTCCTGTCCATTTGTTTTTGAGGTGTCACAATCTTATAGAGATTTTAGAGATTAGTCACTTTTCTGATATGCCATTGCCAATAGTTTTCCAAGTCTATAAATTCTCTTTTGGAGACATCGTTTGATGCACAAAGTGTCTTATTTTAGGAGGCCCCGGTCATTTCCTCTGTCTTCTGTTGTGCATGCTTTTCTTTCAGTGTTGTGGTTATGTTTGATAGTGTGTTTATGGTATGTATTAGGGACTCTAAGTTTGTCCCTATTTTTCCAGTGATAATCTGTCCAGTTCTAGGCTTTTAATGCAAGCTTGTAATCCATTTTGCGTTTTTCGTTGTATATGGAGTGAGGTGTGGGTCCTTTTTCATTCTTCTGCAAGTAGAAATCCAGCCTGGCCAGAACTATTTGCTGAAGAGACTATCTCTTGCCCATTTAATGTCTTTCGCTCCTTTGCCAAAGACTCGTTGTTTGTCATTGGATGGATTTGTGTCCAGGTTCCCTATTCTGTTCTAGTAGTCTATAAACATCCCTCCATGTTCCAGTACTAGGGTGATTTGATTACTGTGGCTGTCAAGCAGATTTTAAGATCAGGATGTGAGAGACTTCTTATTTTTCTCTTCTTCAGTAGTGCTTTCCTCCTCCTGGTTCTCTGTCCTTTCCATATGAAGTTGATAATAATTTATCCATTCTTTGAAGAATGATATTGGGATAAATCCCAGACAGTTCTAATACAATCTAAGTGCTTACATTTTAGGTGATAAATGAGTTTATTTATTATGCTCCTGACTTGGAAAATAAAGTCATTTCCCTCAAACTACTTGGTCATCAGAAATTTTGAATAACACATTACCTGATGCTTAAAAATTTGAGAAGTGATTAAAAAAATTTGCAATTGTTTTCTAAATATTAAATTTGACAATCTTACCCTTGAGTCAGAAATATTTTTTGAGAGAATAAAATGACCCTAACATATTTAAAAAAATTAACTTTTTAAATATTATTGAGCCTCGTGTTGAATAATGGGTTTGTGCATATTTAATAAGAAAAGCTGATTTGAAAATTTTAGGAATATTATGAAAAAAACATTAAACCCTCAAGCTGATCTATTTGTATTTATGCATGTATATATGTGTTCTCCTTGTTAAAATTTAAGCTATCATGTTTGGAATATAGTTCCTCACCATACTTATTCAACTGCATGCTGAGCAAATTATTTGAGAAGTTGGATATGAAGAAGGCAACATCAGGATTGGATAGAGATTCACTAACAACATTCAATAACACCATCATGCTTGCCCAAAGTGAAGAAGGTCTTGAATCACTTACTGACAGCTATCAGAGAATACCACCTTCATCACTGAATATATCTCATCATAAAGAAACAAAAGTTCTCAGGATTGACCAATAGACAACAACATACCAGAAGAAAAGATTGAAGTTGTCAAGGATCTAATTTTACTTGAACTCAAAATCATTATCAATTGGAGCAGTGATAAGGGGTATCAGACATTACATCGCTTTGGCATAATCTATTGCAAAAATCTCGTTAAAGTAGGAAAAAGCAAGGATGTCACTTTGGAGATTAAGGTATCCCTCATGCAAGGCATGGCATTTTCAATAGCACTGTGTCCATGCAACGCTGTGCAATAAATAAGGAAAAATAAAACAGATCTGAGGCTTTTGAATGATGGTGTTCAGGAAGAAATGTGAATATCCCATGGACTACAAGAAGAACAATAAAGTGTCCCGGAAAAAGTAGAAAAGAGAATGTATAGAAGATGGACATCATTCTTGGTAAATCCATGTGCAAGCGAAAAAGAGGAAATCCCTCTCAGAGCTTTATTCACACAGCGATTGCCACCATGGGCTCAAACATGGCAGGGATTGCGAGGGTCCCTGCAGGATCTGGTAGTGTGTTGCTCTACACAGGCTCACTGGGAGTTGGGACCAACACACCCAACTCAACAACAGTAATATTCTCCTATTCAAATTCAACCCCCCAGATAACATTATATAAAATCATTTATGCTATCAGAGTGTTGAATATGCTAATCACTTCAAATTTTATATCTCTAACACAATTTAGAATCTAAACTGTTGTAATCCTTTAACAAAGTTAGGTAACTTACTTCTTTTTGTTTTAAATAATTTTATTGGGGGTTTGTATAACTCTTAGCTCAATCCATATATCCATCCATTGTGTCAAGCACATTTGTACATTTGTTGACATCATCATTCTCAAAACTGTTGCTTTCTACTTGAGCCCTTTCAGCCACCTTTTAATTTCACTTTTGAGTTAATTTCTAAAGTCTTATAATCATAGATGCTTTGACCCTTGCATGCCAATTTGATGTCAGAAATATAATACACTTTTATTATCTTCTAACATGTGCCTAAAATAACACACATTCTTTAATGTCAATATGTAATACATTAACTGAGCATATTGTAAGAATATTTGCAGGAAAATGATCAAAAATTGTTTTAAATGTTTTATTTAGGTCTTAGGTCTTAGATTTTTTTTTTAACCATTTTTCATTGAGCATCTCATAAAAAACCCACAAATGTTCCCTAGAGTAGAGTCTAATTTACTTCATGTTGCTTTTTCCTGCTTTAGGTACTTAGATAAGTGTGTTCCCTTAATAGGAGCCTAAAACGAACGAGTGAAAATGTTAAATTCTACTATGGGTCTCCTTTATACCCTTACAATTATAGATTTCTTTCAGGAAATAGCTATTTGGCCAACATCTTTATAAAACTTATTTTAAAAACTTAGGAACTCACCTTCTTTATTAATGTGTGTTCATTCAAAGCCGTTTTAATGGCTATTTAGATAAAAGGAAGAAAAAAAAGCATGCGATTCAGTGATGTGTCTTATAGGCTCCTGAGTCGATTTCCCACCTCTCTTCTTGCCCGCCCTTCTCGGGTGTTCTTTCTACTTTCCACATCCAGTGTCTCACCATGTCTTCTAATTCAGCTGGCGCACAAAACCGTCCTCTTCCTGCCTAGACACTTTACCTGTCCCTCACAACCCAGCAGTAATTATGCCAGTACTTTGTATTCGTATAACTGCTTTCATCCAGGGAGCTCATAAAACCTGCAAACATGATCTCATTATTCCTCGGGACATTCCTGTGAAGTTGGTGGGTGGCCAGCATTCAGATCCCAGTTTTGCTGAGAGTTTTCTCCAGTTTACATAAAGTTCTACTCTGTGGGTTGTGCACCTTTTATGAGTGAGTGATGTGACCAAAGACAGAGAGGATACAATGAGGTGCTGTGAGAAGAACTTGTGCTCACAAGACAGGCCCTGCACCTCATCTCTCAGACGTTGGTCCGCTTCTCTGTTGTAGCAGGCAATTGCTCAACTCTGCCATATCACTTTTATCATTGCTTTCAAAGGGCTAAAATAATTATGAGGATTATGTTATTCACAGTTGTTTTCTCTGAGTCTGGAGATGAATAGTCTCCATACATATACTGCATTATTTTCAGTGTATCTGTACCCTGTGATAAACTCACTGCAATCGTTGTATCATTAAATAGTTGCATTTATATGAACCGCATATCGGAAATTACTGACTTCATTAACCTTGTTAATTTGGTGGACTTTATAATTAAGAAAGAAGTTCTCTTAAGTGCGTACAATTTATTTGATTGTTCAATTACTTGATAAAATTGTTTGAGTACTTAAAATGTTTCAGAACTTTTCTAAACATGGTGGTGAACATTATTCAATGTGAAGGTCATACCCTCATGGAATTCAGCAGAGTGTGTGTGGGCGTGGGGGTAGGTTTAAAAACCCAAGACTTGTATGTATTGTTATTAATATATAAAATAGATATCTATATCAATGTATATATATAT
>NW_022103896.1:24918869-24920761 GCF_000313985.2 Echinops telfairi
ACACACACACAAATGAACACCAAGAGACTGTAGCTGTGAAATCTCAAGAAAAGTTACACTCAAGAATGAAAAGAAAGCAGAATGTTATTGAACATGAAGTAAATTAGTAAAAATAAATATATATGCATATTCTAAAAAGAGATCATCAGAAATGTTAAGACTAAGAAAATAATTATGGATCTTTGTGAGTAGATTTGACCAAACAGAGAAAAGAAAAACTTAAACAAAATATAAAACCATCTCAGAAATACAAAATAAGCTACAAGATATCCAAGGAAGTAAACATGTGGATGGAAAATTCCTATGAAATATTAACAATTTACAAGAAAGCAAGAAGCAGAATGGCCATGGGATAAAGATAAAAAATGAACAAAAGCCAGAGAGAATATGACTGGCGAGAAAAATCAAAGAAATCCCAACATACTGGAATATCTGGGAAGAAAAATAGAAGAGTAGGAGAAAATAATTATAGGAACCCCCTCAAAAATTCTAGAAATAACTAAAAACCTTAAAAAACCATCAATATATCATCTACTTACCTATATTTCTATTTATCTGTTAGACTATCTTTGCATTTATTGAGCTCCTTTTAAAACTGACCCAGTAGTACAAACTGAAATATGTTACAATACAAGTATTAGAATACTGAAGAAAAATTGGGGGGAGTTTAAGAAATCGTAAAACAACCTAGATGGTTACAAAAATTAATCTGACCGCAGGCTTCTCAAGGGTACACACAGGGTAGTAAAAGGGTAGAACATTTTTTACATTATCAGTAAATTTAAAGAGAAGAAAATAAATGTCAAAGATAATCCGATGTATATCTCTAACTATACCTTCAAATGTCATAACTATAGAAATACAGCAATGAATATGCAAGAACATAGAGAAAAGTGCAACATCAGCCCAATCAACTGTAATTAAACAGGAAAAAACTACTAAAGTTCAGCAAATAACTTATGCTGAATATTTATTATATTTAATTATGTATGTAAAATTAAAGCAAGGAGCAGTCTAGGTAGACATTGAGGATACAAAGATCTGAAAATTAGTAGACAAAATAAACCAATGAACACTCTAACATTTGAAAGGTTTAAAAACATAGATAAACTTTGGTTAGTTGCATATGCAGATATTTTTTTCTGAATAATTAAATATTTAATCAAATTAACTAGCTTTTACTTGGTTACTGATTTCAAGTGATCTAAATTAGACATAGTCTGCACAGGTTACAGAAATGTCACAATTTATAGTGACTCAATTTATGGTCCATTCAATTTCAAAATTGCCTTCTAGAAGTTAAATAAAGCCGCAATGGACTAGGAAAATCAATTTCCCTGTATTTGCCGCCAGTTCTTTTTTCAATACAATTAGTTGTCCACACTTTTTTCTCTTATCATTTCATTCCTCCTGCTTATACTGAACCTTTCACTTGGGCCTTTTCCCTATTGTGACATCTCTCAAATTGAGAATAAACTAAAACAAGAAAAGCAAACAAACAAACAAAAATGGTCCCTAGTTCTGCATTGCAGACATCTTTTCAAATCTTTTCATAATCAGGTAACACATATTGCAAAAGAAATGGTCCGTGGTCCTTTGTTGCGGACATCTTTTCAAAATCAGGTAATTACATACTGTCCTACCTTATTACTCACTTTATTTCTTTCCCTCAATAATTACCCAAACCGGCTGACTAGCAATGGCCTGTCTGCTCTTCCCCCACCCCTCAATTCTCTTCATTTTCTTGATTTTCTGTAGGATATCTTGAAAAATTCATCCTTCTGACTCCTGCCCACTTCTTAAAATTTTAGTATTAATATTAGAAATTTGAAATGGGATATAGCAACATAACTCCTTTTTGTTATTTTTTCATCTACCAAGTTCACACACAT
>NW_022103896.1:24922182-24930342 GCF_000313985.2 Echinops telfairi
TACTTTAGTATCTTTGTATAACATACTATATGTATAGTCGCCTCTCTATAGACCATCTTATACAGTATTCTCTTACTATACCTATTGAATTGTTTGCTGAGAAATAATCAGAGAAGCTGAATTATATGAAGATTGTGGCACTATGATTTGAGAATGGCTTATTAACAACCTGTCATATGCAGATGACACAGCCTTGCTTGCTGAAACTGAGGAGGATATGAAGCACCTATTGATGAACATCAAGGATTGCAGCCTTCAGTATGGATTACAGGTCAACGTAAAGAAGACTAAAAGCCTCACGACTGGACCAACAGGTAACATCTTGGTAAATGGATAATAGTTTGACTCTGTCAAGGATTTTGTGTTGCTTGGATCCACAATCAACGCTTATGGAGCCTGCAGTCAAGAGATCAAAAGACATGGTGCATTAGGTAAATCTGGTGCACTAAACCTCTTTGGAGCATTGAGCATCAAGGAAGTTACTTGGAGGACTAAGGTGTGGCTGACCCAAACCAGGCATTTTCAATTGCCTCATATGCATGTGAGAGGTGGACATTGATTAAAGAAGACCAAAGAAGAATTGATGCATTTGAATTGTGGTGCTGCAGAAGAATACTAAAAGTACTTCACACTTCTAAAACAGACAAACTGATCTGTTTGGGAAGAAGTAAGGCCAGAGTGCGCCTTAGAGAAAAGGATGGTGGGATTTGTTTTACATACTTTGGACCTGTCAGGAGAAGCCAGTTCCTGGAGAAGGACATAATGTAAAGTGCAGGAGCAGGAAATCCCTCAAGGAGATGGATTGACACAGTGGCTACCGCAATGGGTTCAAGAAGAGGAACAATTGTGAAGACAGTGCAGGACCCAGCAGTGTTTCCTGCATTAGGGTCACATGGGTCAGAACCAACTCCAGGGCATCTAACAACATATAGAACAAAACCCTTTATTTTTCTGATTGTTGTATACATATCATTCATGGATAACATTGATGAAAAGTAAAATTATTCACTTCCAGTAAAATTACTTATTTCCAGAATGCTACATTTCTTTACATATCTATGATTCCACTTATTATTTGTATTTTGAAGGGTTTTTTTAATGGTCTACTGAGCTGCAAAGAATTCCTTGAAACTTTTATATTTTTAATAAAGTATCTTTATTTTGTCATCATTTATGGATGATACCACTTTTGGTTTAAAATAGTACATTGACAGTATTTTCCCCCAGTATGTTAATTATGTTATTCCATTAACCCTTCAGAGTTTCTGACAAGGAGCCTGTGAATTAATGTCTGCACTTTTCTGATTCTATTGTGCCACTTATCACCACTTTTGATTAATATTTTCTCTTTCATACATCTTATGTTTCTTAAATATATATATCTCACTAGGAGAAAAAAATGGGACTGATGGTTTCGGTGGGACAAGGGGGAGGGGGAGGTGGGGAAATGGGTGGCAGCCAACAAACTCTGACAGGGGAACAGCAAATGATCTAAAATCAATGGTGAGGAAGGCGTGGTATGCCAAGTGAGATTCCATCAAGGGCAATGTAAATGAGAGAAATTACTGAGAGCAGAACTAAGGTCGAACATGATAGTGGGATAGGAGGAGAGTAAAAGGAAATAGAGGAAAGAACTAGGAGGCAAAACACATTTACAGAGGTATACATATGGGCATGAACATATGTCATTATATTAATATATAATTATAGGGATAGTGGTCTATTTACATATATTTATATGTTAAGTATTAAGGTAGCAGATGGGCATTGGGCCTCTTCTCAAATCCTCCCTCAGTGCAAGAACACTTTGTTCTAATAACCCGGCATTCTGTGATGCTCACCTTCCTAACACGATTGCTGAAGACAAAATGGATGCATAAACAAATATGATGAAGAAAGCATATGGTGCCCAGCTATTAAAAGATATAGAGTCTGGGGTCCTAAAGACTTGAAGTTAAGCAAGTGACCACTTAGAAGAAAAACAACAAAGCCCACATGGAAGAAGCACACCAGCCTGTGTGATCATGAGGTTTGACAAGATAGATATCAGGAATCAGAAGACCCCAAACAATCATATCTATGCAAACAAGTGGGGTCAGAGTGGAGACCCAAAGCCCATCTGTAGACAATTGGACCTCTCCTCACACAAGGGTCACAAGGAAGGGAGGAGTCATCCAGGGTGCAGTATAGCACTGAGGAGACAGACACCTTTCCTCTAGTTCTTCAATGCAATTCCTGTCCCCTCTATCATTACCCCAGTTCTACCTTACAAATCCTGCTAGACCAGAGCATGCACACAGGTTCAGAAAGAGCTCTGGACACATGGAATCTGGGACAAATAACCCCCCCAGGAATGGCAATGGAATAGTAATACCATGAGGGTAGTGGGTAGGGGCTGGAAGAAGGTGGAAAAACGGGGAACTAATTGCAAAGATTGACATATAGCTCCCCCACCCCTCTCCTCTGGGGATGAGTAGCAGAAACATGGGTGAAGGGAGGCAATGGATGATGTAAAATCTGAAAGATTACTAATAATTTATCAAGCGTTGATAAGGATGGGAGGGAGGAGGGGGGAGGGGAAAAAGAGGTGATAGCAAGGGCTTAAGTAGAAAGAAAATATTTTTTATATGATGATGGCAACATATGTACAAATGTGCTTGATATAATTGATGTGTGGATTGTTATAAGATTGTTGGATGGTTTGGATTGTATGGATTGTTGTAAGAGACCTCAATAAAATGATTTACTAAAAAACCCAGAAATTATCTACAATGTCCGTTAGTGTGATTTTATTTTTAAATGCTATAGTGAGTATTTTTAATAATTAACCTGGGTTTTTGTATTTCTTTTTAATTTGAAAACATTCAATTAGAATTTTTAAAAATATTTTTCTAACCCAACTCCTTTCTGGAACTTCTAAGCATTATTTTAGGTTCTATTTTATGTTCATGTCTCACTGTATTAATAGTATTTGTATTTTCTTTTGTATTGTTTGTGTACTGGTACATTTATCTAATACTTATTTTAATCTCCATGTCTGGTATTCTCTTAAAATGCAATTGTTTAGTCACTTTGTAGTCCCTGTCTTTCTTCCTGTGAATTAATTGCATTCAATTCCTGTATGGATTGTTATAAGTGCTGCAAGAGCCCCCAATAAAATGATTCATGTGTGTGTGTATATATATATATAAATGCATGGCCTTTGGGTTTTCTTCTGAATGATCCAGATTGTCATTGAAGAGTTTACACTGTGATTTAAATCTATACAGCTCCAAACCTTAGTATGCCTGCACTAGGTTTTATTCAGCTACCAACCGTGACTGCTCCTTGACCAATCATAGTTTTACTCAATGCATATACTAGTTGCTATCTGCTGATTTTGACTTTCAGCAACCCAACAGGTATCCAAGTAGAACTCTGCTCTGTATTAAGGGAAAACTTTTTAGAAGATCCCTGGCCATTCTCCAAGGCACTGGGATCGTTTATTGACAACTGTGTCCCTTGGGGCTGCTAACATGCAGAGGGGTTGGCATGATGCAAAGATTCTAAAACCTGTTGCTCCGATAGGGTTCCGGATCACACATACATGTGTTTCATTACAAGCAACCCATTTTAAAAATAAGTCTCTACAATCTGACTTTGCTTTAGGATTACAGAGGGGTTATCTTGATAGATTTGTCCAAAGAATGTAAAATGGTTAAGTGGACTCATGATTCAAAAGTTTAAGAAAATGGAAAGTTCATTGGTGAGAAAAAGGTCAGGAAATTTGCTCTAGGATTTTTCTTTTTCCCATAATTACAATAATAATATCTAGTTATTACTATGATTAAGGTAACAAGGGCTTTTTCTTGTGGAATCTCATTGGGAAACCTTATCCCAACCAACCCATTACCTTAATATTGCACCATTAGACTTCCTTTTATTTCGAAAATCAAAGAACATTGAAAAGGAACACAATCTCTCAATGATGCCAGAAGTGTTGGGACATGATGTCAAAAGAAGACTGCAGAATGGTACGGAAACCGCCTGCACAAGTGAGATGTGTAATGACCCAGATGGAGGAAATATTGAAAAATAATAGTTTTATAGGTGTTGTTTTGTTTTGTTTTTTATTAAAGGTGCAGTGGTTACACAATGGGCTTGGGTCTACATGACTGGCAGCTCGAAACCACCAGCAGCTCCTCTGGAGAAAGAGTGGGCTTTCTACTCCAGGAAAGTTACCATCTCAGAAACACAAGGTGGTTGCTGTGAGTCAGCATCCATTCATGGCAGTGAATATATATACATGGTTTTGTAGCAATGCCTTTTGACTTAACATCATGTCTATTGTCTGCCTATTTATTTTGTCTGTCTATTTTTTGCAAGTTGGGCTGCTAATGGCTAACCATAAGGTCAACAGTTCAAAATTGCCAGCCGCTCTGCGGTAGAAAGATGAGGCTTTCCATTCTCTGAATTACAGTCTCTAACTGTAATTAGTAGTTCTAACTTGTCTTTAGGAGGGTTCCTATGAATCAAATGGCAGTAGATTTGAGTTTATCTATCTATCTATCTATCAACATTTTCCCATTTGTCAAAACAATTTCACTTATATTGTGATCTGCATTCATGAAATATTCTAATTTTCCCTCTCCTATTTGGTAAATTGTACAAATATTGCCATCCAGAGTAAGTCTGGGATCATTAATTTCTGAGATTTTCTTACAGTACTTAAGATATTTATTATCAAGAAAATGTCCAGCTCCATTTTTGTTTTTCAATTAAAAAGAATTTTTGTTGTTTATTGTCTCCTGTTATTTTCAGATTTCTCACTCTACATATGGCTTTGCTGTTATTGATGCTTTGTACTATTTGAGTAGGTTTTTTGATTCCTAATCTTTATATATATATATATGAAGTAATAAGCTAATGTCTTTGTGGTTTACACTAATAATCACGAAGTCAGTGTATTCAAGCTCGAAAAGACTGTCATTAAACTATATTTTGATAAGAAAGCAATTTTTTATAGCCATGCAATTTTTTAATGCTTCCTCATATGCAGTTTTTCTATCAATGCATAACACTTAAATATATATTTTTAGAGATAAAAATAAATTAAGAAGTCTCTCTTTTCTTCAGTAAAATATATGATTACATGGTTTGATTGATAAAGTGAGAATAAATTGCTTTCTCTTGTACTCTTCAGAAATTGGTAATCATTAGATGATTAGATGACAACTTTACATTTGAATTGTGCTGATGAGCTTGTTTTACCTTAATAACCATATGATAGTTGACTGTCTTATCTTGCCCTTTAATTTTAAAATTAATGAAGTAATCATTTATTGCGGTCTCTTCCACTGTTCTGCCCAATTACTTTAGTGCTGAATGGTGCTTTGCATTTTCGCTGGTCTATTAGTCCTAGATCATGCTCTTTCTCAACTTCTCTATTCACCACAGGGTAATTAAATGCCGTCTTTTAGCATTTTATTACCTCAACACATAAATTTAGTTTTCTCTGGGATTCAAATTAATAGAAAAATGGCATTCCACTGGAATGAGACTTTACTATTTAAAATTTGTTAAGGAATATAAATGATAAATAAGAATTAATAATATGTGGCTTTTACTCTATTGCTGAGTGGTAGAAACTATTGAAATAAAGGGGCACTAAGCTTATTAACACTCCCTTGATACTAGCTCTCTATTTTATATATGTATACTTAAGACAAGTGATTAGAATATATTTATACTCTGTTATATTTTACTTTATGCCTAAATTAATGTATACTTAAGATAAATGATTTAGAAATTAAAACTCTGTTAAGCTTTCTACTTTATTAATAAAACTCTAGGTATTCTTAGGTAGTAAAAATTTCAAAAAAGGGAAGATCTGGCATTATGAATTTCACAAAATTTCTCATGTATCATGTCATTTAAGATATAAAGAAAACAAAATGGATATGTTTTGTTCCTATGAAAGCAAATTAATAAAAGGGAGGGATATTAAATGAATATGCATATAAGGTGTTATCTGTCTATAATTCTGTGTCTGAATATGTGAGTATTGGATGAGTAGGTCAGGAAAGTGGCTTTGAATAAGTGTAATATGAATTATGATTTGGATTATGCCTAGGCAAAAGAACATTTTTGGAAGCCTTAATTTGAGGGATATTTTAGTACACTTGAAAATCTGTAGGGCAAAGTAGAGATTAATGCAAGATTACTTTGGTTTATAGACTAATTTCATAAATACAGAAAGAAAAATGTAAAGAAATGGTGAAACTACTGTGCGTTTATTGAAGCACTCATTTAACATCTGCAATGTTGAAATTATCCTTTATATTTTTGGATTAAAAACAAATATGGCATGGTCCATAACTACAAAAATGAACACCAATGGGGTTAAAGACACAAACAAATATTTAAAATGCATTGTGAAAGTGTGATGTGAAAGGGGCATTGGTTTCCAAAATGGGTATATGATTATTCCTAGAGATATACATCACGGATGGTAAATTGGAAGGCCCCCGTGAGATGAAGTGACACTTAGGCGTGGGGACAATTGTGAGGAGGGCGCCGCACTATGCAGTGTTTCGTATATTGCACAGAGGGTCACTAGAGGTTAGAAGCGACTCGAAGGTACTTAACAACAACAGAGACATACCAACCTTTCCAGGAATCTAACTAATGCATGCCTTCTTTCTGATGAACATTGTGCAATGCAAAATTACAGATACATGAAATTTTGGATAAAAAATGTTGGCCATTCCATGTGGTTGAATTGCAGTTGTACTTGAAGTATCATGGGAATGTTCTTTTCAACCTTCCTGCATTATTAAAATCACTCTTTTCTCTCTTTCTAATCTAACATTTTATTGTGGCGCTCTCCCGTGCTCAAAGCACAAATGAACAAGAAATGCACGGTCTTCAAGTCGTCTCTGACCTATCGTGACTTTCTGGAAGGTTTCTGAGATTTGGTAGATCTTTTCAGGAGCAGGGCTTCTTAGCACTTGCCTCCATAAATTAAACAACAGTAGATTCGAATAAAAGTTCAATGAGAAATAATCTTGCTTGTTTTCATACTTTATAAACTCAATGGGCTTATTTCATTGGCTATAAATAGTTTCACTGGCTTGTGAGCACTCTTTGAGATTTAAAAATATTATTCAGAAACTATTATGTTCTAGGTAAAGTTCTAGATGTTATGGTAAGAAGTCTGATGATATATGATCTCATCTCCCTTGAGTAGGCAAGATTCTGTATCTACTCAACTTCACTGCAACTGAATCTGTTCTGACCCATAGTAAGCATAGCCTTCTCCTCCGGAGCAGCTGGTGGATTCAAATCGCTAATCTTGTGCTTGGCAACCCAATGCTTAGCCAGTGATGCCACCAGGGACCCTTCCTTCCTGTACAGCTGATGTTTTCTTAATGATCATCCTAAAACTCATCCCTACAACACAGTTAAATGTTTCCCTTTATAGAAATGTAGACTAGTAGGTGGAATATAAAAATCGACATTAAAAAAAAAATCGACATTTTACAATCACTCATATTTCCATGAGTGAATGACGTGCACCACTGATAACTTGGGGGAGAAGGAAAATGCTGATTCTTCTCTGTTTCTGTTGAATGTGGACTGATGTACTAATAGCCTCTTAATTGTCTTACCTACATTCTTCATGTCAGCCTTTTTAAAAGCACTTTCACACCACACAGGTACAGCCTACTGCCCATAAACAACTCTTCATTAGAAAAAGAATGCAAGAAACAAATCATTTAAAATTTTCTAGTAGCCCTATAAAAATTAGTTAATTTAGTTTTAGATATCTATGTAAGCCACGATACCAAAAAGTAAATATCAACATGTAATAAATATAGACATTTTTAATAAATGTGCTAAATTTCAGTGTGTATTTCATGTATATTTTTATACATATGTACCACATGCAGACCTACAGGACACATACTTTCAAATGCTCAGGACACATACAGACCCAGTGGCAACTGATGATTCAGCTCAGGTCTGTATCACATCCAAAAGCTATCTGGCAGGCATGCTATGAACCTAAAGTTAAATAGTCTAGAAGGTGGATATAGAAAGACAACCCATTTGCATGGCGCGAGTCATCATTCCTGTTCTTTTAGCAGAACCAAGTTCTCTTCCCTTTTGTTTCTTTTC
>NW_022103896.1:24930442-24932056 GCF_000313985.2 Echinops telfairi
GGCGCGAGTCATCATTCCTGTTCTTTTAGCAGAACCAAGTTCTCTTCCCTTTTGTTTCTTTTCTGGGAGGAATTGACAGGCATTCATTCTGTGAGTGACTCGTCCTGATTTATATTTTTGCACCTTTCCCTATGAACAATTTTTATATTGTCCTGGTCTCCCTCCTCCTCTAATGACAACTTGTTTTGTTTCTTCATCTCAACTTCAAGAAGCATTGCAACCATAACGAAACTTTATTTTGTTCACATTTTGATCCTGCAACATCCAAGAGCTGGCATGGCTGTTTTCACATGCCTAAATATTCCCGGATGCAACCGTGCTTTGCAATGTGATGTGAAGTGCAGGTGTTGGGAATCGAAGTGCTCCCGAAAGAGGAACTGTTGGACACCACTATTGTTTTGTATTCTTCTAGCTTGAAATGCGATGCTTGGATGGTACTGCATCGTGAGCTTGCCTGACAGATTTCCCTGGAGGCACATTCAATGGATGAAGGCTAAAGCAAGGAGGCAAGATTGATCAGCGTTCCTAGGTCGCTCAGAAGATAGTGGCACAGACAATGGCAGAGACATCAAACTCAGAAACATGAGGTTGTAATAATTTACACAAAGGACTTGACAATTTCATTTTTTTAATGGAAACTAAAACCACAATGTAAAGAACGGCAGTTCCTGTATGCTTTCCTCTTAAATTAATATACGCAGCTCATTCAGGGTAATGCCACCTAATGCTTTCTGTTACGTTTGGTGTTTTAGTGCATCTTTGTCCCAAGACAATTGATCTCTATCCGTACACCCTAGTGCAGTTGTAAAACCCAAGGGCGGTTACTCGTTTAAAATCATGAAAACATGTGCTTGTTGATTACCTTCCGGAAAGGGCCTTAAATTCTGCTTCACATGAAAATATTTGTATTTGAAAATTCCTATGAAGTTGTATCTTGGAGAATATGTCCTTTCTACTCCTGTAAAGAGTTACAGTCTCAAAAAGTCCGTAGGGCAAGTCTACTCTGTGGCACAGTGTCACTGTGAGCTGGAACTGACTTGATGGCAGTGAGTTTAGTTTGGTTTTGGAAGAAGTTGTATTAGAGTTAATAAAAATATATCCAATAACCATAGTTTAGATATAGATCTTTACAGATTAAAATTATGCTTTGTACATTAGAAACCAGCAAGACTGTTGTTTTATCATGCAAGTGTGATAAAAACATATTATATATTAATAAATATTGTATGAGAAACTATATATACTATAAACATTATAATCCAAATTATAATACTAATCTAGAAGTTAGAAGAGATATGGACAGAAGCAAATAACCTAGTCAATTATGATGGTGGCAATGTACATGAAAATGTAAAGCATATGAGGATAATTCGTATGTCTCTCTCCCTGGGGACTACAAATGGTTAAAGTGTTTGGTTACTAGCTGAAAGGTTGGTAGTTCTAGTATGTCCAGATGCAGCTCCAAAGAAAGAAGGCATTGCAGCAAGCTGTTTATGAAAAATCAGCTCTAGAAAACTCCATGGAGGATGGTGCTGTTCTAAAACACAGTCACCATGAGTCGGACTCAACTTGATCACAACTGGTATGGACTAGAGTTATTTATATTGCATATCC
>NW_022103896.1:24932343-24943504 GCF_000313985.2 Echinops telfairi
AATAAAAAATTACAAATATATTCAAACTTCCTGTGTGAATTTATAATTTTATATCTATCCGGTCAAAACATCCTGAAAATGTGGTGATAGGCACGATGGACTTCATGTTTCATTATTCACGCAGCTGTCTTACTTCCTAGTAAATATGAAACATTAGAGACTTTTAATTTCCTAAAATGTGCCTTCAGCTATTATTTAAGTTCATTTTTTAATGCCCATGATCAATTGAGATGAAAAGAAAGGAGTTTTAATTGAAAATGAAAGTTAATTGTTCAGCACATTATGCCAGTTTTTCTGTCTCCTGTCTGTGAAGTCCTTTGCCTGAAGCAATACAATTGCAGTTCCTCAAAATACACTGCATTTAGAGGATGTATGTATTTTAAGATTCTCTTTCCACAGGCTGGACACAGAGTTGCCTTCTGTGGCCAGTGTGTAATGGTCCCTCATTGAGCGAAGTCTTAGTTTTAGCAGCTCCCTTGCAGCCGGTAGCAATGCAGATGGAGAAAACCAACTACGCTCCTCGCCGGCTCTGTGACAGGTGTTCCTCCTAGACGCAATAGTGGACCCACTAGAGCCTGGATAAGAGGGAAGAAATTGTGACAGGTGTGCAATATGATCAATGTAATAATTTGATGGTATGTTCTGTACAACTTTATATATTAAGGCATTCCTTCTATATTGCCTGAGATATTGTATCATTTCCATGCTATCCTTTCAGAATGGAGCATCAAAGTTTGGAGAATTGAATTAGAGAAAGTAAAAGTCAATCTAAGCAACAACTTCCTTCCATTTATTGAAGCCCCATTACAGTTATTCACAGTTTCAGATGGTTCATTTTTATTTGCTAGGTGCTGTCAAGTGAGCTCTGACTCAGAGGGACCATAAATTCAGCAAAAGAAAAATAAAGCCTGCCGTGCCCTGCACCACCTTCAAAATCTAATGGGAGGGGTGGGCCCATGGTTGTAGTCACTATTTTCATCTATCTCATTGATGAATTCTTGGTTTTCCTTATGAAGACATTAAAAATACCATAAGTAAGGTCAGGTGCACCCTTATTTATTCAGTTTTCCTTTTAAACATAACATTTTATTGTGAATTGGGTGGAAGTTTACAGAGCAGATCATCAGTTTTTATATTCAAGAATCTAGACAGACTGATTTTATTTCCTCCCAATGTTCCCTATGTCCATTCCACAGTCTTTTCTAACCCTCTGAATTGTTCCCTGGGTAAATGCTGCCCTTGGGTCTCTAATAGCTGACGGTGCTAACATGGAGATGAGTTCGTTCCAGATGTGAAGGGTGACTGAGGGTCATCGCCATGGGACAGGCAGGTCCCACCAGTCTCCTACCTTGGACCAGTTTGACCTCTTTTATGATTCTGAATATTGTTGGAATTTTCTTCCCATTCTATGCAGGATTTTCTAATGTGATCTTTTTCAGAGTGGAAGCCAGGCACCATCTAGTTCTACCTAGTCTCAGCGGGGTTAATGCTTCCATGGACCATTATTCTATTACACTGATTATTTCCATATGTCTTTCCATTTTCATCACCAGTCTTTCCCAGAGATGGAGAAAGACCAAACACTGCACTCACAGCATCTCAAGAGCTTTTATCCGAAGTTACTAATTATCAAAGGAGGATATAGAACGGTGTCTTTGTGAATTATGTCAATTAACCTTGATGTCCCCCAAGACTGTGGTTCTGTTCCCAAGCCCAAAGAATTCATTCTCTCAAGGTGTTTGGTGATGTTTAACAAGTTTTATTAACGTTGCCTGCTTTATGCTGTACCACATTTATGGATTTACCACAATGGTACGTGGATATAGACAGGGATCTTCTACCAAATGTATATAGTTTACACTCTCCTTCTCATACTTGTTCAGCATTAACTTTCACTCTTGCAAACCTCTCAGTGTTTTCCCTGATGCCCTCATTTTGTGCCAACCTCCTTCTTCTTGTGCACTGCCTTCCCCTTTACCCACGTGCACACTCCACAGCACTCGTTTGTGGCACATTCATCCAATGGAATCTGCCACTTGGTTTCTTCACTGTTGCTTCTGTGGGTGTGGACTGTGGCGCCAAGTGAAATAAAATTCTGGAAACTTTCATCTTTTCTCCAATTATCTTGATGTTTCTTATTGGTTCAATTCAGAGGATTTTTGTTTTTGTTCTATTAAAATTTAATCTATACTGAAGGCTGCAATCTTTGATCCTCATGAGTAAGTACATCAAGCCCTCTTAGCTTGCAACAAGGAAGCTTGTGTCATGTGTATATTGCAAGTTGTTAAAGTTGTCTTTATCCATTGCTGGTTAGAGTCTCCATTCCTGGTTATCCCTGATAGAACCTTTAAAAAAATGTTTATGTTCTTCAGATTTCATGATCATTTTGATGTGAAGTGATTACTTTTCTTCTTGCATTTCCCCCTACTCTTAATACCATTACAGTGATAGAAACTTTCTTTTGACAGAATATGATCCCTCGTACCAGCTATCAGTGATCTGACCATGCTCTCTCCCTCTCACCAATTCCTTCACCTTTTTGGTACAAGGCGGGGGAAGAAGGACAAATTAACCAGACCTTACTAGAAGCCCTCAGCCAGTGATGGATGCAAGTCGATCTATTGATACTTGAGTCCCCTAGCCTTTCAGTTTGTTGATGGCTCCTAATTTAGAGACAAATGTTTTTTCCAGTAATTCTTGTATGCTCTATTTTAATTATTTAAAAATCAAATCTTCATTCATGTTATTGAGCCATTTCTCTTACTTTTGGTCTCTGGATAGAAGATACCTAGAGTCTGGATAAGCAATTTGAGGATTTATTTTGCTGTTGCACCATTCCAGTTTTCTCAACTCTGTGTTAACCATGCTGTAAATGCATGACTTATCTCTCTTAGATAAAATATTTTCTAGCCAAGGAATAAGTATCTTTTAAAAAATAAGTGTGCCCATTACCAAACTAAACCATATGAGGGGTCTACTCACTGATCCTTTGTGGTGTCCCCTCTTCTCCTCATTCCTCATGCATTCAAGTGAGTCACGTGAGTTATATAGAATATGCATCTGAAATGGCTTCAAAAGTTTATGTGAAACTAAAATTTAAATATAGTAGGATATTTTCCCACAAAACTTTTGCCAACTTCTCACATATGTGCTATGCTATTTTTGTGGATCAAAAGAAACTATATTGTGTAATTTTTATAGCAGGTAATATAGAAGCTCTTGGTTTAAGTCCCCAAACCTGAAGGTCAAAGAGCCAAATTCAGGATCCAGGTCAATTAAAAGCCAGCAAACTATTCTCCAGTATGTATTCATATAGGAAATAGTCCTATGGAATGGCTGTGGCCTGAAGAAGAATATTGCAATCCACCTTAATTTTATTAAGGAAGCTTACAACTAAGTGGCTGTGATTAGATTGTGTTACGTTGGGGGAATATTATGAGGTGGTATCTGTCAACCACTGAAGATCTTAGCACAGCCAAGTTGACACAAAAACCTTAATCATCACAGTTACTCAGGTCGTTACCGCATGTTTCTACAAAAGGGGTGTTCCAAGTACACCAAAGCCAAGACAATAAGTCAGTGAACTAGACACTTAAAAAAATAAAAGCAAAATTATTTTGGTCTCCCATAATTGGCTTTCATCAATATTGCTGTAAAGTACTTAATTTATAATAAATGATATAATAATACATTAAAAAATGAGAACATCATAAAATAGAAGGTCATGATCAGAAAATATATTCTAATTCACTACATTTTAATTTTAGTTAGATTGTTCATTTCTAACTAGTAACAATTGAAAAGATTCCTATCTATTCTCTCGTCTTTGATGGCTTAATCACAATTAAGCTGTTGAACAATATCTATTTCCATACATCTTAAATATAATAAATCAAATCTTTCATGAATTATTGTTTCACTGGCAGGATTTTCAAACTCTTTAGGGATGAAAATGAGCATTCTGATGTGCAGTTTGAGATCATTAACACTAGGACTTATCAGAAAGCAATTTCAATAGTGGAGAATACACATTGTATTGTGTCTTCTATTTTGACCACACACGTGCTGCATGAAACATTTTTCTGTAAACTTGGACTTGCTGTATCTGCACTCAGGGAAGTACCAGAGAGTTCTCTCAAAATGGACTAGAAGCATATTATCTATGAATAGACTTCATCCTCAAGAAATCACGAACCAAACCCACGGCCATCAAATTGACTCTGATTCAACCCAATATAGGGTTTCGGAGGCTTTGAAAATGTTTATGGAAGGAGAAGCCAGAACTGGTAGTGGGTTTGAACCATTGATATTGTTGCCACCTAAACATCCTTGATTAAAAAACAAAATTCACTACCCTCAAGTCAATTCCTCCTCATAGTGACCCTGTAAGACAGGTCAGATTTGCCCCTGTGGGTTTCTGAACATCTAACCCTAGGGGAGTCAAAAGTTGCTGCCTGCAGGTTAAAAAAGACTTCCTAAGGCATAACCACTAGGCAACCAGGTCTCCATTCCTGACTCAAAAACTCCTAAACCAAACTCAATTCTGTCAAGTCGATTTTGACCCATCACAACCCTACAGGACAGGGTAGAACTGCTCCTGTGTGTTTCTCATGCTTTATTCATGGGAGTAGGAAACTTCATCAGTAAATGCTGATACTGAACTGGGTGCATATAAGAACCCTGCCCAGCAACTGAACACCCTCTTACTGAGGGGTTGTGGGGAGGAGACGAGCCAATCAGGGTGCAGGGGAGCAACAATGAAACACATAACATTCCTCTAGTTCTTTAATGTTTCCTCCCCCCCCACTATCATGATCCCAATTCTACCTTACAAATCTGGCTGGACTGGAGGATGTATATTGGTACAGACAGCAACGGGAAACACAGGGAATCCAGGACAGATGACTCCTTTAGGACCAGTGATGAGAGGGGCGATGCCTGGAGGGTGAAGGGAATGTGGGGTAGAAGTGGGGAACTGATTACAAGAATCTAAGTATTGCCTCCTCCCTGGGGGATGGACAGCAGAGAAGAGGGCAGAGGGAAACGTCGGACAGGGTAACTTATGACAAAACTACAATAATTTATGAACTATGAAGGGTACATGTGGGGGGGAGGGGGGAGGGAGGGGGAAATGAGCAACTGATATTAGGGGCTAGAGTGGGAGGGAAATGTTTTGAGAATGATGAGGGCAACAAATGTGCATATGTGCTTGACACAATGGATGTATGTAGGGATTGTGATGAAGATTTTACGAGCCCCCAATAAAATAATTTAAAAAAGAAAGGGGGAAAAAAGAACCCTGATCAGATAGAGGGGTTCTATTTCACTGGATGGGACCATAGGACACAGGTGTCCAGGAAGGTGATGGAAGCGGGAGGTGCCTCACAGCTTTGATAAGCTTGCACATGGGCGCCCTCACGGGCATGTCTGGCTGGCACATTCTGGTTCACTGCAGTTGTATCTATTTTACTTAGTGTCTAATGTGTCCTTCGCCTGGAACTTGTGTTTTACCTTGAGTTCTGTCAGCTCGGTCTCATTGAGCCTTTGCTTTAGAAAATTAGTGTCCCTGCTTTGTGGATGCCTAAATACTTATAGGCTCAGTCTAAATCAGAATTGACTCCGAGGCAATATATTTTCTGTTTGCTTGGAAGGACATACTTACCTTGTGGATTGGGTAAATTGCCCTGGAGTAGCTATGACACAACCTATGTTTGTCAGCAGTGAATGATGCTCAAGTAAATTTCTGTCTACAAATATATTTACAACCTTAAATTTTTCTTACACCTTTAAGCACTTTACTTCTCATCTGTACTTGCTGTGCCTTTTGCATACTGCAAAATATTTTAGCTCCCATTTTCATGTTTTGTTTTCTGTGGAAAGGTCTCAGCTTGCCTAAAACCTGTGGCTTCTCTCCATGTCCTCACTCAATCCGCTCCAGTACAAAAATAAAACTGAATACATTGCCATCGAGTCGATCCTGATGCATAGTGCCCCCATAGGAGGGCACAGACCTGTCCCTATGGGTTTCTAAGACAGGTACTCTGTACAGGAGCAGAACACCTGGGGGAGGGTGCTGGGGACTGATGTCAAGGAGTCTCAGAAGGAAGAAAATGCTTTGAAGCTGATGGTGGTAGTGATTGTACAACACTGCTGGATATGATTGAACTATGGAATGGTACAGTAACCAGATTAGCATCGAATAAAATGTTTTGGGGAGCAAAGAATTTATCTGCTCATGATTGGGTTTTTCTTTTTATGAAGCTAAAGTTATAGAAGAATAGATCAGGTTTCGGTGTTTCAGTAATGTTTCTTCTACTGTTTGTAAATGTCATATCAATCAACAAACTTGGATACATTTTATTTTAGCACTTTAGAGATTGAATACCTACAGATGCAAAATGTGCTGGTATCAACAGTAAAATGTATATATTAGTTTTAATAAGTATTCATGATGGAAGGCATTGTTACTGACCTTTGCTTTTATTATGCTGAATATATATGTGGTGATAATGCTATTAAAATAAGAAAATTGGTGGTTAAAAATAAAGGAACAGAAATAATTAATATGATTTCTTTTTTAAGGGCAAGCACAAAAAACATTTTCATATCTTAAATATGAGCAGAAAATAATTATTTATTCAGTGTCCATATATCTCTCACAAGAGTACCTTCATTCATGTATTGAAAATAATGAAATACACTTTTTTGGGGAATAAATTATGTTTTGGGTAATAGTACTTCAATATGGTATGCTATTTAGAAATGCAATTTACTTCCCATTACTTTGCTGAGGTTCACAAAGTTGGGCTATCCCACATGGGTTGGCGGCAAACAAACCTTCTAAGAGGTTTTTGTAAGAAAATGAGCTGCCTAGTGAGAAATAGATCTTAAATAAAATAACACCACATGTCAGAGTTGGAAACTCAGGGAAATTACTCAGAATTGTTTTCTCTTGCATTGTGCTCCTCACAGAGACTCTCTGCCTCTGCTTTCATGGAGCATCCGGGTCCCCACGCTTCCGCTGAAAAACACCACTTTCCTTGGGCAAGCCAACAGGCTGCATTTCATAAGCCAAGTCACATGCAGGAGGCAGTCTTTCTAATCCTTTGTCCCAACTGCAGAGAGGCTCGTGAATTGGATCCAAGAAGCCAATTCTCCTGTGCCACCAGGCCATCGAACTAAATTTTGTAGTATCAAGGAAAACTTCATGTCCACACTGAAATCGGTGAGTGGAGTCGACCAGTAAGACAAAGAGCTGAGATAAGAGAAGCTACCTGCAGTGGTGTAGTCCAACTGCAGTCAAGGCGGTTGGGGCAGAGAAGGCAGACGAAATAATCGGAGCACAATCATGAAGCTTCTTGTAAATGAAATGGATAAAGATGTGACTATGGGGTGGAGCATACTGCCCTTTTAGACTTCTGAATTAGGGGAGTAGAAAGCCTAGTCTTTCCTCCATGGAGTGACTGGTAGAGTTGAACTTCTGTCCTTGCAAAGATTACTGAGGAGTGTTTTAAAAATATCAGTATCATCTTTCCAAATTAAACTATCAGGATCATTTTTTAAAAGGAGGTCCCATAATATTGTCATTGTTTTTTTTAATGTTTTTATAAAATGTATGTACTTGTTTTAAATGTATGCACTTCTTTTTAAGTGGTAAAAAGCTTTATCTTCCCATAGTTAGATATTGTTTTTATATGACTTTATTAATGATTGGTAATTAATACATATATCACGTCATTGCATAGTAAAATTGTGTCCAGCATAATTGGACCTTTGCTAACACTGCCAATTTCTAAACATACCTTTTCTACTTGGACTCCTGGACATCATCTGCCCTTGACTTGCCACCACTCTACTCTGTACCTCTGATGCCCCTATTCTACTGGCTATCTCTTTAGGGTCATGAATCCTGGGTTTCATATTCTGAAGAAAGAAAAAATATATATAACACAACTTCAAGAGGGTGACCCCCAGTGATCTAACACCTCCATACACCCCAATATATACAAAGAAAACAATACAAACCAAAAATACTGAAAATTTTGGAAACCAGTTCAGATCCAGCAGGCAAATAGGCGGGGGTGAGGGGTGGGACCTTCTGACAAAGCTTTAACTGTCAAATTTGTGCCTTTGATCTTCTATACTCAACTCTCTAAGGCATTCTGTTTATGAACCACTTTCCTATTCTGCCTCAGTTGTGGATAGAGGGAGTTCACCGGAGGCTTACATCCTGTGTAGTTCCACAAATGGATATTGGGCTCCCATTGTCGTCCAAAGCCTTCTGCAAACCAGATTCTCACACTTCAGGCTCTGAGACTAATCCTTCCTTTGACTTTGGGTTATATGTTTCACAATCATTTGTGACTGATGACAGTGTGCTTCTTCCATGTTTAGATCTCCTTAAAAAGCCATCTTCGGTTTTGGTTAATCTCTTTACTATGAGAAAATGGTACATGCAACAGAGCCAAGGAAGAAGATATTCACAAGGAATATACCATCAAAGTTAAACCAACATGCCCTTCTATTTATGAAATACAAGTACTTTTGACACTAAGTAGGATGGTTTTCCATCAAATATTTACTTGGTTCCTAATACAATCTGTTATGTGTTGGCTTCAACATTCAAAGTGTTCTTGAAACATACATGTTATTAATAATATAGCTGACTCAGAGTCATTATTCCTACTGTACACATGATTTCTATGAAGCTTCCTAATGTTACATAGTGTAAAACAGATAGTTTGTGAGTTGAGCAAGGATAAACTAATGATTTCATTCAAATCCACCACTTTGTTCATTATCACAAAATTTTAGTTGAATAACCTGCATTTGTAAGCTGGTTGGATAATTTTTGGAATACCATTTGTAGAAATCAAACGAGTCTCAAAAAGTATAGAGGTCATAACTATAGTAAGGTTGTTCATATATCAAACCAAATAAATTTTTTAAAAGATAGTGTATTAGTTTACTTTGTGTATAAGATATTTACTTGTTATACATGTATATCTACATATTTCTTTATATTAAGATTCAAAAGTGGTTAACAGTAAAGTCTATAATATACATCAAATTTACAAGGCTTAATGACTTGATTAAAGATTACCAATGGTAAAGTGATAGATCTAGAGTTAAAGTATATTTTTCAATCTGCTTAACATAATCTTATTACACAGTTAAACTATTCCTGTTGTTGTTGATAGGTGCTGTGCAATCAGTTCTGACTCATAGCGTGCAACAAAACAAAACAAAATGAATCAGTGTCTACTTCTTTGCCACGCTCACAATCAGTGTCTACTTCTTTGCCACCCTCACAATTATTCTTATTTTTGCAGCCACTATTTCCATCTATTTCCTTATGGGCCACCTTCTATTGCTGCCTCTCTACTTTACCAAGCCTGATCCCCTTCTTTGGAGACTTGCTGCTCCTGATAAAAGGTCCCTATATATTTTTTAAAAGCAGCAATTTATTCAACTTTTCTAAAATCGCTTAAACTTCTTGCAGATTTTTAGATATTTAGTTTTTTTATTTTCAGCTGAGTTAAGATGATCCAACAGAAGTTAACAATTTGCTAGCATGAGAATTTTGTAAGCTCATGCTTTAAGAACAATATTATTTTCTGTGCTGCTCTTTAGAGTTCAAAAAAATCAAAGGTATAAAAGTATCTTTTTACTTTATTAATACCAAGAGTCCACAATAAATGCAACCATTTGTATGCAACTCAACTGTATGCATTCCCCGGGGTCAGTGTGTTCCTTTGGGCATTGCAGCCATGAGTGACCACAGGTTGCCCCTCACAGGAATGGGTTTGATGACTCAGATGGTTACATGTAGCAGTGTGTTTGTCCTCAGCATTAAGGAAAAAAAGTGCTCTAGCAGTTGCTAACTTACATATATTTTCATTGATGATGAAAAATATATCTATCCAAATAAGCAATCTCATTATATTCGAAGACAAATTTCATTTTCTTGTTTCTTTACACTGTGTCTTAGGTTTGTACTTATCTAGCTAACTTGCTAGCTATCTATCAGCATCTATTATCTATCCACTGATCTATATAATTTAGACTACTGATCAGAGAAATTAACAGAAAAATCAGTTTAAAGTCATTTAAACAACAATAAGCTTTTATCAGATCACGAACAGAGAAGATAGTGTTTTGTTTAATCCAGAGGTCAAGTATATCTTTAGGATTAATCTTAATTAACATTTGCTGCACAGGATCTCTTTAACATGTGAAAAGGAAGGATATTACTTTGAGGACTGTAGTAGCTACATAATCTGGTGTCAACTTGAGACAAGAGTAAAGGGGTGGAGTTTAGCCTGTCAATCAGGTCGCAGCTTGATGACTTCATTTGGAGGCAGAAGGAGATAAATAGCTCACTGTAGACCAGACCCACACTCTCTGCTTTGTCTTCTTATTGAACAGACACGTGGATCTCAGCTGATGGCATCAGAGCCACGGAGTTGGGAGAGCCACATGGAGACCCATGCCAGCATTGAGATACTTTGACCAACAGTGGATCCACGAGACTTTCCAACCACTGGCCTGTTGATCTTCCTGCATTCAGATTCATTGCATGTGTTGTATGAGTCTGAAGAGAAATTTGTAGACTGGTATCAGACATATAGGCTAATATCAGACTATGGACATGATCTGGACAGAGCTGGGATTTTTTTCTCAATAAACAATTGCTCTTTTATATAAAACTCTTGCTTTTACACACATGAGTCTCCCTGGATTTGTTTTTCTAGTTAACCTGGACTAATACAGGACAAAGACGCCTCTGACCCAAGCCATGGTATTTTCAATTGCCTCATATGCATGTGAAAGTTGGATATTGACTAAGGAAAGAAGATTAAGAAATTAAGAAAGTGATGCCTTGTGATTATGGTCCTCACAAAGAATATTGAAAGCACCGTCAGCCCCTTAAAGAACAAACAAATCTGTCTAGGAGGAGGTGCAGTCAGAGTGCTCCTTAGAAGAAAGGATGGGGAGACTTTATCACAAGTACAGGGACATGTCAGGAAAGAATTGTCCTGGAGAGGAACAGCAAGGTTGGCACAGTAGTGGAGCAGCAGAGAAGAGGAAGGAAGCCCTCCTCTGAGATGGACGGACACAGTGGCTGCAACAATGGGCTCACGTGAAAACAACTGTGAGG
>NW_022103896.1:24944059-24949140 GCF_000313985.2 Echinops telfairi
TATCCATCCATAGAGACATCTAGTTCTCTCCACTTATCAATAATCTTTATCTATTAATTTATCCCCTTATCTGTCTTTATACACAAGTTATATTTTTATACATAGGATGCACACATACAAGTAGTAAACACATAGAAAAAACCCCAAATATTTTATTAATAAGAAATAAATAGAAGAAGCACCCATATGTGTAATAGGTTACTATTGTGGTTACAACACCTTAAATTAAACATGTTGTTGAATTTCATTAGTACATGAAGTGTCTCATAGAAGTACAAGAAAAATATGGTGTGTATTATCTAAGGTGACCGTATTGCTGTTCTATATGCTTGCCAAAGAATAAAAGCTTTTCAAAATAGAGCCACTACTGAAGCATAAATGAAATCTTACATAAGTATTATAATTATCATTAAAATATTTTCAGATTCTTAAATATTAATAAAAGTTATGGCTTGCAATTATTTTCATTGTAAGAAGTTTATCATAAAGGAGATGAGAAGGAATAGAGTGTTAAATTTAAGAAGGTTGGAAATTAAAGTAAAATCATTTAATGCTTATTAATTTTAATAATTTGGTTAAGAGCCTAGAGAACTAGAGGAAAACAAAATTCTACTTGTATGTAGAAGTCATAATAAACAATTGGCTATTTAGGATCTGGAAAATTAGCATATATATTTTGTTTCATAATATATTCTTGTGTGTGCCATAGAGTCAATCCCGACGTGCAGGGATCTTGTAGGAAAAAAGGAGCTCTGGTGGCCCAGTGGTTATGCATTGTGCTGCTGACTGCAAGGTCCACTGTTCAAATTCATTGGCTGCTCCAAGGGAAAACAACAGGGCTTTCTACTCCCATAAAAATTTACTGTCTTAGAACCTCACAGGTACAGGTCTACCCTGTACTTTAGGGTTGCTATGATTCTGCCAATATCAACTCGCTGTCAGCAGGCTTTATTTTATTTTTGTAGGATAAAAGAAAGCCTTACTTGTATGGGATGTACATTTTGAAAAGTTTACTTGCTATGGAAGTGCAGATGGGGGTATGCTGGTAAATCAAAGAACAAAAAATAGCAAGATTAAAAATAAAGGGATTATTCAGTACAGGATGTTGAAATACAAGTGTTACTTCACTTGATCAGGTAGAGGAATCAACTTTTCAAATCAAAGGAATGTGCCTTTGAAAAAGAAGTAATGAAAGCTTAGTAAGGTAGTTATATAATTTCATGTCAACCTGGATATATATAAGGTGGTATTGAACTGGTCAATTAGGTCACAGCATGATGGTGACTCCTTGTGGACATGGCCTTCTCATAAAGTGGGTCCTGGGAAACTCACCTTCTCTCTCTACTTCACTTTCCTGATGGTAAGCCACTCTGGGACCTGCCAGAGTCCTGTGATAGTACAATGCCATTGGATCCACAAGATTTAGCACCCACCAGCCTGTGATCTTCCTGCATTCTGCATCATTGCATGTGGCTGCGTGAGTCTGAAGAGGAATGTATGGACTAGTGTTGGACTTAAGGCCTTGAATTGGATTGGGCTGGGAAGTTTTCTTGAACATAAAGCTTCTTGATATAAAGCTCTTTCTTATACATTTATGAGCATCATGGGATTTGTTTCTCTAGTCAATCTTGGCTGACACACAGACACACAATAATTTTCAGATACAAAATAAAAAAGGAGGAAAGAGGGAGGGCAGAGAGGATTTCAAATGGAATAGCCAAAGTATTTTAGAAAATAGGATGCTAAGTTTGCTGCTAATTTTCTTAATGTTCAAATAAGATTGATGGTTAAGTACTGGGGAAGAACTATTGGAAAGACAATTTTGGTGAAAGTGATATGGGGCCAATTAATTATAAAGCTGGTAGCTACCAGGTCTGAGAACAGGGGGAGTTGGAACATTCAAATAATAATGCTGGCTTTCAAAGAGTAATTTATAAGATTGGAGCCATCAGACTCTGACATCAATATCATGAAACACTGTGGCACACTACCCGTCCATAATAAAAGACACCAGAGGGATTGTGATAAGAGTTGTACAAGCCCCCGATAAATGATTTAAAAAAATAAAAGACTCCAGTAGTTATTGAGAGCTGAGCCTCTTTACAAACTGCACAAGGCAAATGCAGTATGAAATCCATGTCTTCAGATGACTATATGCCCTGACTCCCAAATAATCATAACTAAACTATACACTAAAATTGTAAATGATCTTGTCCTTTCCCCTAAACTGATCTCATGTAAGTGGATTAGCCTTACTTTTGCTCCTAACTTCCTCTATCTTCTCTCGTCCTCTTTCTTTCCCTCCATCTGATTTCTTTCCATTTCATCCTCACTCCGTTCCTCTTTCCCTCTCTCTCCTTTCATTTCTTCCGGTCTGCTTTTCAACCAGCCCGCCTACCTCAAATATTTGGAATTCCAGATATATCCCAATCATGTAATAAGCAATGCAGACTTGAAAAAAACCCTCCAAATTAGTCAGTAAAAACAACAATAGAAAAGACAGGGTTATTTCGTTTAGTTACAAGTGATGATAGAGGTGAGATGACAGTGATCTGCTTGGTAGCACATTTAATCTCAAAAGTTGTGATGATCGACTAAAAGTTGTGATGATCGAGAGTATTGTTGTTCACAAATATCCTCTTCTTAAACTGACTCTTCCCTGACCCTCCTACTGTCCACTCACTTTGAAAATGGGACTGGCTTTTGCAATGAAATGTGGCAATTAAATGATTTTAAATCATTGTGTTGTAGTGAGTGTGCTGACAGCAAGGTCAGAGATTCGAAACCTTAGGCTGCTTTGTGGGAGCAAATGAGACTTTCTACTCCTGTAAAGATTGATAGTCTCGGAAAGCTATGGAGTGGTTCTAATGCAGCCTGAAGGGGCACTACGAATCAGAATGAACTCAATGGCAGTGAGTTGAGTCTGGCACAATTCTACCATCCACCCCACCCCACCCCTTTGGTCACTCCCACCAAACCAAACTCAACTCTCCGGTTTCTTAGAGCATAATCTTTATGAGTGTAGAGAGCCTACTCTTTCTACCCCTAGCAGTGACTGGTGGTTTCCCATTTCAGACCTTGTCATGAGCAGCTCAATATCCTACAAATGAATTATCACCTCGGTCTGGAGGCCATAATTAGAGTGAACGTGGAATAAACCACAGTCTATCCTCAGTGACAATAAAGAAAAGTAATACAAATATTTATAAGTCGCTAAAATTGGAGTACCCATTGGCCATTCCTGCATAACTCTTCCACTCCCATAAAGAGTTTTGGACTTGGAAACTAACAGGGGGCAGTTCTACTATGTCCCCTGTCCTATAGGCTCGCTATGAGTGGGAATTGACTTGCCAGAAATGAGTTTGTTTTTTGTTTTCCCCTGGAAAATATTTGCCTGATTTTTCTTTACTTGACTGACTTGCGCCAATCTGTCTCAGCCACCTGTGTAGCCATTTTTGAACCATTACATATCTGGCCACGCCCACCATCCCACCCCCACCCCTCCACACACATAGACTTTCTTTTTCTGAACAATCCTTGCCTCATTTTCTTTTCATGATTAAGATTTAGTGGCTAAACTGTCACAGTATATTTTTAAGTGGAAGCAAGTGTAATAATGTTCAGTGCTAAGGTGTGTGTGTGTGTGTGTGTATGTGTGTGTGGAGAGAAGTAGAACAGGAAGTAATAACTGGAAATGTATTGGGGTACAATTGGCAGGAACCTGTTAAAGGGGTTTGTATGTCTTGTTAGCTTTTGCTCTTAAATCTACAGTCATTAAAAAAGAGGACACCGTATAATCTCACTGCTGTTTAGTTTTATACAAGAAACTGTTCTTCAATCTACTGACTAAATAGAATGAGAAATGAGACTGGTGACTGACCAATCAATTAGGTAATTTTCCAACCATTTTATCCATGAGAGGTTTTCCAGGTACAGTAACTCTGACCACCCCTTTTCCTCTCCACCCTGACCCTTACCGCTGATATTTTTGTAATCTGCCGACCACCAATATTTCAGAATCTTATGGTAGAAAGGATACCTCAGTGTCAAATCAAGAATTCAGTGTTATATCTTGTTACCTAGAAGTTTTCTTCATGAAATAACGGAATAATTGTCCTCCTAAATACGTAATTGTTTTCTTTTTTGAACTTATTTTTCTTCTGAAAATGTAAGCCTGTTGGGAAATAGTTTGGGGAAGATTAGTGAAGCCATACCAAAGTTGGTTGCTTCCCAAATTTAACCTTGGTGTTTTCTAACCTGGTGTTTTATGAAGGGGGATAGGTACACCGAAGGCAAACACACAGGTGGAAGACAGGTCAAGAGATGATGGAAGCAGATCCATCGCTTAGCTAGGAATGCTACCGTGACTAGCACCTAAAAGAGACAAAAGTGACCTTCCGCAAAAGTCAACACCCATTCCGAATTCAGACTTCCAGCCTCCAGGAAGATGACCAAGTACGTTTCTGTTCTTTAATGGCACCCACTTATAGTATTTTTGTTACACCAGCTTCAGCCAACTCACACACTTCTCTTGAAATTTTTCTCAGACGTGTTGCTTGAAGGAATGTCTATGCAATAAAGAAATTACAGGGAGCTATAAGGACCGTTGCATGCACATCAACATAAAAGGAAAGAAGATAAACTTAGTCTGAGGTTTATGAAGTCTTTTTCCTTCTCTGCAACTCCCTTGACATCTCACACTGCATGATGTTTGCATGTTTAAGCGGCAATAAGGAAATTCACTTTGTCTTGGTACCTAGGAGTGATCTGGGCGCTGCAAACTGCTCCTTGTCCAGCTGGAGGCGCTGGGCTGCTTGCTCTCATTTTAATTGTAACATACTTGAAGGCAGAGAACACAGGGTTCTGTTTTTCCATGACCTTTCTGCAGGCCTTCGCGTTTTAAATTGTTTGTCATGTATCCTCATATTAAGGGCAAACCAAAATGGAGAAATTGACATCCCTCTGATCTACATCAGTTCAACTGACATATGTTTAGAAAGAAAACAATCTCAAAGATCTTTGGGGTTTCTGAAGTTATTTGTGTGAATGTTTGAGTTAACTCCCACAATCACTATTTCACC
>NW_022103896.1:24949382-24953601 GCF_000313985.2 Echinops telfairi
TAAAGAATAATTTAACGTATTTTATAATATAAATGACTTACAGATAAAATGTTCCTATACCGAAGTAAACTGTACAACCCTTCTCAGTAGAGAGCAATTCTAACAGCCCGAATGCCCGCGGGCTCTGGATAGGAATGGAGAACGGATCATTGTCTATCAAGTAATGTTTTAAAAACAAAGCCTCAGTTCAATTCCCTTCAAGTTTTGATAGTCTCATCCTCATTCTTAAATAGCTAGTTTTTATGGATTAAAGATGCATACAAAAATCATAGGGAATAATTAAAATTACAAAATTAGGTCTATGAACCCTGATGGCTGTGTGGGCAGTGGAAGGCCACCAGCAGCTTCTTGGGAGCAAGATGGGCTTTCTGTTTCTGGAATGATGAACAAATCAGAAACGCAGAGGAGGGTTGTGGTGCCTCAGATTTGACTTAATGTCAGCAGTAGTGTTAATTTTCAACTCCTTTTATTTATTTAATTTCCTCTTGTCTCTTTTTAAAGTTTAATGAAAATTCCAGAGTTTCTTAAAGCATATACATATATAATTATTCTTGTTGCAGAAAATGTTCAAATTGACAATATCTCAGCTTTGGTCAAAATCTACATATTGAAGCTATTTAAACTGGCCACTATGTGTCCAATATGACCTGGACCTGAATTTAGAACACTGAATCAATCTGCATGCCTGTTTATCTCAAACGAGAATCAAAAAGAATTTCAGTTAGTGGCATATAAAAAATATTTTGACCTTCTCCATTAAAAAATTAATAAGAATAACTGAAAAACGTCTGCAGGCTGCTGATAATGCCACCAACAGCAGTAGTTAAAGCTTTGGAATAAATACAATTAAGTATATCCATTAAGCAATCTCACATTAATCTCAAATAGTCCACCTTCCACAAGAACGTTAATAATGTCTTTCAACATGTTACCATTTATCCTGTTTCATAATTCCTCATGAAGTTTAATGATAGCTGAGTTTATAAATAACATCTGGTAAATATGCTTTCAATATGCAAATAGAGTTATGAAGTTGACGGCTTGCAGAAAGCCTGGAGGTTGTTAATATATATTGCAACATTACTTTAGAAAAGAACATAGCGCGTGCGAATGTAGAAAATGAGTGGAGTGGGATAGGCAGTGGCTCTCTGTGTTGTGCCTGGAAAACAGCGTGTAATCTGTTATCTGGTGATGAAGACATACCTATTGGGAGAAGAGTTGATATTGAGGCTTGCAGAAAGTTTTTCACTTTGCTATAAGAACGACTACCGAGCAAGGGGGCCTGCATTTCTCTAAGATTATCATAAGAACGTAAATTAACTGTAGATAAGAAAAGAACAGCAACATGAAGAAGAGAAAACCCGTGGAGTGAAAATTTGTTAACTCCAGGAAGAACTCAGTAACAGGAGAGTTCGTCCGCGTGAACAATGACAGGCTCACACTGGGCCTCTGGGTGCGTTTGTTCATGCGCCAGGGCACCTGCTATTAATTTCTTACATCCCATTCCAGGAAGAACAATTCTTTTTATGTCTCCCTCAATCCTTACATCATGCTCTTTTAGGAGCATCTCAAAATAGACCAAAACAGATAGCTAAGGAAGAGATTTTTTCCCCCCCTAAACATACATCGACATTAGTAACCCTCATAGTTATTTATTTATTTACTTATTTTTGGTTTCATGTTTTAATGAAAGTGTTCCAAGTACCTTGGTTAAATAAACAAACATCTTAATTCATATTTTTTATTTCTTTTATAAGTCATCTAATAATGATGCCCTAGTTATTATAACAACTATGTTGCTGGATTTAGTATGTTTTCATGCCGAGCAGACACAATCTTTTGTCTTCTAATAAATTACATCAATATCTGAAAGTACACATGCAGTGTGAATTTTTCTCAATAAATTTTCCTAGACATTATTGACTTTCATCTCATAAATCACCTTCTCAAAAATTTTAGAAAAATTTTGTAGATCTTTTATTATCTTATAAATGCAATCATAGCACTTTGGAGAAAACGATTAAAATATATCCTAGCATTTGAAAATATCAGAAATTCAGAATATTTAAATATTATGTTATTCACATTTTAATATGCTTATATGCAATATGGTCTAGTTTCAGGACAGATTTAAAAGCTGCTCACCAAAAAAGTTTTAAAGTAATAGTTGTTCAATTGTTCCTCTAATTATTAGAGCTGATGATCTTACTATCTAATTAAACATGTTGTTTCCAAAAACCACAAGGGACCTCTGTCTACACTACAAAAGGAAAAGAAACATTGCCACAGAATCTACTCCACTTCATGGCTATTATGGTTTTATTTTGTTTCTCAACAGTTTATTGAGCCATAATTAACACATCAAATAATTTAGTAGTTCAGTCATATTAAGAAGGCTGGTGCAATAATCACTACAATCAACTTTGGAACATTTTCTTCCTTCTTGTTCCCATGGTTGTTGATCCCCTTGTTTCCCACCCCAACACCCCTTCCTTTCCAGAAGGTTATAATTCCCAGGTGCTGTCTTCATCTACCCCTCCTGACTTCACTAGTCACAAAATCACACAAAACAAAGTATAGAAACAACAACAACAATGCACAAAGTATACGGGTGGGGGCGGGGGATAAACCTCATTTACAAAGAAAGCAGGGAATATTATAAAATAACTTCAAAATTGGTCAAAAGGGATATTTACAGCTGCTAAAATCCACTTTACAGTGCTCTTTGTCTGATATTAAGGTTATTCTGATTTCTAGACAAAGGCCATTTAGATTCACTAGAAACTCAATCCACAGAGAGACCCTGCAAATGGATTTTGAACTTCCATTACATAAAATATGGATATACAACTTTTTATTTGGCATGGTAACAGAGTACATAATGTTCTATCACATCCAAATATATATACAAATATGGACTGTGTTCTTTTATAAAGCCAAACTGGCTTGAAAATTACACTTAGAAATTTATCTTACTTTCCAATTTCTGCCAATATGTTCTGGGAAGTGTACTTGTATGAACCTACGAGAAAACTTCAAGATTTTGTGGAAAATGGAATTAAAAGATATGGAATGTTTCCACAAAAATTTTGAAGCCCCTTTTTGTTTGCCATGTAACTATCGTTAGGCAAGATTTGACCCCAACTTCCTCCCTGGAATAGTCTTGTAGGTGCTGGTAGCTATGCTGATAAACAACTTGTATATAAGAACCTTGACTGATGAGAGCAATGAATGTACAAATGCGCTTTACACAATTGATGTATGTATGGATTGTGATAAGAGTCGTATGAGCCCCTAATAAAATGATTAAAAAAAAACAACCTTGAACTCTCTTAAAAGCATTAGGGAGGCAGAAACCATGCATAAATAATTTTCTTTTGTCCTCTATCACAAATAATATGATTCAACATAAAGTAAATAAATACTTATAAAAAATGATGATGAAGATCGTTTTTTAAAGTCGTCTTAAATAAAGCAATAACAGGATGGTTTTACAGTGTAATAGAGTCTTTCAATGGAAAGTTTTGTGATGATAAAATATTTCATATACATAGTCAAACCAACTTCAGAAGCCATGAAGCAAGGTATATCATTCAGGCTATCAGATGAACCTTGAATGAACGCAAAGACATTTGATTGTGTTCATCGAAAGCCATTATGGATAATATTGCATAGGACAGGAATTTCAGAACATTTCCTTGCGCTTACGGAGAAGCTGGACTGACACAAGGAGGCAGTTGTTCACACAGAGCAAGGGAATATTGAGTGATTGAAATCCAGGAAATGCGTGCGTCGGTTTGTATCCTTCCACCATCGCTTTTTAATCTGTATGCTGAGCAAGTACTTAAAAAATGGACTGTACGAAGAATGTCTTATCAGAACTGGACGGAAACTTCCTGATACCCTGTGATATGCAGGTGGTCCTTTACTTTCATAAACGGAAGGTGGTTTAAAGTGCTTACCATCGAAGGTCAAAGTGCAGCCTTCAGTGTGGAGTAAATAATGGAAACAAAAAATTCTCACAACTAGACAAGTAAGCAAAGATAAAAGATGGAAGATTTTAAGGATTTTCCTATACTTGAATCCATAACTTGACATAATCCCAATAAAGTATTACTCTCGTTATTCTATAGATTTATCTTTCTTGGATTCTGTTGACTGCAATCCTTTTGGTCTTATGTTCTATTCAGGTTTTTCTGATGGGTTCTAGCTTATCTTC
>NW_022103896.1:24955191-24956996 GCF_000313985.2 Echinops telfairi
CCCTCCAATCTCTGAAAAAATTTTATTCATCCTCTAAAATCCTGCCAGTGCAAATAATCTCATCCACAAAAGGTATTCCTATTCCACTCTGCATTATTTCTCCACAGTATATATGGTATATATTACTTTTTCTGTTTATAATAAATAGTTAGGCATCCACTTGACTTCTTAGATTGTGTTTGAGGAAAGTGGTCTTCAGGTCTGGTGTTGGTGGTTTAATGGTCTCTTTTAAGAGACATAGTGAGCACTTAACTTCCTGATACCTGTGAAGGAGAATTACTTGCAAATAGAATTACTTGAAAAGGACTATTAGTTAAGCTCACACGAATTCATTCTGGAGTAGTGGTGATCTTAATTGAATATGGCTGCTGTCCTTATAAAGAAAGATGACCAGAAACAGAAATGGAAAGTTTGCATAGGAAGATGTAGACAGAGATGGAAGGGGTGTGTTTTTAAGCCAAACTGGAGCCCTGGTTGTACAGTGGTCATACATGCGACTGCTAATTGCAAGGACAGAAGTTGGAATGCCTATCTGCTAACAGGAAAAATAAGAGGCTGTCTACATCCGTACAGAATTACAGCCTCCGAAACCCACAAGGGCAGTTCTACCCTGTCCTATATGGCTGATATGCGTTAGAATCCACTCCATGTCAATGAATATTTACATGCCAAGGGATTAGAAGGATTTCCAGAAATCCCCAGACTCTAGAAGAGGCAAAGAAGGACTTTCCTCTCTAGTCTCAGAGACAGTTTCGCCCTGCTGACATTTGACTTTGGATTTCCAACCACGACACGCGTGAAACAATGTCTCCACTGTTTGACTCAACATGACTTTGGGTACATTCTTAAACTAGCACGAGAAAATGAATACAACTGTATTTCCATAGAATGTATCAAAGTGTCCCTACGTCGTGAAAAAAGGTGAACAAACACTGTATATGCAAATTCTGTGCAAATAGAAACACTGACCAAATAATTGTTTGATTATTCAAAATCTGTAATAGTTGAGTAGGAAGCTGGTCTTTATTCACATTTTGAGCATACTGCTGAAATGCAGTTTTGAAGTGTATATGGATAATTATAAAAAAATTAGTATCCTGAAAAATGCATTTAATTATTCGTTTCTTTCTTTTTCAGTGGCGTATTTGTATAGGCAATTAAAATAAAATCTTGGCTCTTTATAGGAATGACCCCATAGCCAGCTAGAAATTAAAACATTTTATCTTGAAATCATAATTTTATGGACTTATAATTTAATTTTTAATTAGCTTCAATTATTTATTTTGTTTTAAGAAACAGACTATGTGAAGGATCCTTGGTAGTTGTTTATACATTCTTTTAGCAATAAAGTGCCGTTATATTTTTTCATATCCCTAAGTCCTCCCTTAAGAAAAGTATTGGGGTTGTTATTTGCTAAAGGACATTATTTACTATATAATTATATACCACACCAGACAAAGGAAGTCTGGTGATGTAGTGGACTATGGATTTTGCTGCATATAAGTGCAAGGTCACGTATTTGAACTCACCATCACTCCAAAGGAGATTAACCTGTCTTTTTCCATAAGGATTTAAAGTCTAAGAAGTTCAAAGGGGTCCTTCTCCTCTGCACTATAGTGTTGTTGTGAGGTGAAATTGATAGGGTGGCAGTGAGAATACAAGACAATCTAAAAACAGTTATTTATATTATATCTGATGCCTGTAGTGAGCAAATATCATACTAGGAAAATAGATGGGAATATCACATATTAAAATATATATTGGCTTTCTAGCCATAGTTTTTATACCTCCCACAAAATGATTTG
>NW_022103896.1:24957857-24959684 GCF_000313985.2 Echinops telfairi
ATCCTAAAAGAAAATACATTTTAACAAGATTTCCATACAACCCTTTCTATTTCAGAGATTTAAAAGTTATTCAAAATGAATTTGTATTCAGCTAGGGAAAAGGAAGAAAGAAAAGCATTATCAATTTTATCTTTATTCAATAAACATATTTTATTCAGTTCCTGTCATAAAATAGAGCCCTTATAATTCTTATAAAATATTGTATATAGTAATTTAGTTATAACGCTAGTTTTAGAGATATACTATTGTTTTCTGGGGTTTTTTCTTAAATAAAAGTAAGAAGTTTTCATAAAGCAAATATATTAAAATATATTTATTATTATAATTACTTTATATAATGATGTCTGAGTGAATAAGTGTTTTAAATATATACTTCAATACTATTTAAGCTGAGCAATATGAAGAAGAAATCAACTTGATGGCCGTGGGGTTAGATTTTGGTTATATGAAGAAGAACGCGCATCAGGTTTGAAGGAAGATGCATTAATAGCCTAAATTATGCAGATGCCCCAATTGTGCTTGCTGAAAGCAGAGGGCAGCTCAAGAAGATAAAGAATTATCAGGAAATATGCAACTGCCTGGAGTTAGGAAAACCTAAAAAGAACAGACCATATATACAAAACTGAAAAGCCTGCTGAAAAAAAAATCAAGCTTCGAATTACAATATTAAAGAGTCTACAAGCAAAATATTGAAAAATGAAGAAGCATCAGAAGTTGAAAGGAATGCACAGTATGTACTCCAAAGAACTAGCTGGCATTCAATCACTTGTAGAGGTCGCATGTGATCAAGACCCTGTGATACTGAAGGAAGAAGTCTGCGCTGAAGGCATTAGCCAAAAACAATACTCCTGGAACTGATAGAAGTCAAAGGAAATGTTTCTACAAACTGATGAAGCACTGGAAACATTCACTGACCTAAGCCAAGAAATTGGAAAGACAGTTCCCTGGCTAACTAACTGGAAGAGATTCATATTTATATCCCTTCTGAAAGATAATGTGAAAATTATCAAACAATATCTATAATATCACATGCAAGTGCAGCTTTGTTTGCTGGAGATTAGCCAACCACAGTTGCAGCAGTACATTGACAGAGAACTGTCAGAGTTTCAGGTTGGATTCATAAGAGGATGTGGTATGAAAGTATCATTACTGACATCAGATGATACCTGTTTAGAGTGGGGGATGCAGAAAGGTGTTCATTTGTGTTTTATTGACTATACAAAGGCATTCAACTATATGGATCATAAACGGTGGATAGCATTGAGAAGAAGGGGAATTCTAGAATACTTCATTGGGCCCACTCAGAACCTGTCTAAGGACCAAGAGGGAAAAGCTGTCCAAGGAAGAGTTTGAACAGAATAAGAGAATACTGGGTGTTTGAAAGTCAGGAAAATAATTTGTAATAGTTGTCTACTTTCACCATACTCATTACATATGTAGGCTGAGCAAAGAGTCTGAGAAACTGGACCACGTATCAAGATTAGAGGAAGGCTGATTCATATTTTTTTGCTGTGCAGGTGACACATCTTGCTTGCTGAAAGCGAGGAAGACTGGAAGGATTTGCTGATGAAAATCAATGGCTGCAGGCTTCTTATGGATGTGACTCAGTGTTGAGAAAACCAAAATCCTGGGCCAATAGGTAACATCATGATAAAGAGCCAAAAGATTGACGTTGTCAAGGATTTCCTCTCGCTTGCATTCACAACCAGTGCTCACTCTGTTAGGCTGGATTGTCTAGAGAAACAAGCCAGTGGCACTCAACTATGTACAAGAAAGACCTTTATGTCGAGAAGCAATTGTACAAGAAGGCACCCCAGTCTCATTCAG
>NW_022103896.1:24960675-24962191 GCF_000313985.2 Echinops telfairi
TTAAGGAAGTAAGAAAGTTAGGTTTTGGAAAATACTTTGTTTAAATTGAATTACTAATTCATTGATACAGAAATATTGTTGTAGAAGATTACAAGACCAAGAAAGAAACAAAATCAGGGGATGCAACTTAGATGAGAAATAAAAGGAAAATGACATGAACACCTATAGGTGAGTCTGGAAGATCATTATCAGTAAACAGCTAATTTCATAGCACAAGACTCATTATTAGCGTTTGTGAGTAGAAAGAACTACAAATAGACTAGACGCACCAGTAAACCCATGTTTTTAGAGCGTGGTTATACACAAAACAGTCAATATACAGCTTATCTTAGACTGTGTTCTCTAGAGAAGCAAGACAAGTGATTTATCTCAAGGAAATGTTGAGGATGAAAAGCGCCAAGTTCACTAGTGAGGCTTCTCCTGAGTCGTGTAATTACAGAGGCTGATAAATCCAACATTGACAGTGAAATGACAGGCTGCTGGTTTACAGTCTGTGGAAGCTAATGAATCCCAAGACTGGGATAATTGAAGGTCACTGCTGCAAGTCCAAAGATAATAATGAGTCAGATGCTGGATTCAAGCCCAAAGCTGGAGAGCTTTGCCAGAACAGCCGAGGAAAACCTCCTTCCACAGATCAGCTGCTCATCGCAAATCTCATCGTGAAAGGAGATTTCGTCATAACGGATCTACCTTTGCGGACTGTGACTCAGCTAAGTTGATACACAACCCTAACTAATACTGGACTCCAGGAGTCATTGTGCTCTCAGAAAAGAGACACGATTTTCATAGAGGAAATATTTTCATTCAGAAAAACGTTTGAGGATAAACAGAGCATTTTTCTATGGATGTATCTTGAAATCTCGAAGGTATTATGAAATGGTTATGAGTCACAGAGGGGGTAGAGAAGGGACAGAGAAAGCTATGCATAAAGTTATGAGAATTACAATTAAGACAATGGGAGAAGACTAGGAAGCATACAGATGCTTGTGTTACTGACAACAAAATGAATGAGAGCTGTCTTGGTAGTTGGGAGTGGTGGTCGCACTGTGAGCTTGGAGGAAGGGTTGTGTGACCTCTCTCATGACCATGTTTTTTGGAAATCATGAGTCTGTGGAGATGGCTATACTTAGTTATAATGATTGAGGGGGTCTTTGGCCATATCATGGTGGAAAAAATATTGTTTTGTCAGTATTCACATTTGACTATCATTGAGAGTTGGAATATTTAGGGAAGGTAAATATTCTTTTCAGTGAGGAATGCCATTTGATTCATGACAATATAGTGTAGAGGGTCTCGGTTTGGGATCTATTTTTTGTCTTTTTATAAGAGGGATTATCATATGTAAGTGCATAGGATCCCAATAGCCTTTGGAAGTCAACACCAAGTTATCAGGCCCTATCTCACATGGATGGGAAGGGAAAGAGAGAAAAACATGTCTGACATGCAGAAACTGGATCGAAACATATTAGGTTTTATTGATTTACACACAGGTAGACCTTAGTATTCTCCTACTGAA
>NW_022103896.1:24962691-24975454 GCF_000313985.2 Echinops telfairi
GGTGTGTGAGCTTTCTTGCTGCAAAAAGCAATGACTTTTTTTCCATGGTTGTTAAATTAAAAATCATTTACGATTATCTTCGGCTGGAGGACATTGGTGAAGGACATGGAATATCTTTTTGAGCCATAGGGCCCACATTTCGCTGTGACCCGCATGGCCAGCAGTTGAAGCTACCAGCATCTCCACGGGAGAAAGACTGAGAAGGGGCTTCAACTCCATCTCAGAAATCCTCAAGGGGATCACTGTGAGTCAACAACGACTGGAAGGCAGTGAATTTGTTTTGTTTTGTTTGGAGCCTTGCCAATAGAATGCAAAAAAAATAGTTACTCTGCTCAGAAAGTAATATTATTCATCACATTATATGATTCTCTAATTATTAGCACAAGAAATGTAACAATATGGTAAAATAATGCTATAGCATCTGTACTTTATATCATATATTTTTAAGCTGTAATAAGCTTATTTCATGCTGATATCTGGTATAAAATCATCTGATTTTCTGGTAGTGCTTTTATTTGGTGAGGATAATTGTTTATTACTTAAATCAATATTGTCACTAATTCCCAAACACAGCCGAAGACTAAAGCAGACTCCTTTTCAAATGTTAAATTGTACCACCATTTCTTGTTAGGTTGAACCCAATCCCTGACATTTTAAAAAGAGGGCACCTGACATGCACATGAAATCCCTTTCAAAGATATTTCCAATCCTCTATACACAACTAGGACATATGTGCCTATTTGGAATGGGATATCCAGAGGGATAGACTTTATTAACTTTATATCATTTAGAAATTAGAATTAATACCTGAAAATATCTTATTATGTATTTAACATGAATCATCTCACTCACAGTTGAATAGAATCTAAAGGATGAATTTAGTATCAAGAAAAATGACCTGCTGATGTCACTATGTGGAGAAGGCGTTTTATGAAGTGATGGAATAAAGACAAATGCATCCCTGTGAGAAGGTTATTTGAAGGACACTGAGAATGAATCATCATGAAATGAGAGATGACAGAGTGAAGTCCAGTGTCTGGTTGGAAGAGTTTCTAGGGGACCTATCTCAGTCATTAGCAAACAAATAAATCTGCTCTTTTATATAATTTAAAAATTTGTTCTACATTTTTGTCCCACTCTATCTATAACTTTTATTGTTATCCTTATCAGAGAAGTTGGTAGTAATACCCATGCGCCATCTAATTCTGGTCTCAGCCAAATGGAGGTTGTGGTTCACGGGGGCCCATTCGTTATTTAGACTAATTACTTTTGAGTCATTTATTTTATTTACTTCTGTTTGATCCTAATCAGGGGTGACCCTTCATTACATTGATCTATTAATAGAGCCTGCTCGACTACATTTCTGGGTATATTTGCAGCACTTACGGATACATATGGAAAAATGGTTGGAACTCAAGCTCGATATACTTGTTGGGAACATTCTTCACTAGCTGTTTCATCTTCTGTGTGTTAACTAGCATCTTTGTACCTTGGTTTTTTCATTTGGAAATTGAGGGTACTCCTAGCTGGTACAGGATTTTTTTTTTCTTAAAGAAAATCAGGTAATATATTTAAAAGCCTTATTCTAAACCATTATATTTCTTTTTAACATTAGTATTGTATTGTTACTAACCAACAACTTTACAGGGAAATATTGACAATTTATATGCACTCCATAATAAAAGTTTCCTTTTAACAATGAATTTTTGGAACCCTAACCCTAATATTAGCCTTAAACCAAACTCTAACACTAACACAAACCATAATCTTAACCCTAACCATACCCTAACTATAACCCTAACCCTAAACATAGTAATTCTAACAATAACACAAACCCTAACCCAAACTCTAACCCTAAAACTAACATTAAAGCTAACCGTAACACTAAGACTATCCGTAACCATAACGTAAGACTATCCCTAACCATAAACAACCCTAATCCTAATCCTAAAACCCACTCTAAAACCATCCATAACTTTAGCTTTAACCCTACCCTAAGCCTAACTCTACCTCTAATCCTAATACTAACGCTTACTAACTCTAACTAACTAACCCTAACCATTACACTAACCGTAACCTAACCCTCAGTCTAATACCAACCACAACCCTATCCCTAACAACAAACCTAACCCTGACCTCAACACTAAACCTAAATCTAACACTAATCCTAATGCTAAAAAAAGAGAAAAAAACAATGAATTATTGTTTAAATTTGGGAATAGATATAAGAATTTTATTTTTACTTCATTCTTAGAGCACTGTCATAGAAACAGCTATGAATTCCAGGGATTAATTTTCCAAAGTCAGCATAGGTATGAATAAATACACATGAAATAATTAAAATGGAAAGCACCATACTGCTACATTAGAATATCGTTACATCAAAATACAGCTCCATCAGAGGCAGAATATGAAAATGAAAAAGAACTGTCGCTTCATAATGGCGAGCAGGAGGAAATAGTTGACTATTATTTTTAAGAAAAACATAAAAGATATGCTGAAATAGCACCCAGCTTGTAATGTCAGAGCAACTTATAAAACATTTATATTATTGCTTAACCAGCAAAGACCAATTATCACAATGTATCTATAGATTTAGTGATATGGAATTTTTCACAGCATATATTTAAAACGAATACATTTTCTGTTTTCTAGAATTTGGTCTTCTGTGTGCAGTAGTTAACAGGAATGGAAATACCCATTTATACCCATACTAATTATCAAAATGATACTTAGCTAAGACTTTTACAACTAACTTAGCAAGGAGAATTGGCTCAACACTGATAGCATTATATGCATATGTGAAATTATAGATATATGCCTAGATGTATTATTAATTATCTCTGACTACATAGCAAATTATGTCAAAATAAACTCGTTTGAAACAGATGAATGTTATTTTCCTTTTGCTATGAGTCAGGAATCTGTGGCCTAATCTTCCTGTTTAGGGTCTCTTACAAGGCTCCAATCAAAGTAATGACAGAGGCTGCCATAACTTCTTTTCAGTTAGTCTCACCAGGTGCAAATACCCTAATCTAACTCTTCTTTTCCCCAGTTTATTAGAATAAGTCCAGCTATTGGGCCCAGTTAGAGCCAATAAATTTCACATCACAATTTGGAATTGGAAAACTAGAAGCACCAGTAACTGTCTATGAATGTCTTCAACCAGGAACGGCTTTAAAGCGGTAGGTGAACAGCCGCTTCTGAAAGTGCATTGTTAAGAAAAATGATGGAAATGTTCTTGATCGGTGTTATTAAACAATGTCCCATACCTGAATTGTTCAGTACGGTAATGCAAAAATAATTTTATCAGCACAAGTCTGTTCCCAAGGAGGTGAAAGTTAAAGATGACCCAAATATCTGACGTTTGCAAAATGATCATTCCACTTCATTATCCCTGGTATCAACCATCACCTCCCATCTCAGTATCCCCACTCATATGCCAGGGTTCCTAATTCACTGCGACATCACACACCATCACAGAGCTCACAAAGCATCAAGGAAATGGCTCATGTGGTGGTAGAGGTTCCATATTGAGGCTGAATATGTACAGTGAGAGGATGAAACACATTTCCTGATTTTAAACCTTGCAGTAAGTCCTTGTTCTGTTTTGAAAACTGCCTCTTGATGCATATGCACGTTCTGCATCACCACAGTGAAGTGTTCTGGATTCCTGTTCTTCTCAAGGCAACTTATAGTTTGTTATGATCCACACAACGGAATGCCTTTGTATGGTCAATGAAACACAAATAAAAATCTTTTCGATATTCTAGGCTTTCAGCCAAGATACATTTGACATCAGCAAAGATTTCCGTGTTCCATGACCTCTTCTGAATCTGGCCTGAACTTTGGGAGCCCCATGTCAATATACTGCTATGAGCGTTGATGATTTTCAGCAATATTTTACTTACATTGTATATTTATGTTATTGTCCTATAATTTGAGCATTATGGCTGTTCACGTTCCTTTGAGATGTGTACAAATACTAAATTCTTTCAGTCAATTGGCCAAGTTAGTTGTCTTCCAAATTTCCCGAATGCTTCCAATGCTTCAGTAGCTCATTGAACAATTTCAATTGGTATTCCATCTATTTCTGGAGCTTTGTTTTTGGTTAATGCTTTCAATGCATCTTATACTTCTTCCTTTAATTCAATGGATTCTTGTTCATCTAATACCTCTTAAAATGGTTTAATATCAACTATTTGATATTAAATAGTTCTTTTTTAATATTGTTATAGGATATTTTTAAAGTTCTTTGAGGTACAGAAATTCTCTGTATTCTTTACATCCTTTTTTGAGAATGAGAATCCAGAACATCCTCTTTTGAATGATGCTTCTCATGCATCATTCAGCACTCTGCCCATAAAAATCTTTCACTATTGCAACCTGAGGCTTGAATTATATTTTGAGTTATTCATTTGAAGATATGCTGAATGTGTTCTTCTCTTGGTTTTCTAACTCTAGTTCTTTGCATATTTCATTATAATAGGTGACTTTGTCTTCTTGAGCTTTCCTTTGAAATATTTTTCTTCAGATTTTTGATGTCTTCATGTCTTATACTTGCCCTAACTACTCTACAATTAAAAGCAAGTTTCATAGTCTCTTCTGACATCCACTTAGATTCATCTTTCATTGCTGTCATTTTAATGATGTTTTACTTTCTTCATGAATGATCTTGATGTCATCAAACAGCTTATCAGGTGTCCTGTCATTATTGCTCAATGCAGCAAATCTATTCTTGAGATGTTCTCTGAATTCATATGGGATAAAGTCAAAGTGATATTTTGACTCTCGTGGGATTGCTTCTTTTTCAACATCAAAATAAAATTACATATGAGCTATTGATTATCTATTCCACAGTCTGTCCCTGGTCTGGTTTTAGCTGCTGAAATTGAGCTTCCTCATAGTCTCTTCCCACAGATGTAGTCATTTGATTTCTGTGTATTCCATCTGGAGAAGTCCATTTGGATAGTTGTGTTAGACCAGGTTGACTAGAGAAACAAATCCAGAGACACTCATACACGTGTAAAAGAGAACTTTATATCAAAATGTAATTATGTATCAATAAAGCATCCCAGGCAAGTCCAGATCAAGCCCATAAGGTCAATATTAGCCCATAAGCCTGATATTAGCCCATGAATTCCTGTTCAGACTCACTCAGCACATACAGTGATGTTGAGTGCTGGAAGATAACAGGTTTGTAGGTAGAAAGTCCTGTGGATCAATTTGCAGTGGACGCATCTCTGCGGCTCTGGCTGCCATCAGCATGGCTCCAGGTAGCTTGTCAACAGGAAGATGTAGCAGCAAGAGAGAGTTCCTAGAATCCTTGTGAGAAGGCCATGACCACAGGGAGGGATCATCAGGTTGACACCTGATTAACAGGTTAGATTTCACCCTTTATTCTTTTATACAGGTTGATATGAAATTGTGTAACTACCATGGTAGTCATCATTTGTATTACTGAAAAAGGTATTTGCTATGAAAAAGTCATTGGTCTTGTAAAATCAACCATTTCCAGCTTAATTTCTTTTATTAAAACCATATTTCCCAACTACTGTTCCTTCTTCTTTGTTTCCAACTTTTTGCCTTCCACATGCCAATAGTTATCAGTTCGTCTTGATTACATGTTCGATCAATTCACCCCTGAAGACTGGTAGAAGGCTTAAATTTCTTTATCACTAGCTTTTGTGGTTAGTACATAAATTAGAACAATAGTCATATGGATTGTATTTCCTTGTGTGTGGGTAGACATTATCCCATCACCAACAGCATCATTCTTCAAGATAGATTTTGAAATGTTCTTCCATATAACTCTCAATATAGCAAACCATATGATTTTCTAATTCAAAATGGCCAATACCAGTACATTTCAGCTCACTAGAGCCTAGAATATCTATCTTTATGCTTTTTTTTCAATTTTGACAACTTCAATTTTGCTTCGATTCATACTTCACACAATTCCAAGTTCCAATGATTAATCAATATTTGCAGCTGTATATCTTCATTTTGAGTCGCATCCCGTCAGCAAATGGTCTGAAGGGTTTCCTCCTGCAGGCTACTCAATCCATATCATTATGGTTGGCTGTACTTTGAAAAGGCAGCTCTTCCTCAAAGGTATTTTGAGTGCCTTCCTGCCCGAGTGACTCATCTAACACACTTCTGCTTTAGCTCACTAAGCTATCAGTAAATGACAACGTGCTGATGCTATCCATAGAGTTTTCAATGGCGAATCCCTCTGAAGTGGACAGTCTATTCCTTATTTTAGTTTGTTCTTAGTCTCGAAGCTCTGCTGGAATCTGTTCACTCTGGGTAAGCCTGATGGTATTTGAAATAACCGTGACATAGTTATCAGCATCACAGCAATCCATAAACCATCACAGTACCTCAAACTTATAAACAAGTGGTAGATTCTGGAGGCATGGATCTAGAAATTCATCAGGGTTTCATTCTCTGTGGGCAGATACTGTCTCTTTCTGGGTCTGTGGCTGCTTCCGCATTTCTGGGTTCCACTTGGCTTGTGGCGATATCCTTTTCATCTTTCCCTCACCATCACATAATCCTCTCTTTTGTTTATTATAAATCTCTGTCTTTACCTTTCTCATGCGATAATGCATATCACTGGAGTTGGAACTGATAGCACCCACACAAATAATCTAGACTTATCTCCTATTCCCAAGATACTCAATCACATCTGCAAAGTTCCTTTTATCAAATAAATTGACAGTCACAGATTAGAAGGATTTAAAGTAGCTATCCTTTGAGAATGGAGAAGACTTTTTAGCTGTCCACAGTGATCTTGACATTTAATGATCTGAAATTGATTGCTAAACCAAGTTTAAAATGAAGTTTAGATATTTTATGATTCACTAGAACATATTCTTGAGCTATGCTAGGTAAGTTAGATTGACTTTATACATTTCTAACTGTGACTATCTATAAAACAGTATGTCTAAGTCTAACTTGTAAATCCCGTACACCCATTTCATCAATCACCTAGCTTGAAAGTATCTCTAGGGAGCAACTACTGCCTTTCCTTGCCTCTGGCAGAGCATTACTTAAATTAACCCAGGAAGATGGGTGTCTATTCTCTTCCTAAAGCTCTTCTGAAAGAGAGCTTGCATGCCTTTTCCCAGCAATACATTTTGTTATCTCACGCAATGAATATTTAAAATCTAATGCTTGCCTTCCAGAGGCACCGGAAAGAGTAAAATCTTTATAACATACACCTGTAATGAGAAGTTCCAACAGTCGATGTAGTGGACTGCAAATTTGAGGCATATAAGAAAAACTAGAGCAATTTATGGATTTCGTTTTTATATCATCACTGAAGCTATGAAACTCAAATACAGTTTTGCAGAGGAATCTATTTTGATATTTCACTTTTTTTTTCCTCCCAGCTTTTGAGAAGAAAGTTTTCCCCTTTAAAACTAACATTAGCCTGGAGTGATTGAAAAGTATGTGAACAAAAGGCTTTCAAGTTCCTTTTACTCCCAGGTTTTTGCTTCCCCCCCCCCCTTTCTTTTGAGTTGTATTGAGAAGAAGAGGAGACAATGATGCTAGGGTAAGTGGAGGACAGAAAAAAATTATGAAAATGAAGATTAGGAGGGTTCTAAGTCCTAAATAACATATTTTATTTTGTTATTTGTAAGACATAACCATGTGTGATGTATCTTCTGCTAAAAATCTCTGATATTTTATACAAGAGATGTAATTCAAAGGAAAGTACGAGCCTGGTTTGCTTGCAAAAATACTTTGGCTATCTCTTTGAAAGTCTCAAGTACCATTTTCCCAATTCAATTCCCACTGATAGGTAGCTCCAACAACTTTCTGTGACATCACTGTCCTCAGAGATTCCTGGTTTTGTGATTAGCTGCTTTGCTGTGGAACACAGGAAATTATGCAGTCAGTGGACAAGTGTTCCTCTAGGCATTCTGAGGGAGATGTACTCCCATGGAGATTTACAGCCTCGAAAACCCCATTTAGAGTTGCTATGATTTGGAACCCACTCAATTACAAGAACTTTTTGCTTTGGTGATTTTAGTATCCCACCATAAGGAAAAGAAATGTTGGAAAAGGGTACATCTAGCCCATAATCTAAGAGTGAAAATGTAGAAATATTTTCCCTATATTTCCATCCACTATTCAGTTATCATTTTGTTATACAATCATGATTTTAAAAAAATACTATGATCCTGGAAGTTAGGTCACCAGGATTTTAAATACCAGCAGTGTTACCCAATATGGATTAGTTTTCCCAACTATACTGATGATCTATTCCTTAAAATTAGTCAACAAGAAGCATTTGGATCACACAAGGACATCAGTTCACTTGCGTTAGAGGGGTCAGTCAATGGACAAGACCGTCTATTGCAGAGAAGTAGAGTGAGAGCCAGCGAGAGTGAGCAGGACACTCAGGGAGACGTGTTAGCCTGATGGCTACAAGGATAGACTCCAATCTTAGCATGACACCGAGCATGGCCAAGCTTTGTTCTGTAGGACAGAGGTTTCCAAGGGCTACAGTCAACTCAACTGAAGTTTATTGAGCCATAAATCCATCTATCCATATATCATCTATCTAATTTCTGTATTCATGACTCTCCAATACCTAATGTAAATAAGGATACAGTATCTAAGATATTGGAATATTCATTTTTAGTTAAATCAAGGTACTAAAATTTTATTCCTAAAAATTCTCTGACATCTTCTTTTAGGAAAGCATTACTTTCGTTCCAAAATGATTCCTGTGTTTTAAATACAAATTAAGGGGCGTTCTTTATACACATCCTACTTTTAACTACTTTTTCTAATGAAACGCTATACAACTCCTTTGACTTTTGAAAAAATGATAGCACTTTGTTAATATACTTAATCTTCTAAGGTGATAGTGCTTTATCACTCTAATTTAAGAATGGTTAATAAGCAATGTACATAACGCTTTGTTCAAGGATTTAATGAAATGTATGTCTAAGGCTTTGAATTAAGAAATTATAAGTAGTGGTGAAAAATATGTCAAACCAAGGGATTGCTGCTCTCTAGTTTATGTGAGAAAAGCCTGACCCGCAGGGAAAGGATTAGGAATAAAGGGCATCGTAAGAGTGTGGGCCTTCTAGTAAAGGGCATCCTGTAATTTGATTTTGTATATAGTTCAAGACGCAGAATCGTATTTCAAGAGGGTGAAATGGTGTGTGATTTTCACTAAACAATTTCTTCACTAACACATAACTGTGAGATGATTACAACCATTTCTCTCCTCAAACTTAAATTTAAAGAACAACTGACAAGTCATTCTTTGTGAGAGGATTTGTCTCTTCTACATGTCTCTTTGGGGATTTTATGAGCTTAAGTGTGCCAGGAAATGGAAATTTTCTTCAATCAGGTAACGGTGAATAATATCATGTCGATTACTATGCTTATGGAGGGATACAGAAAGAGTTGTGGAATGTAAGAAACTGTGAACAATGTAATAGCTCTTTTCCTGGCAATTATCCTATGTACATCGTACATTTCTACCTCAGTGTTTCATTAGTTTAAAAAGTTTTGAATTGAAAGGCTAAGAAAAGGCAGTCCATTCTTAAGTTACAAAGTCTCTGCTTTAAAAGTTCTGTAAATTGCTAGTTTGGGATAGAATAATATTTTAAACCATGGCAAATTTCCCAGCTAGTCAAATATGGAAACATATTCTAAGTGGGGAAAATTGTTATTCATTATTAGAGTCTCTCATTACTGAACATTCCCTGCAAAATCTTAGTCCATGGGCACCTTTCCAATTATACACATAATTGGAAAATTTCTTCATTTTAGAATTCAAAAGAGGATTGATCAATCTTCTCCCTTCTCCCCATTAGGCCAATTTTCTTGTGTAGGATGCATAGCTAGAACTGGAGTAGTAAACATAGTCGATAAGACTTATCTTAGAACTTACCTAAAGTGGCCAATATTTGGAGAGTGATCCTGAATGACTATAATGGTTTTCTATTCCATCATCCCTTTCTTTACACGAGCCATTTTAAAAATAACTTTGTTTTCTATCACAATGATACACCTATAGGGAAAAAAGGAGGAAGATAAAATTCCAAAATGGTGGCAGTTAAGAATAACTGGATCTTTGCTTAATTAGTTACTTTACTGGGCAAACCATGTTCAGAAGTGCTTGATAGGAGAACTTGGTTAAAGATGAATTGTATCATAAGTAGTTTAGTGAAAAGCAGAGTAAACTATCATGTACGAAACGTGCCAACTACAAAGCAAATATAATAAATCATGTGAATGTTTATCTTAATAGACTCTGTGTTACTTTTACAATTTAATGAAGCTGTGTTTGGAGTGACTTGTGGCAAAACCTCAAAGAAACAGAGATTGTAGTGGCTCTTAATTCCAGGGGACATTGTATGAATTATTTGGATTTACTGTGAAAATAAGGGATTCACATCTTTATTAGTGTAAACTTTGTTTTATACTTAAGAATGATTCCTTCATCAGGTTGAGGAAAAGTTGATATTGCAGGATGAATATTTATCGAAGAAAATGCAGTGTCACAGAATAATGAACTATGAAATTAAAGAAGTATAAGAAAGGACTATTTTAGGGATAAATACTTTTATATGCTGTCTTAGTTGGGTTTTTTTCCAGAGTACAATAGCATTTAATGCTTAGGAACATCTGTACCAACAGCCACAGAAACTGTGCTGGAGGACAGGGCCCAACCCTTCCCCACACCATGCATAGTGGACAGGAGCTGGCATGGGCCAGTCCCAGAACCTCATTCCTGGGGCCTGTGGGGAGACCCCTATCAAATATCAACTAATTACCATTCTGCATTCAATAGGGGAGGAGTACACACCCCACATACAAGAAGAACCCCTTGACCCCAAGTATTAAATAGGATAAGGATGCAAGAGTTAGAGTTATAAGGAAACCACTGCTGGGACAGCCCTACGGACGCTGTTAACTGAGGTCACAGGGATTGGGACTCATCGTGGTCCCCTTCTCCCAAAGGTGCTCACTTTCCCAGGGTCTTCATCCGCTTGTCAATGCTGGCAAATTTCCCCTCAGCTGTGGCCAGGTTTTCATGCATGGTGGTCTGCACCTGTGTCAGGAGAGAGGCGTTGTCCTTGAGGGAACTAGCAATCAGCTGCTGGGTGGTGTCCAAGTGTGCCAGAAGTTGACCAAACTGCATGGCTTGCTCATGCAACTGCTTGATGGAGACGAGTCTCTGCATCAACTCGGGAAGGGTGGAAGCGAGAGGACTCCAGCGCTGTACGGTTTCCTAGAGCTGGTGCACCTTGCTTTGTGTGTCTGCATCCTGCACAGAGGCTTTATGCTTGGCAATCTCATTCACCTTTCCCAGGATGCTCTGCAGCCAGGTCTCCACTTGGTCCAAAACTGCAAAGTCCAGGGCATTCAACTTTGCTTGCAACAACTCCACCGCCATAAGACAGGCTCCCCGTAGACCTGCAGAAAGAGGGTTCTGAGCATCCTGATCACACCATACAGTTGCTTCCAGCTCTGTCAGAAGCTTCTCAAGTTCTGCAACTTTGGCAGCCTGAAGAGAACTTGTCCTGCTCCGGCCGAGCATGATGTTCGTAAGTGACAAGGGCCCTGCCAGTAGTCTTTCCCCCTGAGCCCAGCTCCTTTGCTGTCCTTTGCTGCTTCTAGCTGCAGCAGCAGGCACTTAGCCAGAGCCCCATCAGGGTCAGGGAGGTTGATCCCAACCTCTGGTCCCAGCAGCTTCTCCAGGTGGGAAGCAACCAGCTGCTGCTTTAGGGCTGCCAGCTGCTTAGCCAGCACCACAGGGGTCAGCTTCTCCTCAGTGGCCGACTGCTTCACTGTCGTTTTGATTTTCTCAACTTCAGTTGTCAGCTCTTGGACCTCATGCAGTCGTTGCTGAGTCACTCCCAGGCCCTCTCCAAGCATCTCATAATTGCCAGTCATGTCCTGTCCTCTTGGTTTTTCCAATATGATCCGAGAAATCAAGTCCCTTTGTCCCCACTCTCTTGTCCTTGAACTTGTCGTAGGCAGCATTGGGATTGACAATGATGCGCTCCACACTTGTGCTCGGCAGCTCCTCCGCATCAAATTCAGCTTGATCATCCTCAGGAAGGTCGTGGGTTTCATAAACATCTGGTTCATTCCTGGCAATGCCGGGAAAGTCGGCATATTTAGGGTCCGCCATGGCGGAGGCGAGGCAAGGTTGGGGGACTGGGGCATCAGGGGAGCCGGGGTTGGTGTTCGGATAGGGGAGCCACTAAGTCTGGGTCCCGGGTTAAGGTGGCAGCAAAGGGCGCTGTCTTAGTTTTATGATTCACTTATAGGTTAGTGATTAGACATTGATCTCACCTGGACAACAATAAGTGTCTTTGATCAAATCCCAGAATCATTTCATTAGTAATCACAGGATATACTTATTGAATTATTCTTGCTTCTGTGTTTGATTCTATAAAAGAATATCCCCTCAAGGGGAGCAGCAAGATCCCCAGGGAATGATGAGGGTGGAAATTGGGGACAGGGTGTGGTGCCCCAACAGGCTGGACTGGAAAACACTCTTAAAGGCCAGTGATCCTTGAACTAACTACAGGCTTTTCTTTCTTGGTATGTTTTAATTTGTTCTTTGCCAGTAGCTTGATGTTGTTGCTGTATTGTTGTACATTGTTGCTTAGTTTTGCTCTGTCTTGTTTTTGTGCATGTTGTTGTTTCTGCAGGTTTGTTTGGATAAGACAGGCTGGATGAACAATCTGGAGGAGAAAACAACGGGACTGACAGTTCC
>NW_022103896.1:24976973-25005771 GCF_000313985.2 Echinops telfairi
AAAAAAAAGAATACCCCCTTATCAAGTAGGATTGATTTGGGAAAGGGGAGTATTTAATAATATATATGATTTGCTATTTTCAGTAAGGTATGTGTCTGTAAAACATGGTGCATTCAGTTTGACCCTTCACTCAACAGTTTAGAGATTATTAGTTCCTCAATTGCCTTTTATTATACCATATAGAATACCAAAAAAACCAACACAGTGTCATTGAGAGGATTTTGACTCATTCATAATGACCCTAGAGGACAGAAATGAATGATAAAATATATATAAATTTGATTTATTGAAAAGTTTCAGATTCCATTGTAGTGTCATTTCTTGCTAATTTTTCTAAAGAAAAACACAACTAAGAATCTTGGGATAAACACCAAGGATAACAATGTCGGGTTAATAGGAGGTACTGTGTGGAATAATATAAAAATACTAGTTCATATAGGTAACATTTTAAATTATATGAAGCATTAAATAAAGCATAATTAATTAAATATTAGGCAGCCACCTAAACTTTATAGCAACTCTGAATAAAGTGATCTGATATTTCAGTGAATAGGGAGATTTCCATAAGAAAAATATGACACCCAATCAATGAGATTCTTTGAAATCTTCCAGTCATGCCTATAAATCATTTTACCCAGGATTTCTCCTTTTTTAAAAGTAAGAATATTAGCTAACAAAATAGTAATTCAGTGAGTTTGAAGTTGGATATATAATTATATACAATCTTGTGTAAAAGAAGACTATTTGAAAGGAAGAATCTCAGCAAAGGATCAAGAACCACAGTGGATCCAATATTGCACTGACTCTTTCCTAAAAACAGAGTGGGCATGTGAGTCAGAATTGAGGGGGACAAAAACTCACTCCTTGTAAAAATCAGTTGCTGTGGCAGTTACATAATCTGGTGTCAATTTAAAAGGATTAGGAGTGAAGTGGTGGAGTCTGGCAGAATCGGACCATAGTCTATGAGGCCTTTGTGTGGGCATGACCTTCTCATGAGAATTCTGGGAACTCTGGCATTTCCTCCTTGGAGGCAGGACACTCTGACTCTGCTACTCCCTGAGACAATGCTTTACTGACAAGACAGATGTCACTATGCTGCTAGAAGCCATGGCCTGGAAAGTGGAGGAGCCACGTGGAAACCCTGCCTGCGCTGAGATGCTTCTACGGCCACTGGATCCCGAACTTTGTACTCACTGGCCTGTGCTAGTCCTGCCTTCAGCATCATTGCATGTACCTCGTGAGTCTGAAGAGGACTTTATAGATTGGCATCGGATATACGGACTAATATTAGACTTATGGGCTCAGACTGAACTGGGTTGGGATGTTTTGTTAATGTACAATTACCTTTTATATAAAACTCTCTCTTTTACACATATGAGTTTCTATGGATTTGTTTTGCTAGTCTACCCAGATTTAAAAAGTTGGCATGCAGTAGAATTAGCACGCAGAAATAGAATAACTAGAAAGAAAATCTAGAGAAAATGATGTGTGATATTTCTACCACATCATTTAAGGACTTCTAAAATTAAAGCAATGCCATTCACTTTATAATGGCATGTTAGAAGTAAAATGATAGTGTATAAATGTTGATGAGATTGCCAACAGAAGTCAAACAACTAGAACAGAAATAAGTGAAATATTGACACATTGTGAAGATTATTACCAATGTCATTGATCCTCATAGCTACAAACTGTTAAATGTGAGGGATTTTGCTTTGTATAATCTCATCAATAGTAAAATTAAATGTTTTTAAAATTTGACATTTTCAGAATGTGAATATTTAATATTACATAAATGTATAACTTATTTTTAACTCAAAAGTTTCTAAAGTATTTCACCAGCTTGGTTGTATTTCAGATAATCTATTATTTTTCAGAAACAATGACACAGTTGACATTTCTCAAAGTGAAAGAAATAAATTAAAAATATAAGTCTAAAGTTACTATATGGATATACTATATGAACAAAAAAAATGAACAATGCAGGAAGCATCAGAAGAACATGGAAGGAATACAAAAATTCAATATCCAAATACAAGTGTTTCACATGCAATCATTCCATGTGGTAGCATATCATGATGGACCAAAGTTGAGGCAACACTGTAGACATTGATAAATGCAAAACTCTTGGAACTGACAAAATACATACTGAGATTTTTCAACAATGAATGGAATGATCCAAGATTACAATAACGTGTCAAGAAATTTATAAGGAAGATCCCTGGCCACTTACTGAAAGAGATCTATATTTTTTCCTCTTCCAAAGAAAGATGATACAACAAAATGTGGAAATTATTTAATGTTATTAGTATCGAAGGAACCCTGGTGGTGTAGTGGTTACATCTTGGGCTGCTAAGATTAACAGCTCAAAACCACCAGCTGATCCTCTGGAGATAGATGAGGCTTTGTACTCCAATAGAGAGCTACAGTCTTGGGAAACCAGTGGGTCTCTATGAGTCGGAATCGACTTGATGACAGGGAGCATTTTATCATCAGTATTACACAAGAAATAATGCTGATGATATTTTAAAAAATAATTGCAGCAGTACATTGACATGGGATTGCCAGAAACTGAAGCTTTATTTAGAAGAGTATAGATTAAAAAGTGGAACAAAGGATCTTACCAGTGGTGTCAGTTAATTCTAGGCTGAGAGCAGAGAAATCCACAAACATGTTTACTTGCATTTTATTATGAAATGGAATTTGACTGTGTGGGGCATAACAAACTAATGATCACATTGCAAAGAATGTGAATGCCAGAACACTTCACTGTACCGATGCAGAACCTGTATGCGGACGAAGAGGCAGTCTATCAAACAGTACAAGGATATGACGTATAGGGTGAGCAGTGCATTTAATTCCTCAGTTGTGAAAGTGGAATGACTCTTTTATAGTTTAAAATGTACTCCTCTTCCTTCCAGGTGTTGAAGGGAAAAAGAGGTGGCAAGTTATACATTATAGCAAGAGACCGAAAGGCCGCAATGCACTGAATTACTTGAAATGGGCTTTGCAGTGATATTTTGGTTTTTTTTAACTTCCACCAAATATCTGGGTAGAACTATGCACATGTGAGTTGACCCGTGGCCATATCTGATGGCTAGCCCAAGAAGAAAAACTACTGTGAGGCAGAGGTCAAACAAGCACCCACTCTCCATCGTTATGATTTGTTTCTCTAGTATGCCACTTCCAAGGTACCATAATGTGTGTAGTAGGGAATTTTATATCAAAGGGTAATTGCATATTGAGAAAACATCCCAGCCCAGTCCAGATCAAGTCCATATGTCTGATATTAGCCCATATGTCCAATACCAATCTACAAATTCATCTTGAGACTTACACAACACATGCAATGACGTTGAATGCAGGAAGATCACAGGCCAGTGGGAGGAAATCTTGTGGATCCATTGGCGGTGGATGCATCTCAACATTGGCAAGGGTCTCCATGTGGCTCCTCCAGCTCCAGGGCTCTAGCTTAACTCCCTGTGTCTTGTCAACAGGAATGTCTCACAGGTAGTGAGTGTATCTGGCCTCCAGTGAACTATTTATCTTCTTTGCATCTCCAAATGAGGTCATCAAGCTGTGACCTGATTGACAGACTGAACTCCACCCCTTCACAAGTTGACAGGAGACTGTGTAACTACCACAAATTGTAAATGGGGGTCAATTGTGCTTGGCAAAGAATACATAAAATCTTTGATTCAGAGAGTTTATGGGGTACATTAAATGTTCTTCAATCAGTTGAACCTTTTCCATTGCCCTTATTACAAACAGAATAGTACGACAACAGAAATTTTAGGAGAATCATTTTTGCAGTGTTTCTCAGGTACTGTTCCAGGGTTGACCATTACACTCATAGGCCTAATTATAATGGCCACTAATAATAAAATAAAAGATCGTGGGAGGGCCCTGGCCAACATTTGAGCTCACTGAGACCATTAAATAACCTGGTCTCCCTATCAGGTAAGTTATATGGACATGCTAATGAAGAGCATGAGTCCTCTACATACCTATATTGTTGTGGTGGTTAGGCACCATGGAGTCAACTCTGACCCAGAGTGACCCTCTATGCACACGAGAATGAAACACTGAACCAATCTGCCATCCTCACAATTGTGCCTACGCTTGAGCCCAATGAGGCAGCCACTGTGTCAATCCATCTTTTCTAAGGCCTCACCCTCTTTCTCTCTCCCTTCACTTTATCAAGCATGATGTTCCTCTCCAAAGATTGGTCTCTCCTGACAATATGTCCAAAATATGGAAGACAGAGTGTTGCCATCCTTGGCTCTAAGGAGCACTATGGCCTTATTGCCTCCAACATGGATCAGTTTGTCCTTTTAGCAATCCATGGTACTTTTTATATTCTTCTCCAGCACCACAATTCAAACACATCTATTCTTCTACGCCCTTCCTTATTCAATGTCTAACTTTCAAACTCATATAATGCAATAGAGTAAACCACGTTTTAGGTCAAGTGCACCTTCATCTTCAAAGTAACATCCTTGCTCTTCAATACTCCAAAAAGGTTTTGTGCAAGCAGTAGGGCAGAGCTCTAAGCACTAGGCAAGACTGAGAAGAAGCTGTCTTGATAAAAGAACTGAGTGTTCCTGACACGGTTACTTCCCTAGTAAACCCCAAGATTATCAGTATTGTCTGTGTGTTTGGTGAATTCAAAATAATGAATTATCGCTCTCTGGCCTGGGACTAGTTTGCGGCAAGATGGCAAAACACACCAAAAAGGTCGGGATCGTGGGCAAATATGGGACCCATTACGGTGCCTCCCTCAGGAAAATGGTGAAGAAAATTGAAATCAGCCAACATGCCCAGTTCACTTGCTCCTTCTGTGGCAAAACCAAGATGAAGAGATGCGCTGTGGGCATCTGGCACTGTGGTTCCTGCATGAAGACAGCAGCTGGTGGAGCCTGGACCTACAACACCACATCTGCCGTCACAGTCAAGTCCGCATCAGAAGACGGAAGGGATTGAAAGACCAGGAGAAGCTCCACTATCTGAAACCTCTCTGGCCTGTAATAAATGGGTTCATTTATGGGAAAAAAAATACAAATAAATAAATAAATATAATGAATTATCAAACCAAGAAGAGAAGTTGAAAGTGTATGGGAGGAATGATTGGTGTCAGAATTTGGGAAAAGTTTGCAGGATGGAGTCATGCCTGACCTTTTTCTCACAGGAATCAGCCTTGGGTGGGTGATTATGGTGACTTCCTAACTACCCAGGTAAGGTGAGAGGAGGTCATACCTTGGCCCCAATCTATTTTTATACCGACCATTTCCATTTCCCCAATTCTCTTAGCCCTGCAGCATTTAAAGGGAACAGAATGAAGGCATGGAGCTGTTCAGATTACTCTTGCTGTGAAACAATACAAGAGAAGGTGAGTGGGTTAGTCTGGGTAGATTAGAGAAAAAAATCCAGGGAGACTCATATGTATAAGAAAGAGATTTATAAACAAGAGCAATTGAACACTGAGAAAACATCCAGTCCAGATCAAGTCCATAAGTCCGATATTAGCCCATATGTCTGATACCAATCTATAAAGTCCTCTTCAGACTCACAAAAGACATGCAATGATGCCAAATGTAGAAGATCACAGGCCAGTGGGTGGAAAGTCTTTGGATCCAGTGTCATTGAAAACATCTCAGCGCTGGCAGGGGTCTCTGCATCAGGTTGGGTTCATGTGTGTTGTCAGCTGCTATGTCTCCCAGGGTGTGAGCAGAGAGAGAAATAACTCACTTCCAAGGAGGAAGTACCAGATTTCCCAGAAAACTCAGAAGGCCACGCCCACACAGAGGCCTTCTTGGCTATGATCTGATTGACAAGCTAGACTCCACCCCTACACTCGTAATCCTCAATTTGACAAATGATTATATATCTACCACAGTGAGTACTGGTTGAAAGAAGAGTATGACCTCCTCGTATTCTAGAAAGCGATGTATCTTTGCATTCAACTTATTTTCTATATATTAGCTAAGCTTGGGAACATTTGAGATATTTGTTTTAACATAATTTGTACTCTTATTTTTAACAACTGAAAAACCATTTCTTTATTATGTGAATTGTGAATTCCCACCAAAATCATCGGATTCAAAGCTTATAAAAGCTATTCCTAGCAAAACATCATAAAATCCTTAGTGTTATCACAAATTCAGTTCTCTGCCCTCAGAGGGCATAATGCGCTAGATAAGAACTTTTCTCGCACTTAAATATTTGAGCATAATTTTATGGAACAGATGCTTTCCTACACGCTGGCGATGATCTTAATTCATTTACTTTTATTAAATTAGATTTGCTTTCCCATAAAATTGCAACAACTATAATTATCTACTTGAAATAAAAATATGTCTGCTGCTACTCGAAGAAAACAGCAATTTACTACAGATTATTTACCTCTATAGATACCTTGTTTGCTTACATATATCTTTTACTTGGGACACACAGAACATCCAGAGGCATCCAGAATGTGTTGCCATAGAAGGTTTATAAATATCTCAAGACTTTCTGGAATTAATTTATTCTTTTATTTATTATAAAAGACCTGAGTACTTTATATTGCAGGTGCTGGGGTACATGTTGTACACATGGCCAGAGAGTGTCCTTTCTTTGACGGACTTTACCCTATAGCTCAATGATTAGGTATAGCTTGTGTGATGATGTGTGTTCAGTTACCTCATAAATCTTCAAATTTCACTTGGTGCTGTTTTACTTGCCAAGACTATAAATGAAAGATCCGAATGTAGCCAGTGGCATCTGTAGCATAAATTAGTTATAAGGTTTATGATTTGGCTGACACCACAAGCAGATCACATCAGTGTTTGCTGGTCTGCCTCTCAGTCGGCATGGTATTTTTATTTCAGAGAAAAGAGACCATCTCTGATGAATTCAGACCATTGTCACCTGTCTAGCCATCTTCCATCTATAACATGAACTAAATTCAGTGAATGTATATGTGCATGCGTGCGTGTGTGTTTACATTATCTCTTTATACATGGCATAGCTTTTCTTTTCTCTGGCAAATTCTCATCTTCTGCTCTTCTCATGGTAATTTCATTGGACAAAGACTAAAGATATGATTGGAATGTCTTTCTGTAGTGGTGATGATATGCCAGGAGAGACATACAATCGAGGAAGCCCATGCTAGGATTTGCATTTTGGAAATAATTTGGGCAGTGAAATGAAGGAGAAAGAGAGGCATGGAGGTGTACAGCCAGAGAGATCATTCAGTTTCTATTTGATTGTCTGTCCAGGTGAGAAGTAATGAATGTCTGTGGACCTGTAAAGAAGGGTATTCAAGATTTAATAGACCAACTTGGAAGAAGAACTAGTGAACAGAGTTTTGAAGAGGGCAGAGATTTAGGGAAGGCATAAATGAATATTAAGGAGGGCTTTCTTTTTTTCCCCCTTTGGAGTAAAGAGGCAGCCCCTCACAGGGGAAGGAAAATGGTAGGGGAAAAATAAGACAGGTCTGGGGAAATAAATGGAAAATTTAATTATTAGTTTATTAAGTTTGTGAGTTCAAATGGCAACAATTGGATTGTTCGACCAGCAGGTTATTAAATGAATCTGGAGCTTATAAGAAATGTTAAAGTTGGAATGTAGATATGAGATTTACCAGTATAGAGGTAGAAAATAAAGTCATGGATTCAAGTAGAAGCAATAAGAAAATTATACATATGAAAACAATGCAGAAAGCCCAGGAAGGAACCATGAGGGACAATGGCATGAACAAAAGGGACATGGTGACAAGAAACCGCTAGAGTTGAAAGAAGAAAAGTATAACATCAGGAGGGGAAAAAAAAAACTTGAATCCTTACTGAAAACAAATTTTAAAGCCTCTATGCAAGGATACCTGAGCTATGTGTGTGCTTTGAGATCACAACCAGACCAGAGATTATGACTGACAATTTTGTCAGTTAGTGAAAATTATTTGATTCTAATAGAAGCTATGCTTACCAAAATTTGTGTGAGGACACAGGTGGTGTTTTATAATGCACAATCAGGAAGAAGGCCAGAGACAAAAGAAAACTTGAATAGTCTTTCCTTTCTATTTCCCACTCGACTCTTAGTTCATATTGATGTAGATATAGATGATATGGATATAGATAAAGATGGAGATAGATATGTAACATATAAATCTTATTCTAATATCAACAGCAATAAATGATAGCTGGAATAGCCATCATTTAAAAAACCCTCATTTCAGCCAGCTCCAATCTCAACTACGTGGACATCTGCCCCTCCCTGAGAAGAATTTACTTCAGAGGACAGCACTGAATCTGCAGCTCTGGGAGAGGGACATGTCTGATTAGAGCACACGGGAGCAAATGAAGGGGGAGGAAGAGAGGTTGGAGAACATCCTGGCCCACCAACCCTTCAGGACGATATTCCCACTCAAGGCAGCCAATCCACAGAGAAGACTATATGGCCGGCCCCACTATGAGACTCAACATCCCTCACTGACCCATAGCTCTACAGGGGACAACACAGGAGACACAGTGTGGGAATTCCGCCCGATCTGATCCCACCACACAGAGGTGAAACACTAAGGGCGTGGAACAGAACAGTAAGGGGAACAGAGACAAAGTCCCCAGGGAATACCAAAAATAGACTTTGGCACCAGGGCTTGGCACCCCATCAGACTTAACAGGAAAACACTCTTAAAAGCCAACAAACAGTCCTTGAACTAACTACAAGCTTTTCTTTCTTCTTGTGTTTTGTTTTGTTCTTTGCCATTGGCTTGTTGTTTTGTTTGATTTTGTTGTTTGGTTTTGCTCTGTCTTGTTTTTGTGCATGTTATTATCTATGCAGGTCTGTCTAAATAAGATAGGCTGGATGAACAATCTGGAGGAGAAAATAAGGGGACCGACAGTTTCGGGGTGATATGGGAGAGGGGGAGGTGGGAGGAAAGGAAATGGTGTTAACAAACCCAGGGACAAGGGAACAACAAGTAATCCAAATCAGTGGTTAGGAGGGTGTAGGAGGCCTGGTAGGGCGTGACCAAGGGTAATATAACTGAGAGGAGTTACTGAAACCCAAAAGAGGAATTACTGAAACATGATAGTTGGACAAGAAGAAAGTCAAAGGAAATAGAGGAAAGAGCTAAGAGGCAAAGGGCGTTCATAGAGGTCTAAATAAAGGCATGTACATATGTAAATATATTTATATTTGAGGATTGGGAAATAGATCTATGTACATATATGTATATGTTTAGGTAACAGATGGACATTAGGCTCCCACTCAAGTACTCCCTCAATGCAATAATACTTTGTTCTATTAAACTGGCATTTCATGATGCTCACTTTCCCGACACAATCGCTGAAGACATACCAGGTGCATAAGCAATGTGGTGAAGAAAGCTGATGGTGCCTGGTGATCAAAAGATATAGCATCTGAGTCTTAAAGACTTGAGGGTAAACAAGCGGCCATCTAGCTCTGAAGTAACAAATCCCACTTGGAAGAAGCACAACAGCCTGTGCTATCACAAGGTGTCAAAGGGATCAGGTATCAGGTATCATCCGAATAAAAAATCATATCATTGTGAATGAGGGGGAGTGTGGAGTGGAGACCCAAAGTCCATCTGTAGGCAGTTGGACATCCCCTTACAGAAGGGTCACAAGGACGACACGAACCAGTCCGAGTGCAGTGTAGCAATGATGAAATATACAACTTTCCTCTAGTTCCTAAATGCTTCCTCCCCCCCACCATTATCATGATCCCAATTCTACCTTACAAATCTGGCTAAACCAGAGGATGTACACTGGTACAGATAAGAACTGGAAACACAGGGAATCCAGGGCAGATGATCCCTTCAGGACCAGTGGTGAGAGTGGCGGTAATGGGAGGGTGGAGTGGAAAGGGGGAACCGATGACAAGGATCTACATATAACCTCCTCCCTGGGGGACAGACAACAGAAAAGTGGGTGAAGGGAGACGTTGGACAGTGTATGACATGACAAAATAATAATTTATAAATTATCAAAGATTCATGATGGAGGGGGTTGCGGGGAGGGAGGGGGAAAAATGAGGAGCTGATCCCAGGGCTTAAGTGGAGAGCAAATGTTTTGAGAATGAGGAGGACAATAAATGTACAAATGTGCTTGACCCAATTGATGTATGTATGGATTGTGATAGGAGTTGTATGAGCCCCTAATAAAATGATTAAAATTTTTTTAAATAAAAAAACCCTAATTTCAATAACGTTATACTAAATGATGATTTTCCTCATTTATTTATCCTTCTTAATGGGCTCACTACCTCAGTTGGTGAGCAGGCATATATTGACTTAGTTAATAATTGCAGCGGAAGGTCATTATGTTGTGTAAACATAGTTACCCATTCTATTAAAGCTTCATAGTGAGATGGAAAAGTAAAAGAATGTTCCTGGAAAACGTGGGTGCTTTTGCAGACAAAATTATAGATGTTAATGAATCTTAATGTGACAAAAGGATAAGTCAGTGTTTCAGAACAGCCATCCCCCAAGAGTCTGTATTCTCTCTAAATCATTACGTTATTTTATGTATATTTCTAATTTGAAAAAATGCCCAATAACTCTCTGACATATCAATGCAAATACTTTTATTATGATATGATAGTTTTGCAAGCAGAATGAATAAAAATCCTAAAATTGTTTTGTAATTTTTCCAGATCTCTTAAATGCCTGGATTATTTGAAGATACATGAATTGCCCCATCAGTGTCTCCATTTGGTTAGGCTTTATATGTTGTATTTATTGAAGGTATATGAAGGAAGTTTTAAACGTTTGTGGGAAAACAGACTTAAAAGGTAAAAAATTATAAATAACATAATAATTCCTCAAAGTAAGCTTCTTCAAGTTCAAGTCATTTTGGTAAGAGATGACACTAGTAATTTAGCTCATCTCTAAAGTTCTGAGGCAGTACTAACTCAAGAACATCCTTAGCAACATTTTAAGATTAGGGCACAAAAAGAAGTCAGACAAAACCAAATTAGGAACCTAGGTAGATTCTTACTGGTTTCCCATGAAAACCCTTACAAAACTGCCCTTCCTCAGGGTTTTTTTTGTTAAGGTTTTTACACTAACTTTCTCAAAACACACTCATCTTGTGTGTGTTATCATTCTTTGACCCTCCAGAAGGTAGAAATGCAAAATACTTTGAGCATACCCCCCCCCCCAAAAAAAAAAAAGCAAACAACTCATGCTGTGGCCTTTGCTCTTGGCCAGTACACTTCTGCCATGGCCAGACCACTTTCACCTCTTGGGACCCATGGTTTTCATAGGACTTTGTCTTCAGCATGGTGCTGATAAAGTCTTGTTTCTTAGCCTACTTCTGCTCTTCAATAACCTGATCCCATTGGTTTAACATTGTCCTGATAAGCTCTGTAGCTGATCTGGATTCAATAGTTTGGGCATCCATCTAATACAATGCTTGCTCAATTGTATTTTCTTAGTCATCATTGGGAACACATCACCAACTGAGATGTCTATAGTGCTGGCTATTTTTACTGATTTTATTCATTGGTCCTCTTTAATTAGGGAGCAAACAAGATTACTTATTTTATCACAAAATGATGTGGATATTTTTCTCGGCAGGCTTCCTCTTCAACATCATCTCATGCTTCTGAAAATGAATTGCCAATTTCTAAACTCATGCTTTCTCTGGGGGATTATCCCTATATACTTTTCATAAAGGGCGAATGATTTTAGCATTCTGTCATCCAAGCTTCACTATACATTTGATGTTGGTTTTTGCTTCAATTTTAATAGAATTCATATTAATAAGAGCTCTTCTCAAATTGATGCCTCAAATTAAATCCTGTTCAGCCATAATGAATTAACTCATATTTATTTTGATGTGAAAACATTTTGGAATCTATACATGAACTTTCCATGAACTTTTATGAAGACATGTCCTATGTAATTAAAAATTTTAAGGTTGCTTTAAAATATTGAGAAGCCCCAGTAGTGCTGTGAGGTAGATATTGGCCTACTAACTACGTAGTTGAGAGTTCAAACCTACCAGGCATGCCACAGGTGTGACATGAAGCTCTGCTCCTGTCAAAAATTTTACAGAATCAGAATGGTAGACACATAGACTGTCTATGAGTCAAAATGAACTCCGTGGTGAAGGGGGTTTATTATTTTTTAATAAGTTATTTGAATATGATTGAAATCATATAAGGGACAGTACATATCTTGATATTATTCATCTAGTCTTTGAACTCTCCCAGAATTTAGTGGAAGAAAGCATGTAAGTAATTCCAGTATGAAACGTGAATATGAGCATTGCTCAATTTTTTTCCAGGCTTCTGGGCACCCAAGGAGTCAGCTCCAAAGCAGGAATAAAGGATCTCAAAGAAAGAAGAACCAGGAATGGAGCTTGTCCTTTGGATCCTTAGATCCCTGTGCACTAAACATCCTTAATCCAGGAACACAGCTACCACACCAGAGGAGTAGCAATAGCAAAGGAGTGGCATATAACTGGGCTAAGAGTAGATGACAAAACAGTGGGCTCGTTGATCCATGGAATGAGTAAAGCGGAACGTTTTTGGACAGGAGAGTCACATACAAACTGGTATAGTATAATGGTTATGCTCTGATCCACAAGGTCAACGGTTCAAAACCACCAGTAACTCTGCAGAAGAAAGAAACTTTTCCCTCATGTAAAGTTATATTCTGGAAACCCACAGGAGCAGTTTGACCATGTCTTGTAGGGTCACCATGCGTCAGAATTGACGTGATGTCAGTGGGATTTTTTTGTTGGTTGGTTTGCCTATCACGTACCTGAGGAAGTCAGGTTTATGGAGACGTGGAGCTAGAGCTGACTGCCTTCAGGCTGATGGTTATGGCGGAGTGAGGTGCCCTTTGGACAGTTATCTATGCTGCTAAAAGAGCTCACTACAGCACAAAGGATATAATCAATAGCAGTGAATTATACATGTAGAAGTTGTTGAATTGGAGAATGTTTTGTTGTGTATATTTTTTGCCAAAATTGAAAAAAAACCATGAATAACAATGAGTACAAGGAAGGAGCAAATTTTCTAACATTGATTATGATAAAGATTGTACAACCCTTCTTGATATGATTGAACCATTGAATTGTATAATATGTGGATGAAGTGAAACTGTTTAGAAGAAGAAGAAGAAAAGGAAAAGAGCTCTTTAAATCTAACTGAGCAGGGCAGACAGAGGGCAAGAAGCTTTGGCTGGGAGGCCAAGAACCAGAGAAGCCTATTTGCAGACAGGGCTGAAAGAGTCACTCAGAAGGACCAAAGGACTATACACTGAACATTCCAGATCCTGAATGATAACTCTAGTTAACCTTCTAATAAGCGCCAACATAGTGAATTTTGTCCGAGAAATTTTTAAGAATTATAAAACACAAAAGAGAGGTGGAAAGTGCTGTGAGAGGCGACATCTGGTGTCAGAAGAAGTCAGGAAGTTGGGAGGTTGAAGGTAGGTGTGACTCCCTCACAGAAACTGCCCTGGGCTGATGTTGAATTTGATTATCTGGTTACAGGTTGGGTTGCTATCCACAAGGTCACAGCTTTCTACTCCCCTAGACAATTACTGTCTCAAAAACATGCAGAGGGCTTGAGTCAGCATAGACTCCACCGTGAATTTGTTTTGGGGGGTTTTCTTAACCAATTCTTTTTGTACCATTAATTAGTAAGCTCAGTAAAAAAGCAAATCACATGTTAATATTATTATGACTCTTATAAAGATTGACAGTCTCAGACACCAACCGGGGCAATCTTAGCTGTCCTGTAGGGACAGCTCAGTGCAGGGAGATTTGTAGCGTTAATATCATGAAGGAGTGTCTGGGTATTCAAATGGATACGCCACTTGGCTGCTAATCAAAAAGTTTTAAAGTTTGAGTTCAGCCAAAAGGCACAGCAAAAGAAAGGTCTGCCTAAATACTTCCAGCCATTCATTCAAACCCCCTTTGGCGCACATATCCAGTATGACACACATGGAGTCATTCTGATTTTGGATCAATTAAATGACAAGTGAGTTTATTATTTTTATTATCAAAATGGTGTTTGCCTTGTGAGTCGATAACATGTCTGAGGCACAAAAAAGTATCCATGGATGATGTTATAATAATTACTAACCTAGATTAAAGAGAAATGAAACTGCTAAACCCGGACAAAAGTAAGCAAAGAAACATAAATTTCTTTTGCACTTTATATATTCAATGAAGAGATTTTATCCAGGAAAGACTGAATTCCAGCCACTGTACTAGGAAACACGGCTGCAGTAGGTCCTTTTCAAGCCTAAGATTGCCGTCTACAAGGACAGAGAGAAGCTAAAACCTATTCTTAAATGGGATAGGCGGAAATGATATTATAATGCTGGCTCTTTATTCTATCATCCAGCTGTTAGGACATTTAGCAATGTTAAATCTTTTCATGTTTCTGTGGCTTCTCTTTTAGTTTGAACGTACTGAGCATTCCTTCAGGTTAAGCTTGTGTTTCTGCACTGCTCATTACTGTCAAAGACGCATAGAAGAGCTATTTGGACATCTTAGCAACAGCTGTCTCATCATCTCCTAGATAAACTATCTCTTTTGAACCATTAAAAAAATACTATATTTCTAACACATCTCCAGCACTATGATTCCTCATAATGTCCAAAAATACTTCACTGCATTAATGTGATCAGAATGCTCTCAATGCTAAATAACATTATGCATAGTCTAGACATGAAAAATAACTCGAGTGTGCATGCAATATACACATTCGTGTGCTTACATACTGAGAGCCGTACAAGAGGATTGCTGTTCGCATTATTTGTATTTCACTCTCAATATTAGCTACAGAACTCAGGTTAATTACAGAAGTAAGAAATAAGATTCCCCACAATACTGTGTGATGCCTACAACTCTTTTCTGCAATGCAGAAACATGAGAAGTTAATAGAAGTTAGCCTAAGAGAGGAACCAAGTGAGACCAATAATCAGTTAAAGCCATTGCAGCTCAGACCTGCAAGCACCATCTGAACACTCGGATGGTCACCTTTGATCATCATAGACGGGGAAACACAAACCTTGGCAGCCCCAACACTGCCCTTCCCTCGTATTGCAACCCCACAGATGTCCATTAGCTCCTACAATGCAAATCTTTTATTTGAAGCTCTGTGTATAAACTGTTTGACAGCATATAAAGATGAAAGTAAGCTGAAGGTTAGGGTGTGGGGGAGGAGGGGACGCTTCATGTTAGATTTTGTGCATCTGATTTTGTCACTTGGATGCTTGCAATAATGACCATCGTTAACCTTCTCCATTAGAGTCTTCATTAGACAAATAAGCTGCATCAAGCGGGACCCTCCTTTAGAGGGAAAATAGCCAGGAACAAGATAACCAAAATAATTTGACATTGGGAATACTCACTAGTGGTCTGTGTTGACAGGGAGTCCTCTCTATTTTTTTCCCCTGAATTTAATCTCTACTTCTCAATTCTACTTTGTAATCAAAGCAAAGGCCAAAAGTAGGCTTTTAGATAACTATACACCTATGGGAATACGGTGAGAGCCAACTTTGTGTTATGTATTGTTTGGATTCGCCTTTGAGAAAGAGGAATGAGCTGCTCAGAGTGTAACTTAGACTAGGGTTTGGAGACTACTCCAATGAGGGAGCCCTGAAGTTCTTCCTCACAATACCCAGCTCTGATCACACACATTTCTGAGACTCAAAATGGCTTCATTTAACAAATGCTTTATTTTAGCAAATAGAGCTCAGGCAGGCCAGTCACAGAGATTCCTAAAGGGAAAAACAAAACCGAACCAGCAAGGACGTGTCTGTGGTTTGTTAACAGCACTCTGGTTCTTCTTAGTTATTTTTGCCCTTTAGGAGTTCCCTGCCTAGTTTCCTTTGATTCGTCATTCGACACACTGTCCTATTCCAGCTGAAACGCATTTCTTCCTTTAGGAAACACAGGGCCCCTGAAAGAAATGCTTGGGAATCTCCTGCTTGTTTCCTTTCTTATCATTGCCTTTGCATTTAGACGCCTGACACTCAAAATGTATGAAAATTTCAGCAGTATATTGGGGCTCACCAAGTCTGGGGGGCTTCATTTTTGTTACTAGAACATGAGTACTTGATAGTTATGTCTTAAAATATAACTTGTTTTCTTGTTACTAAGGTAATCCAAATAAATAACACTAAGAGCTCAGCACAAAGTTCACATTTAATTTAATCGAACCATTCCAAAAAACACAGGTAAGCAGTTTAAGCAACAGAGAGAAGGGTGCTTGTAAGAAGAAACATAAATGAAGGTATTTATTTCAGTTATATAAAGTACAAGCTCACGAACAATAAATTGAATGGATGGGTAAAGGTACTCATTGTTGCTAAATTATTCTCTAAAACTAAAATTATAATTGTTATTCAGTAAGCTCATCTATGTCAAATAAAAATGAGAGCCTAGTGCAAACAAACAAACAAGGCACTCCCACCAAGGCACGTCTGGCGGATGCGGCTCTATGGGGCAGAGGAGGACTCTCCTGTGGGGTGTGAGACTCTGAAGGGCAGTCTTTCTCCCTTGACACGGCTGCTGGTTTCTTCTACTGACCTCATGCTAGGGCGCCCAGGTGTCACCACTACACCACCAGGCCCCCAGAGAGCACAGTGGGCACTCAAAATTCACTATAATTTAGGCTTCCTAGTTTAGGTCGAAAACAATGTCAGTATTACATCCTCTCTAACTATATTAAGAATCAGGTTTTCTCAACTCCAAAAGAGCTGTAATCGTTGTGTTCATTGATTTAACAATAAGCTTCACTGAAAAAGAATTAGTTGGGACAAATTTAAATTTACGTCTTCCCATCAGTGGAATGTACAAGATTTAGCTGCTGGGCTCGAAATGAATGAAGATGCTAACAATACCCATTGGCATCCCGTCAATTTGGCCTCACAGAGACTCGAAAGAAGAGTGAACCTACTCTTCAGGATTTCCTAGACTGTAAATCTTTACAGACGCAGACAGCTCTCACAGAACAGCTGGTGCGTTTGAACTGTAGACCTGAGGTTAGCAGTCCAATGGCTACATTTGTAAAAAAAATATGAATCCCGGTTTCAAGATTCTGATTCATCCTTTTTGTAAGTCAAATTTAGTTCCCAAAACAGGGATTCATAGTTTTTATAAAACCCATGCTTGCATGTTGAGAAATAATCAACAAATATTTAAGAACTATAATTATATAGAGAGATATAAAAAGCATCATTTAATCAATGCCATTAAATGACTGTTGTTGCTTATTGGTGTACAGATTCACATAATTAAAGTGTATAACTAAAGGCCACAGTTACGGAAAACTAATGCATGTTAATGGAAACAAGAGTCAAGAAATCAAGCAACATATTGCATTGGGCAAAAAAACTGCTGGGGAAAAAACCCTTCAAAATATTAAAAAGAAAAGGTATCCTTTTGAAGTCCAAGATGGTCCTGACCCAAGTAATGGCATTTTTACATCTTTTTATATACAAATACAGATTGGGCAATGAATAGGAAAAAAAGCGGAGTGTTGGCAAAAAAACGGAGACCATCAAGGAGATGAATTGATATACGGGCGGCAACAATGGGTTTCAACTTAACAGTTATGAAGACGGTGAAGAACAGGGCCTAATTCTTTTGTGAAAATGGTCCCAAAGAGTTGGAACCAAATCAAGGACACAAAACCACAATAGCCACTCCATGTGGAGCAGAGAGATCGATGAATTGAGTATATATTAAAAGCTAGCTTCAGAGCAAGCTCCCAGCAAGTTGGCTGTGGTGGGTGCTCAAATGATTACACTTTTTCATGTGGCAATTACACTGGTTTCTTTGAGAAATACTAAATATAGATTGCATGCAGATGAGCTATGTTTCTGGCAATACATGACAGGTCACACAGACCATATTTCCCAGGTACAATTAAAATGTTTCAGGAAACAAACCTATAATATATTACTTCAGCAACATTTTTTTCAACTGACTAGTCCGTATCAGTCATGTACAATGCCTGAGAAGGCTAGAGGGTCCACTTGACTCTTGTTGCTGTTAGGTGCCAGCTAGTTGGTTACAAACAAGAGCGCCTCCATCTACCACAGAGCAAAGCACGCCCAATCCTGTGCCATCCCTACAACTGTTCTTATGTTTGAGCCTGTTATTTCAGCCACTGTGTCTGTCAATCTACCTTGTCAAAGGGCTTTCTCTTTGTCACTGCCCTTCTCCTTTATCAAGCCTGAAGACCATTTCCAGGGACTGTTCTCTTCTGACAACCTGCCCAAAGTACATGAGATGACGTTTCCTCATCCTGGCCTCATCTTTCTCCTGCCAAGTGGCTGATGGGTTAAAATTGTCCTATCAGTTAGCTGGCCAATACGCAGCCCATGGAGCAACACTGAGTTCAAACACTGGAATGACTGTATGGACAGGAAGGGATGGGCAGTGTTTCACTTTGCAATACACAGGGTTGCTATTTCCAAGAAATAGCCCTGATAGGCTATAGGGAGGTCAAATGAGCACCAGAGATTCAAAACTAAGTATTTCTTAAACTGCATCGAATCGTCTCTCTTTACATATAACTTTGTTATTTCATTACTTTTAGTTATTTACCTCTTATCAGTCCCTAGAGCTCTTAAAAGAACAAATACTTTGCTGGTTTTGTTTCCTTATTAGATAACAAAGTTTATTGTTGCTGGAAACAAATTTTATCACAGAAAAGAGATTCAGAATAAGTTAGTTTACTTTCACATCCTATGGACTAATATAAACAGTTAATAAATACTTAACATTGATGGCAAAAGGACAAGGGGAATAGCACCATTTTTTTTCATAATAGAAGTATTACACATGAACATCGTCTTGAGAAGAGGCTTATTGGAATGATATTAACAATAACATATTTGTTGTGTTCTGTTCATAATATAGGATTATGACCCAAGATTCCAGAAACATTTCCTTTCATATTCATTGTAATAAATGTTTAAACTAATTTCCTATTGACATTAATGTCTGCTGGGTAGATATTTAAAACATACTCTGCCTATGCATAGGAAAGCTAATAACAATTGGGAAGAATATAAAATTTTACTCCAAGTCTCACTGTTTACTACATTTTTTCCATTTTATCCCAGGGTTCTATACTAAATATTTAATCGATACATATTTTACTCAATTCTTTAAATATCCAGCCATCCCTTCACTTCTTAGGCCCATTCCTTAGATGAGTTCTACCACTCAAAATTATCCACGCTGTGTCAGCTTCCTTAGGGTTTTGATGCAGGTGTGGCTAGTTAACCTGATGAATTAATTTATCTTAAGGTTTAAGTTATACATATCTCCACTGCATTTTGCAAGTCTTCCAAAGAAAAATCAATACTCAGAACTTGGTCATTGTTTTTCCCTTGAGAAAGTTTCCATTCTCCAAAAGAAATCTGCTTTTCGGTCTTTTTATTTTTCTATTTCCTGATGTATATAATAAGATTTATTTATAGGTATAACATTATGTATTGCTGTTGTGGCTGTTGACTGTCCCTGAGTTGGCTCTGACTCATAGCACCCGCTCTATAACAGAATGAAATATTTCTCCATCCTTTGCCATCCTATAATTATTCCAATGTTTGAACGTATTGTTACTCTGTGGGTGAAGCATTGGCCAGCTACCTGGGTGTTTGATCGAATCCACCCGCCACTCTGCTGGACAAACATGAGGCAGTCTGCCTCCAGAAGAATGTACAGTCCAGGTAACTCGATGGACCAGTTGTTTTCTGTCTTGTTGGGTCACTATGAGTAAAATGGACTCTAGGCCAGCGGTTCTCAACCTGTGGGTAACGACCCCTTTGGGGGTCAATCGACCCTTTCACAGGGGTCGCCCAATTCATAACAGTAGCAAAATGACAGTGATGAAGTAGCAACAAAAATAATTTTATGGTTGGGGGGTCACCACAACATGAGGAACTGTATTAAAGGGTCGCGGCATTAGGAAGGTTGAGAACCACGGCTCTAGGCAATGGGTCTGGTAACATTATCTCTACAGAAGTTACATTCCATGTGTGACTGGATAGCAAAATAATAATGACTCAATTTATTTTAAGTTTATGTTTAAAGCAAGGATACTATTTGTAAAATTGTAAATTCCATATATGCTTATAATTATGTTGTTAATCTGATAATAGAGATGATCAAGCTTGTTGGAGTCAGTGGACATATGTAATATGTTTATTTTACATAAAATATGGATGGGTTCTTTGTTATTTTGATTGATTCAATAAAGAAGATAAGGAAGCAGAATTAAGGAGAATACATAAGCATATTTAGAAGACAATGGTACATATATAGACCTTAATGCATAGAAGAGGCTAATTTCATCATTTTCTACATCTCCCCTAGGCATCCTTCCTAAAAGCATAATTAATGAATGCCAAAACATCACTTTGTGGTTCTGAATTTATCTCAAGCACTTGTTAATTTATCCACAGACTAATTGTTAAGGAGGTCATATGTTTCCTAATGGCAAACTGTTTGGGAATAGTATTAACTCAATATTTATAAAGGTGAGAAAGTAAAGAATTTGACATTTATCAAAGTAATTTTGTCTTTATCTCCATTTTCTGAAAAATAACTACAAACTTTTGGAATCTCCTGACTAACTGAGGTGTCTACCGTCTCTCTAGACTTTCCCTCTGCCATCCCGAGCAGATGTGAGACATTATAAAAGTAATGTAATTCAGGTGGGGCTGTATAGGACAGAAAGTTAAATCCTGAGATCAACCATCAGAGTCTGCAAGAAAGGTCTGGACATGATTTTTCTATGGGCTTCATGTTGTTGGAAGATATTGATGCTTATGGAAGGGTATCATAACTCTTTTGAAGCTGATTTTTTTTTGTTCCAACGTCATTTATTCAAAAGATTCTCCTTTTCCATTTAATTTCTTGGCACTTTTATGAAATGGTCAGTTGACCATATAACAAGGCTTCAAAAAGTTCAAGGAGATTCCAGGTTTTTTTTAAATCATTTTATTAGGGGCTCATACAACTCTTTTCACAATCCATACATACAGCAGTTGTGTCCAGCACATCCATACATATGTTGCCATCATCATTCTCATCATTAACTAATACAACTCATATTTTGATCTCTCCACTGCTGCTTCCATGAGCATTGATTGTGGGGTCAAGCAAGACGAAATCCTTGACAACTTCAACCTTTTCTCCATTTATCACATTGTTACGGATGGGTCCAGTGTGATAATTTTGTTCTTCTTTACATTGAATTTTATCCATAGTGAAGGCTACAGTCCTTGATATTCATAAGCTAGGGCTTCAAATCTTCCTCACTTTCAGCAAGCAAAGTGTGTCATCTGCATATCACAATTTGTTAATAAGCCTTCCTCCAATCCGGAAGCCACATTTGTCTTCACATAATTCAGCTTCTCTGATGATTTGCTCAGCATATAGATTGAATCAGTAGGGTGAGAGATACAACCCTGATACACACATTTCCTTTTTTTAACCATGCAGTATGCTCGTCTTATGTTCAGATAATTGCCTTTTTTTAAAAAGATCATTTTATCAGAGATTCATGCAGCTCTTATAAAAATCCTTACATCAATTGTATCGAGTATATTTGTACATATGTGGCCAGAATCATTTTCTAAACATTTACTTTCTGTTTAAGCCCTTCCTATCAGCTCCTCTTGTTTCCTCCCACCCCACCCTCCCACCCTCATAACCTCTTGATAAATTATAAATCATTATTATTACTTTCCTATCTTACATTGACCACTATCTCACTTCACCCATATTTCTGTTGTTTGTCCCCCTCAGGGAAGGCAGGGTATTATGTGTCACTCCTTGTGATTGGTTCCCCCTTTCTCCACTCCTCACTCATGTTCCCACCTCCTTCTACTTATCGCTACTCCCATTTCTGTTCTTGAGGGGTTTAGCTGATCTGGATTCCATGTGTCCTGAACTCTTATCTGTACCAGTGTACATGCTCCCGTCTAGGCAGAACTGAAAGTCAGGACTAGTGTCATGATAGTGGGGGGTCAGGAAGGTTCTAAGAACCAGATGAATATTATGTGTTTCATCAATGCAAAACTGTGCACTGATTGACCCATTCCTTCCTTGTGACCCTTCTGTGAAGGGATGTCCTATTGTCTACAGATGGGTTTGGAGTCTCTGCTCTGACACCGCTCATTCTCAGCAATATGTTTTTTATTTGCTTTTATTGGGTCTTCTGATGCCTGTTACCTGATTCCATCGACACCTCATGATCGCATAGGCTGGTGTTCTTCTACCATGTGGGCTTGTTGCTTCTCTGTGAAATGGCCCCTTGTTTAACTTTAATACCTTAAGACCCCAGACACTATATCTTTTGATAGCCAGGCACCATCAGCTTTCTATATCACATTTGTTTATGTGCCCATTTTATCTTCAGCAATCATGCTGGGAGGGTGAGCATCACAGCAAGCCAGGTTTTTAGAACAAAGTGTTCTTGCATTGAAAGAGGGCTTGAGCAAAGACCCAAAATCTGTCCACTTCCTCAATGTATTGCCATATAAATATATGTACATAGGCCAATATCTCTATTTCTATCAGTTAATATATTTACATAAGTGCACACCTATGTTTATACCTCTATCCATAGCTTTGCTTCCTAGATCTTTCCTCTGTTTGTTTTACCTTCCTCCTGGTTCACCATCTTGTTTGCCCTTCTTCTGCCTCTTAATATTTCCTATTAGCTAGATTGCTGTTGCTCCAACACCACTGGGATCTCTACATCCCCCTCCTTGTTGACGTAATTCCCTAGTTGTTCCCTTGTCTGTGTTGTTTGCTCACCACTCCTTTCCTCCACCTGCTCTTCCCCCCAAGTCCCTCTGGAACTGTTGGTCCCTTTGCTTTCTCCTCAGGCTTGCTTCCCATGCCTATCTTACATAAGGAGGCAGAACAATTACCAAGACAAAACAAAAGATTAAATAAAAAGGGGGGGGGGGACTAGGAAACAAACAAACAAAAAGCCTACCTCATTCCAGGTCTGTCTGCTGACCATTATGACTGTCTCTCTACTGGTCCTCGAGGGTTCAGAGAACTGCCCTTCCTACCCTGAAGGTTATTTTGGGGCCTCCTCAGGGGTTTCGTGGCTTTTCTTCGCTCCTGTTGCTAATCTGTTATGTTCCCTTCTTTGTTCATCCCACTGTGTGTGCGTTCATCCCCAATGTGTCCCCAGTATTGTGTCCCCAGTATATGCTTCAGCAAGGGGACATCATATATTGAGATATTGACGTCCCCACAGTCATCTGGCACAGGGCCATCATCCTCAGTGCTTGGTGTGCCAGTGTGGGGTCTAGAACCTGGCTCTCTCTTTTTCCTTCTCAGTTTGCTTCTGTATGGGCGTGGCAGGCAGGCCCTGTAAGTTTAGTGTTCACCTGTAGCATGTACTTCTAAGGAGGAGTCCGTTTTGGCTCTGATCCAGGCCGGCCCTGTAGACTTCTCTGTTCATTGCCCTCAAGGTTTGGTGCGCCTTGATGAGGTCTGCACTCACACTCCCATTTGTGTGGAGGCATAGACAGAACCCTCCCCCTGTGTGGATTAGTGCCCTGCTACCCCAGTGCCATCATCTTCCCCTTTCTTTCCCCTTTTCTCCACGCACCCCCTTTGCCTTTCTTTGTGTTGGAATGACATGTATATCCTTGCACTTGGTCTGTCCCCCTCCCAATTGCCTGTACCTCAACATGTCAAGTGTGAGATGAGGGCCTTTTCTTCTATATCTACTGCGCTGCTTATACTTACCTCACTGACTCATGTAGGACTTGTCCTTTTGTGATTGGCTGGCTTCACTTAGCATAATTTCCTCCAACTCTTCCCATGACATGATGGGCTTCATGCAATCATCAGTGCTTTTCAGTCCTGGGTAATACTCCATTGTGTGTAATTACTTTTTTGAAGTTGTTGTTAGATACTTCCCTAGATATTTCCATTTGATATTGGCTATTGTGAAGGGTATTGCCTTCTTGATCTCCTCTTCCATAGTCTGTCTGATGTATATAACAAACCAATAGACTTCTGTTTGTTGATCCTGTATCCTGCCACTCTTCCAAATTCCTCTATCGCTGCCAGTACTCCTATTGCGGGCTTTTGGGGATTTGAATGAATAGAAAGAATCATGTCGTCGGCAAACAGTGATAGTTTCAACACCTCCCTTCCCAGACAGATACTTTTAATGTTTTTCTGCCACCTTATGTTCATAGAACCTCAAAGTATGATGTTGAAAAGAAGTGGGGACAAGGGCCATTCTTGTCTGCCACCCTCGTTTAATGGGGTTGTTTTTGTCTTTTCTCCATTGACAATGATGTTGGCTGCCAGCTCTTTGTAGATTGTTTATATTAATTTGAGGACTTTTCCTTCCATTGCTATTTTCTTGAGTGTTTTAATTAAAAATGGGTGTTGGATGTTGTGAAATGCTTTTTCTATGTATTGATATTACCATATGTTTCTTATCCTTTTTCTTATCAATGTGGTGAACAATGTTGATGGACTTTCATACGTTGAACCATCACTGCATCACTGGAATGAATCCCACCTGATCATGATGGATGATGTGTTTTATGTACGTTTGTATTCTATTGGCCGATATTTTGTTAAGAATTTTTGCATGTATGTTCATTAGAGATACTTTGCATCTATGTTCATTTGAGATAATCTAGGGAGGGATTGCTTTTCCAAATATTTATCCATGTCTTCCACATTATTGAATTCGTTAGAATATGACTTTATAGGACTTTGTGATTATCCTTTTAATCTCATTGGGTTTCATTGTGATTTCCCTAGTTTCATCCCTCATCCTGTTTTCTCTGTCCTTTCGTCGGTTAGGTTTGCCAGCAGTCTGTTGATTCTATCGATACTTTCAAAGAATCAGCTTTTCGTTGCATTGATTTTTTTGCATTTTCCCCATATTTTCCCACTCATTTAACTCTGCCCTAATTTTTATTATTTCTTTTCTTTTGCTATTGGAGGGTTGTTCTGTTGACTCTGTTCTAATTGCTGGAAGTTTTGTGATAACATATCAGTCCTAAGTCTCTCTTCCTTTTTCATATATGCATTAATTGCTATCAACCATTCTCTGATAACTTTTTTTGTTTATCCCATAGGGTTTGGTAAGTTGCATTCCCATTTTCATTCATTTCTAGAAACTTCCTAATTTCCTCTCTAATCTAAGCCAGTACCCATTCATGTCACCGAATATTGTTATTCATCCTCTAGTTGTTTGCCTTTGTTTTTCTGTTCATCCTCTTTTTTTCTCCAGCTTTATGGAGTGGTGGTCGAAAGGGATGTACAAGTGATCTTTATGTGTTTGGATTTATTCAGGTTTGACGTGTGTTCAGGGATGTGGTCTATTTTCAAAAATGATCCATGTGCACTTGAATGTGATTTTATTTTGCATCTAGATGGGGTGCTCTGTAAATATCTATCAAGTTCAGTCACTTCATTGTAATGTTTAGCTCTGTAGCCTCCTTGCTGAGCTACTTTCCCAGTGTTCTGTTTCCCTGATAGCAGTGTATTAAAGTCACCTACTATGATTATTGAATCTGTGATTTCTTTTTATGAATAGTTTGACAAATTTCACAGGTCTGTATTTAAATGCATATATATTTATTATTCTTACTAGTTCCTGGTCTATTGATCCTTTGAGCATTATATAGTGCCCATCCTTATCTCTTGTTATTGTTTGCACCTTGAGCTCAATTTTGTCTGAGAATAGGATTAAAATCCCTGCATTTTTTAAGTTGCCATTTGCCTGGTGTATTTTCTGCCAGCCTTTTATCCTTAGTCTATTTCTGTCTGCAAGCTTAAGATGTATCTCTTGCAGGCAACAGATTGATGGGCTATGTTTCCTGAACCAGTCTGCAAACCTTTGTCATTTAATGGATGATTTCAGTCTGTTGAAATTCAGAGTTATTACCACCATCTGTGGATTCATAGCTGTCATCTCATACCTTTTGGTTGGGTGTTCTTTTCCTTCCATCAGTGTGCTGGGTTTACATGGGAGGCTTCATTCTTACCTTCTTTTCCCTCTAGATAGTTGGTTATGGCACATTGACATCTGGATGGAGTTGTCCTATATAGTGGTCTCCTGCTTATGCTTGGTGGATATTGGTCTTCTGACTACAGTGAGTCAGCAAGGATTTTCCACAGGGTTTCATGCCTTGTGGTGTATTCTTTGAGTTTTTCTTTATCTGGAGAGTCTCTTACTTCGCTGTCTATCTTAATAGATAGTTGGACAGGGTAGAAGATTCTTAGGTTGGTGTTTTTTCTGTCAGCTTTTGGAAGGTGTTACTCTAACCTCTCCTCCTCTTCATGATATCTGCTGATATTTCTGAGCACCTTTGTATATGACCACCTTTTTTTTCTGTTAAAATTTTCTTTTTCCTCATACTTGGATAATTTAAGTGTTATATGTCTTGGAAAATTCTTCCTGGGGTTTAGTCTAATTGGTGCGCTCTCTGCTTCTTCTATGAACTCTCATTCTGACTCTCATTCATTAAGGTGGGGAAGTTTGATTCATTCCCTTTATCAGCACTTCATCTGCTCTATTATTTTGTCCTTATTCTGTGTTGCCTCCCTCATATCCTGTGTAACTCTAAGCAGCCTTCTGAAGATATTTGTTTCAAAAATATGTCTGTTACTTCTATGAGCATCATTAGGTTTAGGACTTCTTTTGTTGTTGTGTTTTGTTTTTCTTGTTTTCTTGTTGAGGACATTGAGGTATGTTGCGGTCTGCATGTTATTTGGGAAGAAATGGGCACCGGGTTCTTGGGAGACCAAGGATTCCTGAGCCATTTCTCTGTGTTACTGGTATGAATGGTTTTGGGGACTACCTGTGCCCTACTATGGTGATGGGTCTGACTGCTGTGTAGATGAGGTGCCACAGGGGAGCTTAGAGGGTGGGCTGAGACTGGAGACTATAGGTATGCTACTGATTCAGGTTTAAATGGGGCTGCAGTGTGGGCATGGGCCTGCTCTAGACTGTCTAGCCACAATTTGCAGGTTTTTTTTAAGATTCTCTGTGAAGCCCAAAACTGGTAGAGCCTTTTTTTTTTTCTGGCGTGGGTTCTGGCTTTCAGTCCCTGGCTTTTTCCAGATTTGTTGTGTTAAAAATCCTAGGCTGTGCTATGTGGATAGAGTTCTCCTGTCTTATTATGCAAATATTATGCTAATGGACCAGGTTTCTGGCAGCTTACGTTCAAAGTTACACAGAGGAACCCAGTCTGTAATTGTAAGCATTTTTAAAAATGTTGGGCCTCTTTCTTTTTCAATGGGCTTTTGAGGTACTCTCCTATCTGGTCTTCAGGTAAGTGAGACCAGATTAGCTGAGTGGGTTTATGGCATACTGGATCTGAATTCTCCCTGGCTATCCTCCTGTGTCATTCCCAGCTCTTTCTTGCACAGCTCTGCAGGCTGTGTTCTGGGGATCTGTGCTCTGTCATAGGTAATCTTCCCAGGGACTAATTACCTATTATTGTGCTTGCAGGCATAGAACTGGGTAGAAGGGGAAAGGGAATACTGATGTAGTCACTCTGTTCCTGGCTAGGGAGGGAGGATGCAAAGTCTGAGAATGCAGGAGTGGGGTGGATAGTAGAAGAGGGGAACTCCAGTGCGAGGTCTTGTGGTCTTGGAGGATCTCTTCAAGCCTGGGATTATAACCATCTTTAGACAGCAGCTTGGGAAAATTACCGCATATATGGGTCTCGGGTCTTGGATGAAGGAATGGGTGGCAGATGTGGTCCCATCCAACCTGGGGAGGGATTACAAGGCCCTGTGGGCAGATGTAGTGAACTTAAAGCATTTCAGCGAGTTCTTGCATTGCTCTGTGGGAAAAAATCGCAGGGGGATATCTGAATCAGACCCTAGTAAACTGAATCTATTTTTAGCACCCCTGCCTTCCAAATTGGCCTTCTTACCTCTTAATTTTCTGGTCTAATAACAGTAGTACCAGGTGAGTAATTCTACCTGGAAGCTATCTTGACTCCTCAGATAATTGCCTTTTGATCTATGTACTGGTGGTTTAGCATAGATCAGTAAAGTTTCTGGAATCTCCATACTTCTCAAGGTTATTGGTCGTCTGTTATGATCCACACAGTTGCATGTTTGGGCATAGTTAATGTAACACAACTAAGCATCTTTCTGGTATTCTCTTCTTTCAGACAAGATTCTCCTCTGAATCCAGCCTGAACCTCTCACAGCTTCCTGTTAATGTAGTGCTGCAACTCTTGTTGCATTATTGTCAGCAGAATTTTACTTGCATATGATATAAATTATATGGTTGTATAATCTAAGCAATTGATTGGGCTACCTTTCTTTAGGACGGGAACAAATATAGATCTCTTTCATTCAAATGGACAAGTGACTATTTTCCAAATTTCCTGGTATAGACAAGTGTTTCCAGTGCAGCTATGTATACATGTGACTGAAATAATAGAATTGTTTATTTGAGAACATCTCATCCATTCAAGTATTTCTCAAGAGGATTATCTCTCTATCACATTTGTTAACTTTTATGAACAATGCTAAATCTCTGTTATCAATACAAATGCAGATAACACAACCTTTTGACAGGAATTGAAGAGGACTTGAAGCTGCTCTTACTGATAAAGATAATACAACTGCAGACTTTAATATGATTTATGATATTTGATTTACATCTCAACATACATAAATATGTATGATTTATGATTTAATATGATTTACATCTCAACATACATATAACATGCCACCTTAAAATTGGACCAATAGGCAACGTCATTACAAACAGATAAACAATTAAAATT
>NW_022103896.1:25007169-25021105 GCF_000313985.2 Echinops telfairi
CAAGTAACTGTCGGTATCAAAAGCCAAAGTAAGGAATGAGAATAACATTGGACATGATGGTTAAGATTATGTATTAACATTTGCCTGAGTCATGGTTCTCAATGGTTTGACAGTTTGGAAGGATATGATTTGGCAGTTGTGAAATGATTTAGTTACCCTCCACTTTGTGATTGGATGTAATCATACTCTGTTTTCAGATAGCACCAACATTTGCATGACAACCTGATCTTCGAAATCTAAGCTAGTCAGTGAGTGAAGAGTGTATGTATGGTGGAAATTGCCTCCAGCAATTGTGTTTCTAGACATCACCATTAGGTAGAATCTGATTTATGGTAAACCTATGTGTTTCAGAGCAGAAGAGCTCTGTAGAATATTTCTGCCTTTAATATGTATAGTGGCAGACCACTAAGCTTTTCCTTCACTGCATTGCTAAGTGGGTAGGAACTGCCCATTGGGGTTAATATTCAAAGAAAAATGGCCTGTATATCACATGTACATATATGCATATGTATAGAGAGAACATCATAGTGGTTGAAAATAAGACAGAAACAGTACCTATATCTCTTGAAAGAGAACACTTTATACAAGTTACCATATATACTCATGTATAAGCCGAGTTTTTCAGCACATTTTTAATGCAGTTTTTGTGGTAAAATTAGGTGCCTCAACTGATATTTGAGTTGGGTTATACTCGAGTATATACGGTACATAATTTAAGGTGTTCAGTTCCAGCCCTAGTGTTAAAATCCATAGACAGGTTTCTTTGCCAAGTTATCTGTTAGTTAAGACATTTTTATATTTCAACTAAATTTAATGCACATCAACAGAGGTATATTTGTATTTCATTGAGAAGTTTGATCTCCTATTCCTCAAGCTCTACCACAATGTGTAAAAATGAGAGAGGAAAAACAAAAATAGAGGACACTAATACTCCTGGTCAAAGATAAGAATATTATCATATAATGGCATTGGAGTATGGAAAGGAGCCACATGACAAGCCACCTTCTATCAAAGGTTGATAGAACTAGTTTTGCTTATTGTCTTGGGCTTTTTAAAAAGAAGTTTAATTTTATAATAATTTTCAAACCTCTTAATTCATTTTTAGTTTCAGCAGATAGACCTCAAATCTGAGCAGCTACTCAAGACCTACGATGATGCCATGGGGAAAAAGTCAGAGATTTACACTCTTTTTTTTTCTCAAAGGAATACTGCCATTTGTTCATGAACTATAGCAGGAAACCAAAAAGATTTTGGCAAAGTTTACCATGTGTATGTCTTTCTTGAGTGCTATGAATGGGGAAAATATGGTAATAATGTGTTGGAATTTATGATCTTGGTCATTAATATGGGATAGTGAATGGATTCTGATTTAATCTCATGCCAACCAACATATAGACTCATTAATTTTCCCCTCTTATTTTGGTTGAACAAAGACAATTGGCATGGGATATCTAACTATTTTTGAGGCTGAAACACAAATAAATGAGAATATCAACGTTAATTTAGTCAACCATTTTATGCAACAAAATACAAATAACAATCTAGCTATTAATAGTCTGTCACCTATTAATAAATTAAAACAAAACCTGTTACAATCAAGTAGCTTCAAACTCATGATGACCCTAGGGGACAGAGTGGAACTTCCTATAGGATTTCCCAGGAAAGTGCATTACCAGATATTAACCCTGTGGGACAGCTGGAGGGTTCAAACCGTGGAGCTCTCAGGTAGTGGCCAAGCAATGAACTACTGAGTCAATAGGGTTTCTTCACCTGTTATTAGTCAGTCGTTATTGTATCAGCCTAAGACCTTTGTGTTCCATTCTGAATGACATCTTATCCTTGATATTCTAATGTGAAACTTGCAATTACTTATGATAAATTGAAGTATAAGATTCATTCCTTGTTCAAGGATGGCATCTTAAAGTTGAAAACAAGACTAGCAAATCTACTTTCATAAGCACATTTTGACTCATCGCAAACCTGTAGGGCTGAGGTGAACTGCCTCACAGGATTTCCAAGGCTGTTGATCTTTATGGAATCAGAGTGCGGCATCTTCTGGAGAGCAGCTTGCAGTTTGAGCCCCCTAATGGATAGAAGCCAAGGATGTTAATTATGCATTATCTGAGCTCCTACATTGAAGTTAGCCCCGTGTAACTCCCAGTTGAGCATATACATAAATGTTCATAGATGGCATTCTTTTTTTCACTAGTTTTTAGCTCCTTAGAGTGAGAACCAAGCTTCTGTTTTGCCATTGTATGGTAGGTCCATGTGGTTTCTTCTTGGGGATATCTTGCAGGAAGTTAGCCTTGCCAGCTGAAGCAGGGAACTGGCTAAGGCAGCTGCACCCTGGTCCAACCATCACAAATCAAGAGACCCGAGAACTAGAAAGGCGAGGCTCACTGAGCCATTTATCCCTCTGCCCTTCACTTAATCCCACATGGGTTTATCTGCCAGGTTGGCACAATAAAGTAACTACCTCACAGGCATTTATTCCAAATCCACCATGTTATATGGAAGGGCCAGAATTTTGGCAAATTGAAAGCCAATACAATTAAAACAAACAAAACAAAGCAATGAATGTGTGGTGGATTAATGACTATATGACTAAAATTTATTTCTTAGAATTCATATATTTTCTCAAAACCAGTTTATTGGCAAACATATTTATATGAGTTTGGGGAAATAGATCTATGAGCTTATATTTATAGGTTTAGTATTAAGGTAGCAGAAGGACATTGGGCCTCCACTCAAGTACTCCCTCAATGCAAGAATACTTTCTTCTATTAAATTGGCATTCTATGATGCTCACCTTCCCGACACAACCGCTGAAGACAAAGCGGGTGAATAAGCAAATGTGGTGAAGAAAGCTGATGGTGCCCAGCTATCAAAAGATATAGCATCTGGGGTCTTAAAAGCTTGAAGGTAAACAAGCAGCCATCTAGCTCAGAAGCAACAAAGCCCACATGGAAGAAGCACAGGTATAAGGCATCACCAGAACAAAAAATCTTACCCTAGTGAATGATGGGGGGAGTGCGGAGTGGAGACCCAAAGCCCATTAGTAGGCCACTGGAGACCCCCTTGCAGAGGGGTCTCCAGGAGGAGATGAACCAGTCAGGGTGCGATGTAACAATGATGAAAAATACAACTTTCCTCTAGTTCCTAAATGTTTCCTCCCCGCTCCCACTACCATGACTCGAATTCAACCTTGCAAGTCTGGCTAGACCAGAGGATGTACACTGGTACAGATAGGAACTGAAAATACAGGGAACCCAGGATGGATGAGCCCTATAGGACCAGTGGTGTGAGTGGCGAAACAGGGAGGGTAGAGGGAGAGTGGGTAGGAAAGAGGGAACCGATTACAAGGAACTATATGTGATCTCCTCCCTGGGGGACGGACAACCAAAAAGTGGGTGAAGGGAGACGTCGGACAGGGCAAGATATGACAAAATAACACTTTATAAACTATCAAGGGCTCATGAGGGAGGGGGAGCTGGGAGGGAGGGGGAAAATGAGGACCTAATGTTGGGGGTTTAAGTGGAGAGAAAATGTTTTGAGAAATGATGTACAAATGCGCTTTACACAATTGATGTGTGTATGGATTGGGATAACAGTTGTATGAGCCCCTAATAAAATGTTAAAAAAAAAAGAAAGAAATCACATTACCATATCAAGATCACTTCCAAAATACTTCTTAATTTCTAAATTTCATGTCATATGTATTTTACATTGACTCCTATGGTAAAATAAATTTTTAAGCCATTACCCAAGAATCAAGATTCTCCATCTAATTTTCTGGCCATCTATCAATCTCCTACCACATGGTCTTTATAAAATTTAGATCTAATCATGTTTTTTTATACCATGTCACTGTATTCCTAGGAAAACAAAGCTCAATCTTCTTGAGATAGTACTACCAACACTTGAGATCCTTTTCAGTCTCACCTTTCATCTTGTATGCCATACCTAACCTGTATAGTTAAACTGCATATGCTTAATCACCTGCCCTTCAACACATGATGCTAGGGGTCCTCTAGCATTTTTTGTGGGGAAACATATACTTTAATAGCCATCAAGTGATCTAGAGAAAAATAAAACACCACTAACAACAATAAAAGCAAGGATTGGGGTAAAATAAAGGGTTGTAATGATCCTATGATTCTGAAAAGATATACAATTGTATCCTTATAATGCAAAGTATAATTTTAAAAATAAGAATAACAGAACAGGAGTTTGATAAATTATAATGTATTTTAAAATCCAAGTAAGCATGGATTTAAACAAAGAGAGAGTAATTTCATGAAAAAGACTGGGAGTATATAAATCTCTTCCTGATTTTAATAACTTGTGACGATGTACCAAGTAATTTCAATTCCGCTTTTAAAAATAGGAACATTTTGCAATCAAAGCTATTCCTTGGATTTCAATAAACATTCTAGTTGTCCTTGGCTTCCTCCACTTTGTGAATGGAGAACTTTGTTGTAGCTGGTCTGGGAATCGATTTTACTGGTGATGTTTTCCGTTGGCTGGGAAACAGCTTACGGGCCTCTCCTGGCAGATCCTACGTTCTATGGCTGTTACTATTGAAGTTACTTAAAAGCACACTTTTATTTATTCTGGCCACTCAAATTGATCATAGATGTATAAATTTGAAAATGAGGGGTGGGGGACCCAGAAGTGTCTCTAAAGGTACAGCTGCAGATTAGCTGTCTGAAATATATTCCAAAGAAAAATAAGGAAAACAACAACAAAAACATGATATTTAAACACTGAGACTGCAAACAAGAAAAATTTATAACTCAAAAATTCAGTTTTATCAAAGAAACGTGCACATTTATTCTCAGTTGTTCGCTTTCCTGCTCACTGGCTTTGTGTTGCTTCTATCCACAGAAGAAACAAAATCATGTGGTTAACATTGTTTGCTGATTTTCCTTGTACTTACCAAAGATCTTTAAATAGGGCCATTTGAAATAATTATGAAAAACAAGTGAGCATAGTTTCTTTCAACTGAGAAGTGTTTTGAATTTGCCTGTTGAGAAAATGAGCTTTTCTTCTCTTCGAACTAAGTCTTAAAACACCATAAACTTCCTCTTTTTATTGCAGTGGGCACTTCCGTTGTCCTGCTGGCAGTCAGTACTTTGGCGACTGTCAATGTTTGCAACACTGACAAGGTGCACGACTTTTGCCAAAGAAAATGCATTAGACCAAAATGGGACATCTTTGAACAAGGGTTTTCTGGGATTTGGGGAGCCTCTATAACTGAAAAGATAGGCAACCTCATGTGCATCTGTGTAAAGGAATATGGCTTCCTCCTCTACAAAACATTCAGAGCAGGAGGATAAAATCCTCTAAAACATAATTCAAACCATGTCAAATTTTGGGAAATTCTCTTTTCCAGCTTAATTCCCCATCTGTGCATTGATTTTTGGAGGCATCAATGTTTATCTTGTCTTAAAACCAAAAAAATGATTTATCAAATATGCAAACAATCAATCACTACTAATTGGAGACAAATTTACAAGTACAATTTCATGGGGTTTAATTTATTTTGTACAAAAATGATAACAGAATTATCTTTAGTTTTTGTCCTTGATTTCAGTGGAACTAGGAAAAGTTTGGCTTCTCTTTTTTCCTTTATTGGCAAAATTAAAAGTATTGTAGATACAGGAGTTTCTTTTGATAATTAAAAGAACATAAATTATAGGTAGGTAATGAGGTTGAGCATTGCATCATTTTTTATTTTTACATATGGAAATTTGTCTTTTTATTTTCCTTTTCCCCCATTATAGAATTTCTGTTCAAAGTAATGCAATTTTATTTTTCCGAATAAAAATTGTCGATGCACTTGTCCAGTAACCAAAAATAATAAACAGATAAAACCCTCACTGTCACCAAATCCACTGTGACTCAGAGTGAGTCTCAGGGACAGCGGAGAACTGCCCCACTGTGGTTGACGCCCAAGTAACCCAGTCGACCCTGGACATTACTGATGAATCAAACAGGTCCAATGTTGTACTGCACTACATATTAACATCAAGTTTTCTTCCTTTATAATATTGGCTTTCAGCTAAAGATTTTTTACATCCTCACTATCCAATTTTGGTGGCACCAACCATATCCTCCCCTAAATTGAGAAAAATTAGCAATAAATTGTCACACTTTAAAAAAATAAAATTCCACTGCCCAAGTCAACCCATGTCTTGCTTCTTGAATTTTCATATTTTCGATAGGAAGCTATTAGGGAAGGAACTCTGTCTTCTCGAATAGTTTGAATAAAGCCAACTAACTGTCATCACTCTTCAGATAAATAAGTGATAATAATGGTGAAAAAAACAAAATACCCAAACCAAACTCCTCACTAATTCACTGTTCATTTCCCTAATATGTGGGATAATTTTAGTTCAGACAAGTTATGACTAAAGTAGAAAAACCTTCATACGGGAGACATTGTGTTTCTGTTTTCCTTGCCCACTGCCCCATTTATCATATTTTCAATCTAGTTCCAAGAGCAGTTTTCACAAATTTTGGCTACAAACTGACAAACGAGAATATCAAATCCTACTCCACTCAATGCATCACTAAAGAGAGAAATATATTTTACAGTATCTTATTACATTTTTAGTTTATGAGGAAATGAGGCAGTTATAAACATTAGTTGAAAATATTGGCAAGCAAATCAGAGACAGAGGGACGGAGCTGGAAGAACCAGGAGGGAGATCTACCCATAGTTCAGCTTTGGCGTAAATACAATGTGCATGGGGAAATGAAGGAGTCTGCATTATTCACCTTAACTATATGTGTTGCACATATGATTAATACAAGTAACTCCACATTTTTGTTGAGAATTTAATAAAGGTGTACCTTCTCATAATTTCCTTTAAAATAAAAATATTATCATGTGTTAGGTTGCACTTGAAAAAAAACCAACAACCCTCAAACTCACTGCCATTGCGTCAGGAACAGAGACGCACAGGGCCATCAAGAAAGAGGAGTCACCATTGGATCACATGTGATATCTTTGCCTGAATTGGCAGAGGCAGCGCAGCAATCAAAGGCGGCGGAGATACCAGAGGCTGCAGCACTGAAACCATGAGACAGAGATGGGCAGCAGAGCTAGAACCAAGAGACAGACTGATGGCCAGGCTCCTTGGCCCATGGAATGGGGCAGAAGTCAAGGGATCATATGACTGAGTGGCCAGAAAGAGACATGGCAGCTTGCATGGGTCAGAATAGACAGTGCAGGCTAATTAACTAAACCCTTTGAATTGTAGTTAGTTAACATACCCTTCTAGCCATAATTCATTATGGGATAAATGATAATTCTGGACTCAATGCTCCTGTGGCTCTAATCTCATATTTTGAGAGTGTTTTCTACTATACGAATGAACAGAATTAAGGTGGGATAAAGATTTGACTTGGTGGCATAGTGGTCATGGTGTTGGGCTGCTAACCACAAGGTCAGTAGTTTGAAACCACCAGCGAGCTCTGAAGGCAAAAAGCGAGGTTTTAAAGCATTACAGTCATGGAAACTCGTAGAGGCTCTTCTAGCCTCTCCTATTGGTTCACAATGACTTTGAGTTTGGAATTTTGAGTTACTAGAGGTGTGAACAAATTCTTTTCCTTTGGGACATCTTTAGATGTAACATCTTTGGGACATCTTTTCCTTTGGGACATCTATAGAGTATAAACCAAGTAGCAACCTTTGTTTCCCTGGGGACATCATGAAGAGTTTGAATAGTGAATATGACTTAAGAGATCATCTTTTGTTTTCCTTGGATGGGATATATATATACTAGTACCATTGTGTTCTTCCAACACACATCACATCACCTAAAGCCATAATTCGACTTCCTGACAACGTTTGGGAAGAATCAAGAACACCTCTTGTGACTCTTGGACATGTATGACTTCTGACACTGGACCTTGGCTCAGCTCTGTCTAAACTTCGGATTGGGGACTAAACAGCACCTGTCACATGAAACATTTCCCTAGTTTCAAGAATTTCTGTGGAATGTTGCAACGAATGACAAACCCAGGGATGTGAGGGAATATTCTTAAAGCTGGAGTGGAATAAAATGGAAAATAGCATCTTGGAAGAGTTGGACAGTTAGAACATCTTTATTCTCTAACTTCTTGGAACTAGTCTGGTATTAATGCTTCTAGGAGAAATGACCAAATCCTTAACATTTTGTAACCTGTTGCCTTCCCTGATAAACTTCATAAGTGTGAGTATCATCTGTGAGTTCTCTGTGGCCATTGCAATGGATTATCGAACCCAGGAGAGAAGTAGTAGAGTGATGTAAGAAGGGTAGCTGGTGTCAGGATAGAATAATGAAACATGGAGGATAGAATCATGGCACAAAGCAGAAGTTGGCCTTGACTTTGTGTGGAGTTTAGATTCCCATGCCCGTATGCAGCCAGAGGTGGTCCGACATGCTCCCATGTTAGTTCTTTATTCTATTTCTGTTCTCTGGTACTGTTTCATACAATGGATGCTGACATGTTTTGGTAGTTACATAAGGTCATGTCCACTTGATAAATAATGTAAGGATGGAGTCTAGCTGTCCATCAGGTCACAGCCTGATGATGCCTCTTTGCGGGGATCGCCTTCTCATGAGGATTCTGGGAATTTCTTCTCTTCCTCTCTGGAGGTGGGACACACTGTCTCTCTGCTTCACCTTCCTATTGACAAGCCATGACGAGCCATGCTGAGACTGGAGTGAGCCAAGTGGTCGAGACCTGTGCCAGCCCTGTGATGCTTCCACTGCCAGTGGATCCACAGGACTTTTTACCCACTGACCTGTGATTTTCCTGCATTCTGCATCATGGCTATGTGAGTCTGAAGAGGGATGTATGGACTAGTATTGGTCTTATGGGCTAATATCAGACTCATGGATTTGAGCTGGACTGGGGGATGGTTTCCTGATATACAATTACTCTTGGATATAAAGTTTTCTTAAACATATAGGAGGGTTTCTGAATTTGTTTCCCTAGTCCACCTGGACTCACTCACATGCGCTTACTAGGAAATCTTTAGAAAACCAATGCCTAAAGAGGCAGTTTTGACAGAGGTAAATACTCCTTTATGCACAGTAAATTGGAAATCAAAGAATTCTATACAAAATAGCAACCACGGAAGACATTTTACAATTCATTTTTTAAAGCTTCTAAAAGAAACATCAAGAGAGTAAATTGGCTTTCTTCTCAGATACTGCTCCTAATCAAGCTAAAAAAAAAAAAAAATCAAATAATTGCCTATCCGAGCTCTGTAAAGGTCATTTCTGTCAATTCATTCCCTCCCAGCCCCTTGATCACTGCTTCTCTCTGCTTCTTCTACTTTGTCAGCCTGTCCACCCACCATTTCTCAGGACTTCTCTTTGCCATCATATTCTCAAGATACTTTGTCTGTGAACTTCCCTACTACCCTACCCTACTTCCCTGCTGTCAAGAAACCCCCTGCTAGAGATACCTTTTAAAATCTACCTAGCACCAGGTGTGGGAGCAACCAGAAATGGGAGAGGGGGAAAAGATGTTTTGGGGGTGTACTTTGTTCCATGGAATTATACTGAGCTACATATCTTGCTAAGGAGTTTCCAGATGTCCAAAAAAATCCACAGGTGCTTGTTAAAATATTTAATGTGTGTACTGATCCACATAAGTCTGAATTAAATGATTCATATGATTTAGTCTGTGTATTAGTGAGTCCAGTGGATGTGCAAATATAACTGGTGTACAGCAAGTGGAAGGACCCCTAGACTAATCTTACTTTAGATACTAACAATTACTAAAGCAAAATAAGGGCAAAGAGGGAAAGGGTAAAAGCTATGTGATACTCTTAAATAAGTTTTCCTGTGTTATTAAAGTAGGAAAAACTATTTCTGTATCTAAAGCAAAGGTGAGATTGTTTATAATTGCCAAAATAGACTATATTAGAACTTTAATGAATATTTGAGTTGAACTTTGAAAATCCTGGTGTCCCAGAAAATTTTAACATGTTATTTTTTTTCTGGTCTTAATTGTATCTATTACATGTTTCAGCTCCCATGGCTGAATTGATTCTGTGGCTCATGAATTAGCTTAAGCCTTAGAGACCAAAGAAAATCCTGCCACCAGTAATGGGATGGTGGCTTATAACAACTCCAAAGTCAAATATAAAGGGGTCGTTTGCACCATGGGAAGTTATTGAATCACTAATTAGGCCAGAATCTTATTATTTTATTGTAACAGGGTTCGATGTTTTAAAGATTTTTTTTAAGTTAAGAAATAAAAGTAGAACTCTAATGTTTTTTCCTAAATCTGAAAACAAATGAAGTACAGGTGGGTGATTTTACTGCAGCTACCTACCTTAGAGTATGTTAATGTCCAGAATGTTTATCTTCCTTGAATTCCCTGGCCTTTGTGCAGTCAATCATATAGAGAAAAAAACCTACTGACCTACTGTGAAATCTGTAAATATATCAACCTAAGGGCTACTATTTTGATAAAGCCCTATGTGAGAAATCAATGATAGCATTAGTTTCTACTATGCTATTGGCTTTTCAAATGTATTCTCTCAAAGGAGAACAGAGCACTTGGAAAAAGCAAGGTTGCCAAATAAGTAGAAATAATGATGCATGGGAAGGACCTAATGGGAAAACACTCATAAGAAAATATTTGTAAGATTTCTGTTTTTGGGCTTTAGTCTTGTATTCTTTTGATAACCTGTAGAAAGATAAGCTGACTGATCTAGTGGAAAACTGTAATATGTGTTGTTCCATTTACTATAGATATAATTCAGATTTCCCTTGACAGGTCTCACCTGGGAGATATTTCTTGCCAAAGAGTTCCATATTGGAAAGACATGTTGATTTTATCCTAGTCTCTCCATCTAATGGTCAAAGATATGTCATAGTAATGATTTGCAGATTTCTAACTAGGTTAAAGCTTCTCCCAGGATAAGGTGGCCACTATTTTTGAGCCACAGAAACATTTAGAAAATCTCTCCACATAGAGTTCCAAAGCTCTGAGGCAGGCGCCTCAGAAGTCAAGTCATAAACCAAGTCTTTTAGATCTTTCTTAGTTTTATTAGATTCCATTTTCCTTATCACTTACAATCTTCTGGCCTTATGGAAAGTTCAACAGGAGATTAAAAGATTGATTACCCAAAATGTCCTCCTCTTTACAATTATCTTGGAAGCAATTACTGCTCTGTATATTGAATTTAAGACCTGCTCCTTCTGGACCACACAAGCAACTCATGAAATTGTCACTGAAATGACCTTTAGCCCTCCATTACAGGTTGGCTGTAGCAGACTCTAATTTGAGTCATATAAATCTATGGAATGCTGGCATTAGGCTAAAAATCAAAGCTCTGTAGTCAAAGAAGACCTGTCAAAGTGGTGGGGGGCCTCAGAAATGACAGCTTGCTAAAAGACCTTGAACCAAGATGGAAAAGGCCTTACGTAATGCTTTTTGGTTTTGATTTTTAAACTAATTTATTTGTTGCTACATGACAGGGATCTAAAATATGGATTGAATTCTCCAATTAAAGAAACTCAACTCCTGAGTGGACTGCCCGATCCAATGACGGACTCTAGTTTACTCAACGTGAAGTAGTTGTCTAAATCAGCAATAGGGAGCTTTCCCCAAGACCACTTACACAGAGAATAAAACTACTTAAGTAAAGATCAAATTTTTGAGCTTTGCATATTGCTTTTTATTCTATATCTTATTGTATGCTCTTAAAATGTGGAGACAGATAACCATCTTTGGTAGATGGAATTTGTTAGAGTTATTTTTTATGCTTAATCCTAATGGCTTTTTAAGTTGCCTTATTTTACCAAATGGATCCCATTGATTGGTAAAGCCTTTGTTAGGCCTTTCTATTAAAAAAAAAATGTGTTTCCAGTTTTGTTTATCTAATTAATTTTGCATAATTTCCATCTTTTATTTGTTTCCATTAGTCTAATCAATTCTTCCACCATGTATCTGCCAGTATTCTGAACTATAGTGACATGTGTAACTTGTGATCCTGGGGTGTATTTCAGCAATATTTAAAATACCAGTAGCATCATCCATGGTTAACAGGTTTTATCAGAGCTTTCAGAAAAGAAAGATGAGGAAGGAGTTCCTGGATCTAACCTTTTGAAAAAATTGGCCAATGGAAACCATATAATAGCCATGGAACATGGTCTGAAATAAGATGCTGCCTTTCGATGGGGAGGCACTCAACCTACGACAGGGGAAGAGCTGCCACCTCAAATAATGGTTGACCTTAGCAATATAGATGCTTTCAAGACCCTAAAATGATGTTGTGGCATGACTCAAAATGAAAAGAAACCATGGAAAACACAATTATTTATCTGAGCACAGAATGCACAGGTATGAATCTAGGAAGATTAGAAGTTGTAAACAATGAAATGGAATACATAAGGAACTACATCCTAGGCATCACTGAGCTGCATTGGACTGATCCTGACTGTTCAGAATTAAACAATCATATGGTCTCCTATGCTTGGGATGACAAAAGAAACGTTTAAGATCGATACTGAAGTACAATACTATCAGTAATTGAATAATATCCAGATAGCTACATGGCATACCAGTCTTCTCTTACTTTGTTTAAAACACCAGTGCAGTATTTATTTAAATATTTATATTTTGTAAGCCACACAGCAAAACCCTCCATTTTGCCTAAAGTAAAATAAAGAGGTTTATTGGCAGTACAGAAATCATTCAAATGGGAAGCATGGATTCGACTAAAATGCAACCAGTGACTACAAATGAAGACACAGCGGGAACATGTTCAGAGTCGGAACAAAGAGTTTAACACCATTGGTTACAACCGTACATCAACATGATGGGACTACGAATGGGTTGGTTACAGGGAACTTCTCTCTTACAAAAAAAGTCACTTCAGTGAAATATTTCCTATAAGTGGTTACCAGAAGTTAGATAAAAGTAGTACTGATAGCGGTTACCTAAGACATTCTTTCAGCATCTTTATCATGGAAGAAAGATTTCTGTGTGGTAGAAAATTTATCAGTAGATACATTTTGAGTTATCAGTTATCAGTAGATAACTCTTAAGAAAGGGTTAATTGACATTCTTCCAGCTCGAATCCGCAGAGAAATTCTTTCCCTAATTATGCATAGTTGTTGACAAGAAAAGGGACTCAATTTGATTTTGCTGAATTTAGCAGGTATCTGGATTAGTCCAGCCACTGTACTTTGCTCAAAAATACATCAGATTTTCTCTTTATATCTCTATTTTATGATTTTGCACAATCAATATTTTTCACACAATCAATAGTTTTCCTCATAGTAATTTACTTTAGCAGTGAGTTACCCTGTTTCCCAGAAAATCAGATAGTGTCTTATATTAATTTTTGCTCCCAAAGATGCACTAGGTCTTATTATCGTGGATGTATTGTTTTTCCATGAAGAATAATACAGTATACATTTATTGTTTATTGTTTTATTAAAAGAGACCCTGCACTTCCTGTCTGCTCCAGCTGTGCTACAGCCAACAGTGAGCTGTACGGTCCAGAGTCCAGAGTTACGGTAGCTTCAGGGAGTCTTATTTTCGGGGAAGGTCTTATTTTCAGGGGGGATACCTTATATTTCAGCAAGAGGTAAAACTGTAAGCAGGTCTTATTTTCGGAGGATGTCTTACTTTTGGGGAAACGGTAGTAGAATTCATTTTTATTTTAAAATGAGGGTAGCCCATATACTCTCTACTACTCCCTAATTATCTTACAGTAGTCTCTTAATATCATGACCATTAACTGATACTTGATATATTTATAATAAGAATATTTAGAAGTAATGAGAAAAGTACTGTAGTCTGCAGATGCAGTTTTGTGTCTTAGATATGTACTTACTATGTTTATCCTTGAGAAACTCACTTGAACTCTCTCAATGCAAGAACACTTTGTTCTAATAACATGGTATTCAGTGAT
>NW_022103896.1:25022124-25023815 GCF_000313985.2 Echinops telfairi
TAAAGATGAACAAGAATGTGTTGATGATGTAAATCGAAAAAAGAAGAAAACCTGGGGAGGTAAACTTTTATGAAGACAAACAACTGTGACAACCAAGAGTAAGGAAATAAAATGTGATTGAAAACTTTGGAGACAAATAATGAATATAATATTCTTGTAAAATCACAAAATGATATATATGATTATATGTATATATTATATTTATAATGTATAGTTATAGGTATATAACAGATTGTATTTATTATGTATATTTCTTTATTATGTATATTTATATTTATTATGTATACAAAAGATAAAATAAAATGTCCTCATGTTGCCTGTCTACCTTTCTGATCTATGTTGAAAAAAATCCAGTTGAGAGAATTCATTTCTTGATATAAATAAGTCATAGTATCTAGATGTGATTCCTAAAGACTATCTCCTTTCTTCCCTCCTGGGGAGACCCAAAATCATAGGTTTTTCTTTGAAGTGTCAACTAGCATACAACTCATCAACAGAAATATAAAAACTACAATTTCAAAATGGACAAAAACCTTAAGTAGCCAGTTCTCCAAAGAAACTATAGAAATACACAGTAAGCACATGAGGAAATGACGCAGGGCCTTAATCATTTATTATTGCTAGTTGCCATGGTGTTCTCTCTCCTCGAGATAATCTAATGTATCAAAGAACAAATGGATGCCTAATCAGAGCCACCGTGATGAGAGTAGGGACATTGGAGTCCATTGTTCTATTACGTTAATCCATGCTTTTGAGGGGTTACTATGCTTTCACTGGCCCTCATTAGTCATTGTGGAAATATAGTTCAAAAACCACAACTTGACATCACTTCACACTCATTGAGATGGCTGCGATAAACAAAAAGAAAGAAAAGAAAAATGAATGTTGACAACAATGTGGAGAAATTGGAGCCCTCATCCCTTGCTGGTGGAGACATGAAGTAGACCAGTCATAATGGAGAACCATTGGGTGGTTCCTCAAATTCTAATCCTAAAATTGCCATATGACTCAACAGTGCCACTCCTCAGGCAGAGGAATAGAACTCAAACCCAAACTCAGTGCTGTCCAAGAATTCCCTAAGTTTGCAAGGCTGTACATCTTACTGGAGCTGACTGCGAGCTGCCGAGAGACGCCCACCATGGCCTCGTGGTTCGGAGCCCAACTGGTAGCCTCATCTCCAACAAATACTGGTGCACACTGGCTCATAACAGCCCTAATCACCGGAACTCACAGGGGGAAACAATGTCAATGTCCTATGAAGTATTGGATAATAAAACAGGTGGTATATCTAGATAGTTTTTTTCAGACATATAAATGAATAAAGTACTCATACATAGCGCAAAGTAAATAAAGCTTGGAAACATTATGCTGAACAAAAAAAGCCAGGCAGGAAAAACCACATACTGTATAATTCCATTTAAGTGAAAGTAGATAAATAGAAACTGAGGGTTAGGTTATGGGGGTACTTGGGCAAGATTATTTAATGGATTTAGGGGTCCTCTTTAGATTAATGGAAATATTTTGGAATGAAATCAGGTTAATGGTTTTGCAACAATTTGTATGTTCTAAATGTCACTGAATTATATACTTTAAAAAGGTTAATTCTATGTTATGTGTTTTTAACCTCAATTAAAAAAATAAATAAAAAAGGAAAAAAGAGAAACGTCAATTTTCAAATTTATTAACAAGAA
>NW_022103896.1:25024107-25025025 GCF_000313985.2 Echinops telfairi
TGAACCAATCATCCTCTACTGCTGAGTACACTACTATGCTTTAGACAAAGGTAACATAAATACATTTCTTATTAGTGAATCTAGACAAATAGTAAGTTCCTTTAAAATTATATGACTGGATTTCTTTGTGTTCCAATAGATAGAATCCTACTGCTGACAGCACTGATAGATCTTGAATTGTCCCGTTTGACAATGAGAGACACCATACCTCTGGAATCTGTCATATATGGGCACAGTAATCCATATGATTGCTTGATTAAAAGTGACCAATACCAATCCATTTCAACTCAGTAGCGTACATGATATCAATATTTATGTGTTCCATTTCATTTTTAATGACTTCCAATTTTCTTAGATTCATATTTCATACATTACCAGTTCCAATTATTAATAGATATGTGAAGCTGTTTCTTCTCAATTTGAGTTGTGCCCATCAACAAATGAAGGTTTCCAAGTCTTTTCCATCTGCATCATTATGGTCAACTCCACATTTAGAAAGCACCTTTTCCTCAGCAGTATAGCCATATTGAGTTAAAAATCAATTTTGATTTTACTGTGGTAATAATTTCTTTCAGAAGAATTAATACCAGATTAGTCCCAAGTAGGATGAGATTACAGCTGTCCCAATAGTAAAATTTTTCATAGATGTTTTACTGCTCCATTTTCCCTGATGTTAAAACTCCCCTAGTAGTATATTCCCTCACATCTCTTGGTTCTGAAATTCACTGCTATGTATCACAGAAGTCAATGTTTTAAGGAAATGGCTCACATGGTTGTGGGTGCTGGTAAGTACCAAATACAAAGTGTATACATATGTGTGGAACACCAAACTCACCCCAAGACGGCTAAAGCTGGACAAAATAGGGCAGTTGACAGACTGCAACTGGAGCTCAGACAGAGGCAAGCCAAATGCAGGGT
>NW_022103896.1:25026360-25032013 GCF_000313985.2 Echinops telfairi
GAACATTTTCTTTCCCCCAACCTGACTGCCATACTTGAGTTCAATGTCATCATTCACAATTGCCACCCCTTTAAAACATAGCAGACCCACACTTGACTCAGCCCTTGCTCACATGTAAAATCCTCAAATTCTTATTACTTTTCACTCTCTGCTTCCCTCTTATTACCATTATTCTACCCTTAGGGAATGGGTTCATTGCACCATGGATTTTAATATTACTTTCTGAATATAGTCTCTTCCCTCCAAGTGTCCGTGTATACATTGCTTACACATTAAATTTCCCACACTGTGTTCATTATGCTGCAGCACTATTGAAAAATAAACTCCACGGTTTTTGTTCTTCGCCCTCAATATTTGTTGTGGACTTACTTTTGTTGCTTATTCATGAACACAGTAACTTGCTGACTAATTATTTTATTGAGGGAACATGTTGACTTTCTGACATATAATAGGCCATTTGTATTTGTCTATCGTATGACGACTGCATATCTTTGGTTTTGACCTGTCTTATGTATTTTTTCTTTTAGGATTTATGCTATCATTTTTAGGTTACCATTTCTTCATCACTTCTCTCTAATCATGTTCTTTGTATCTGTTTAGAATCAGCTAGAATTGCTCTTTCTTTAGAGAAGGCTTGTTCAATTTATGTTTCATTAGAATTAATGCCTTCCCTCTGAATCGTTCCAGAATGGCTGATTTGTACTACATATTTGAATCTAAAATATTGTTTTGAGTAATCTATACAAATATGCTTAGATGATGTAGACAATTATTTTTATAAGCTTTTCATGGATTAATTGTGGTCTAATGTGTGTCAGCTTCATTGGATCCTGACTCCCAGTGGCTTGACAGTAATAGGATAATGGTTTTTGGCAGTTATGTAATGAGGTAGTCATCTCATCTGATGTGATCTGATATGATCAACTAGTTCACTGTAAGACAATTTGCATGGGAAGGTCCTGGCTAACCACTGGAAAGAAGAACAAGGAAAAGAGCATGTCATTTATACTCAAGGCCCCTCTGCTGAGAACCACCAAGACCTAGGAGAAGATTGATGACAAGATATATGTATCCATTGTTGTTAGTCAGATGAGGGACTGTTAAATACAGTTTTTATTCTGTAGAATACTGCAAAGACTTGATTATAGTTTGATCATTTTACTTTGGTCAAATTCTCAGTGGAGATCTTCTCTCCCTATGGGACAAAGGGAGAGGCCTGCATAGGACAGAGCCTTGGTCATGTACTTGGTCATGTAAAGGTCACATGTTGGCTGTTGATGACAAAGCAGGCTGAAATTCCAGCTGCTTCCTGTGAGAGAGTTGAGACTCTCTACTCCTGTAAAGATTACGGTCTTGGAAATCAACTGGGAATGTTCCACTTTGTCCTATAAGGGAGTAAGACCTGACTCAATGGCAGTGAGTTTCTTTCTATTTCTTTCCTTCCTTCCTTCCTTCCTTCCTTCCTTCCTTCCTTCCTCTTTTCTAGTTTTATGTAATTAGGAGGAGAGATCTGATGATCTTCTAAAAATTGATCAATGAAAATCATATTAATCACATCAAAATATTATTAGTTTACTCACTTTGGGGATGCAATCAGGAGGCTTGTGAAGGGATATCATACTTGGTGAACTAGAGAAAGGATCAGGGTGCTGGAAACCCTCTTTGAGATGGGTTGGCACAATAGTTACCATGATAGCCTTAAGTATGATGCTAATTGTGAGGATGGTGCAGGACTGACCAGGCAGTAAGGTAGCTATTAGTAAGGTTGCAATGATTCAGAGTTGACAGAATGGCATCTAACAACAACATTTCTAAAGAAAAAGTCTATCATCTCATTTCTTCCCAAATTATACTCCATAAGCAACCTTTTAAAACATATATATATACATACCTATACATAGAAGATTTATTTCTTACGTAAAAATTCTGGGGTTTTTTTCACATTCACTTTCTTTTGAAAAGTTTGTACATAGTAATCTATTGCTCTCTCCCGTTTCTACTGATCTTGAACAGGAGACGCGAATGTCATTTGTTCTAACTACTGTTTCAAGGATATTTATATAGCAAATAGCTTAGGAAAGTACGGTAGTGACTCCTTATGATTGGTCATGTGAGTTTGCTTCCTCCACAGCAAATGGAGAGCATACCTATTGGGCCTTGGCAAAAGATTCTGATTTCTTACTGTCAGATTTAGGCATCCCTCAATTTAAGTGCCTCTCAGTGGAGGCAGCTTAAAGACATTGACAGTTAATACTTTGACATATATAGCTATTCTATATTTAAAATCCGAGTTCAAAGCCACTTTCTCAGAGAAATACTTCCTGAATAGAGTATTTGAATTTGGTCTCTCCTATGATATATCATATCATCCCACCCAATACCACAAAACCATTTATAGCAACAGCTTTGATCCAGCTAAATGCTATTCTTAATTGTTATTTATTTGTGTCTCCTATAAGATTTAGGTCAGAGGTTGATTACTCTTATCTGTAGCTTTTAGATATAAGTGTTTCCAAAGAGGGTAGACTTTTTACCTATTATTGTAGAAATGATATTAAACAAAAGTATTATTGCCTAAGCACATCATGAGGAGTGCTGATGGTCCAGTGGTTAACTGCCATGTGGTAGTTAACCAAAATAGTCTGTGGGGTGAACCTGCCCAGGGCTCTGTGTAGGAGAAAAGACATTCAATCTGCTCCTGTAAAACTGATAGCCTAGAAAACCGTATGGGGTGGTGCTAGCAGATCACACAGTGTTGCTGTTGATGTCAATCAACTCCTTAGCACTCAGCAACAACAAAAATGGACACCCCATGGAGACTCCCTGAGAAATAGTATGTAAGAAGGAAGTCATCCCTCTACTCCCAGGAAACGTCATAGTCTCTTGATACTCACACAGGCAGCTCTATCCTGCCCAATAAGATTTCTATAAGTTGGAATTGCCTGGGCGGTGGTGAATTTGAGCTTTTAAATTTGAGGGAAGACAGAGCAAGTTTTCTCCACGTGGCTTGTGAGGTCAAAGAACAAATGCTCTGTAAAACTGTAAATTACAGGACAGCAAAAATAAAGCAGAAGTAAAGATAACATCTGTAAATGGAGAAATGAGTAAATCCTTTAAGCCTCTAGAGTCTGGAAAAGTGTACTATCAACACAGGGAGGAAAATACTAAATATCAGTAGCGTGATTTAAGACAATGCATTAATATTGGATGAACCATTCTGCTGAAAATATTAAAATTCTTATTTAAACATTTCATATATTCTAATACAAGGATAAACTATATATATATATATCATGTATATATACTATATACGTTTCCTAAAATAATTTCTAAGCAGCTAGAATATTGTTTCCTGGCATAATTATTTCCATCTACTCCACAAGACACTTTCCTGGTGGAGAGTTAAAAACGATATTTGTATTATTGGACCATAGTCTTAAAACATATTGGATTTCTACTTATATTGACTGAATTATCTGACTAGATTTTTATCCTGGATATGTCTTGGGATTTTTCATTAAAAACAATTCAATGAAGAGAAAAGAAGGTGCATGGGAAATAAAGTAAAAAATTAAATCTTCTCACTACTGGAAATTCTTAAAGAAAATTTCATAAAATATAGATTCAATATGTGCCTCGTTTTGCAACACCTGGCCCAATAAAATATATTTCATTACTAATTAAAACATCATAAAGAGAAAATGAGAAGTGTGCTACCAATCTCTTCACATCAGTGAATGTACCTTATACTTGGGAAGGATTTTCTTTGAATATCCAAGTTGTTTACTATATGGTAGTAAGTTTATTTTATAATACCTTCTATTTTCTCTACAGCTATGACAAATTTTATTATAACTTCCAATGCGGAAGTTAAAAGTAAATAAAGAAAAATTAATTTTACTTTTTTTCCCTTTTGAGAAGAGTTGAAAACTAATTTTTAAGTATGCCTTTTGTTCACAAAATGTTTTTCATTTCTAGACTACAATATAGCCCATATGAACTGGCTCTTTTTCAAGTGCTGTAATATAAAAACAAGATGTCTTTTTTCAGTCAATAACTGAAACTGGCATTCATTCAAAGCTCTTGGCAGATTGATATCCCCTTTTTAAAGTGTGCTGAATGTCTACGAGGTTGAAAGTGTACATAAAAAAGCGATTAATCTATGAAGATAGGAAGTATTCTGAACCATCTATTTATCACTTTCCAAAACTTGCTGTTGTGGCTATGTCAAGGGTTTTAAGGAATATGACTAGGGAATTTGAATGCCTTTATCACCATATGATATGTACAAGATTAAGCTTTTGCTAGTCATACTTTTTGCTATGATCTGCTAATATAGGGGAACATTGTTGTGTCAACTCTTTATAGGAGGAGATTGGTTTTGCTTTATAAGTATTTCTGTTGTTAATGTATTGGTGATCTAGCTAAGCAACGCATTATATTTTACTAAAATTCAAAATGGCTTAGAACTACATTTCTTCAATTGCCCAAAGGGCCCTTCAATTTCCATTAATATACTAGCATGTACACAATCGTTGGCTTTTGGAGAACAGGTATAAGTAGACAATATGTCAATTAATTTACCTAGCATAGCTTCTTCTCTCACCTTTTTTTCTTTCACTGTTGGATTAATTGTTGGTTATTATACATGAAAAAAAAGTTTCACTGTTTTGAGCATTTTATTGGCAAAGATTATTATCTGGGTAGAGAAAATCATGGTATACTTGAGAGTCAGCTCATTTCATTAAAATCAGTTAAACTGAAATCTAAACTAGGTCTTTAAACAATTTTTTTGTTGTGGATTAGGTGAGGTAATAAATTCTAGATAATCAGTTTCATATTCAACAGCTTAAAATATTTATTAACCCCTCAATAATTTACTGCACTCTCCTCCTTTATTTACTTTCTCCCTCTTTTTCAATACTCTCTTTCACCCAAGTTATTAATTGTCAACTCTTTTTCTATTATTTCAACTTCCCTCCTTTGCCTTGCTTCCCTTGGTAATCTCTAAAATAATTTTTTATTTTGGAGGTGAGTATTGAAGTCTTTATCTAGATCTTTTAAAATTTATTTTTGTTTTTTGTAACACAGGCCCCAAACAGTATTTGTCTCTTTGTGATTGACTAATTGCTCTCAGCACAATCTCCTCTGGGTTACTCCAGGCCACCAGGTATGTCATTGCCTATTAGAGAGGCACAGGACTGCGGGCACCAACGTTTCTTTATCCCTTTTTTTACTTATGGACATTTAGGTTGTCTCCATCTTTTTGGCATTAAGAAAGCAATGTGGTGAATTTGGGCATGGATATGTCAGTTTATGCTATGACTCTTATTTCTTTATCCTATATACCCTGTGGAAGAATTTTATGGTTGTATAAAACTTCCTATTCCCAGTTGCTTGAGGAAGCACCATATTGCTTTCCACAGGGGATGTACATATTTACAATCTCACCATGAATGCTAAACTATTGATAAAATGGAAAGGCTAAATCAATTTCTCAGAACAAAAGTTATTTAGACCCCTGCATTTCTCTTTGCAGAAGTATGTGGCCAATGTTACAATGGTATATATATATATATACTGTATATACTTTACTGACCTTAGAGAATATATATATATATATATATATATATATATACACACACACACACAC
>NW_022103896.1:25033367-25039889 GCF_000313985.2 Echinops telfairi
TATTTCACCTGGCATACAGCACATCCGCAGAATTTTAAAATACTGATATAAGTTTAACACAACCACAGTTTACTTTATTGCAATTTTCTTAAAGAGAGAAGGTGTATAGTGTTCCAGTAAGTAAATAAGGGTTCTGGTGGCATAGTGGTTAAGAGCTCAGTTCTTGGAAAGATCAGTATTCCAAACCATCAGCTACTGCTCTGTAGAACCACAATATGACAGCCTGCTTCTATCATGATGGCGGCCTGGAGCAGTTCTCTTCTGCACTACAGGGTTGCTGTGAGTTGGAATCTCTTAGATGCAATGAGCTTTGGGATAAGTAAATACTTTTCAGTTCACTGTGCATTCTCATCACTTTGACTAATAAATGACTAGCATGAATGGTGCTTGATAAAAAAAGTTGCTGGTAAATACAAGAGGTACCCTTAGCTTCCTTTTATAAGGCCAGCCGCCAGATGGTTATGTAACTGTTCCAAGATCACACAAGGAAGACCTGATAATCCAATTCACTTCTCCTACCCAATCAGTATATTACAATTGTGGACATTTTCATCCATCTTTCATAGAAACATCAATACCACAAGAAAGTTGTATCAACATTTAAAGCCAATGGCCTTGAAATTTCCTCTATAATTATGTTTTAAGATAGTATGTATTTGCTGGCACAATTTCCTTCTAAGATAAATATATACACTTGTCTGAAATCATGTTGAAGAAATGTTTTTCCTCTTTACATTCAGTAAGCTCAATTGTTTCTGGATATTGATATTGCACTTGGGTTCATAGAAAAGTTTATACTTGTAATAAAACTACCCTGGTAATCATTCCAACCTTACTGTATGTTGATACTGGCCCTGTCATGACTAGGACTAAACATAGCCATCCAAGGCATCTGAAGCTTGAAGTGTGGGGGAAAAATTTCTAGAAAAAATATTTCTGTTCTCTGCTTAGAAATTTTAGTGCAAAGGGGCTTAATATCTTGGAAATAAAATAAAATTATTCACCTGTGAGGAATTAAACCAGAGTATATGGCTGATAAAATCCCAAATGTTACTCATATATACCGCCTAAAACTGGCATATCTGAGAAATTATATATTTTGAGTGACCTTGGTAAAGGATTCAGGAACAACTACAATATCACTCGGTGTGAAGAGAATATTATCAGAAATGAAAAAAATTGGGTTCTTAGATAGAATTAAGAAGCAGTAGAAAGACTGTTATTTAACAAAATGTAACCTTATTTAAAATGGGTATTTAAACTTCCTTATCGTGAAAGCAATTATTTGCTCTACATTTAACATCGTTACTTATCCTTTTCTGAAACATTTTGAATCTTATCTAGAGCATGTTAATTGTCTTCATTTCTTATTTACCAAGAATTGTAATGCAAATAAAATTATGTGATTATCATTAATAATATTTTGTATAAGGAATGGCTTAAAGAGATTAGCATAGGATAATATTCTCAACCTGTGCAAAGCAACCAAGTAAGACAGGTGTAATGTTAAAGTCTTCATTTTATAAGTAAGGAAATCAAGGCACAGGGAAGAAAAGCAATTTGTCGAAAGTAGGGATGGGATTTAAACCCAGGAAGCTTGGTTCTATGAGCCTTGGTGTCTGTGGTCTAAGTGTTGAGCTGCGCAATCAGAGGTCAGTGAGCTCAACCCACCATCCACTACATGGGAGAAAGGTGAGTCGGTCTGCTTCGTAAAGATGAGTGATCTGGAAACCCCACCAGCAGTTCTACTCGGTCCTTTATGGTCACTAAGATTTGAAATCTAGTTGATGAAAGTGGGTTTTCATCTGGCTCTATCTTTCTATGCTCTATTTCCAGAGTGAACTATGCAAATAATACTTTGCTGTGTTTAGATATAAAAGGTGCAGCAAGAAGAGATCTATTTAAAATAGTCCTTAAATTTTAGGTAGGAAGCCATTGCCACTCCCAGCTCTGGAAAAGCAAAGGAAGAAATTGTGTTTTGGAAATGGGAACCACCTTCTCTGAGAAATTCAGCATTTCCAAAGAAATGTGGCAACAAGACAGGGAGTGGGTAGGGAGAGTGAAAAAGAATTGACCCCTGCTTTCTACTGCTCATCAATTTCACTACCAGTGTCTCTCATCCTAACAGAAATCAATCCTAACTGAAATCAAGAGAATCAGGGAGCCACAATGCAGAATTTGATGCTCAACGCTCACCAAGTTAGCGAACATAGAAAGGAGTTACAATTAGAGGGAAGATGGCGGCAAATGGAGAATCAGAAGCACATAAAAAATCAGTATATTTTTTATGTTGTTATATTATGTCATCTTCATAAGTTAATCATCATTCAATATTAACTATCTGTTATATTCCATTATAAAAACAATTATTGTATGATGATTGTCTTACACTAACTTAAAAACCTTTTATTTCTTAGCAAGAATCTGTGTCTTTAGAAATCATTGTAAATTAATATATTCCTAATACTCTAAGCTGCGTGTAAGTTATTTAAAATTAAATCTAAGTCACTATATAATGTTATTTGGATATAAATATTCATATTTTTAATGTGATAATCGTGGAATATTAATTTTCATTAAGAAAATGCTCTCTGATAACACAAAGAGCATATGTACAAATGACCTTAAGTTTTTTATTCATATTATGAAAAAATTATTTTTAACATTAAAGTTTCTCAAATCATTAATCAATTTTAAAACCTAAATGTACAGCTAAAAATTCTGATAGAATGCATGTGAATAAAATGGCTACCAGATGGCCTTGCTGAGGGAGCTCAATGTACGGGGCTTCGGGTCATATCGTGGAAAGGACAATGTGTTCAGTAGACAAGCAAAGGGAAGGCCTTTAAAAGCCACCATACCTAACAGTGCCCAGAACAGGCCAGGCACGCTTCTGGGAGAAAAAAAAATTAACAATAGTTCATTTCCTATTACATTCAGAAACAGTGAGCTCTAGAGAGTGAACTGGATTATTAATTACTGGAATAAATAAAAAGTAAGTCGTTCTAAGAATTTTATTTTCACCACTGAAAATGTTATTTGATTTTTTATATTAATTATAATTAAATATTGTATAATGTTAAAAAGTAGAAAAAAAAATTTTCTAATGCTGAAATATTTTATGTAAAACCATTAGACAAAATGAGCCACAAGAAAATAAAGTAAGATTTTATTATGCATAAAGTTTATTATTACATTATATAATAATGTCATTGGTTTTCCTCTTCATAGTTTTCTACATGTTTTGTGATTATTATCACATTATTTCAATAACTGTGACTTAGCTATTATTATTATTATTGACAATTAACAGATAATGAGAACTGATGTTCAAGCAATTGACTCACCTAGCTAAGGAATAGTACTCACATAGAGTAATAATAGACTAGGGAATATTCAAGCTTTGGTAGTGGTGTTGGGTCATCATTGACCTGCTTACCTGAAGGTTTCTGATTTCTGGGGCGGAAAGGTAAATGTGCTTGCCTTGTAAAGATTTACAAACCCTTGAAAACCCGATATTGGGATACCATCTGTTGGCATCACCTAGATAGATGGCAGCGGGTAGAGAATGATCTTAAACAGATGTGACTTTCCAGATTTTACAGTGACCGTATACTAGAACATGAGCTCCCAGAGGGCAAGGACTTTATTTTAGAACTAGATCGTTAGTTCCTGGAATAAATGGATGCAAAAATACTTACTGAAGAAATGAGTTTGAGCCCCAAATTCCTGAGTCAGAGCTTCATACAAGAAATATCGTAATAAGGTTTTGAAAAGAGAAACTTGGGATGTGTGATATACTTAAATATTTGCTTTGACAATCAGATACTTAGTCAACGGTATATGATATTTTGGTGATGTAATGATTTATATGTTGGGCTGCTAAATACAAGATCAACAACTCGAACCCATCAGTCATTCGTGGGGAGAGAGATTGGGCTCTTTGCTTCCATGAAGGTTTGTCTTGGAAACCCCATGGAGCGATTCTTCTCTGCAATACTTGGTTTCTGTGAGTGGGAACTGACCCTACTGCAATATATTTGGTTTATCACATGATATAATAATAGAGTTATCAACAATGGAAATGTATTTCATATTATAGGAGTAGAAGAAAACAAATTTAAGATTCTAATTATAATACAGTAAGTCACATAGCATAATTATTAGAATAATACAATTTTAAAATCATTTTATTAGGGGCTCATACAACTCATCACAATCCATGCACATATCCATTGTGTCAAGCACATTTGTATATTTGTTGCCATAGAATAGTAAAATTTTTAAAGTCATAGATTTCATTCCATGTTATTCAACTAAAATTTATCAAGGTAGGCTGATAAAGCAAACATTTTTACTAAAACATAACTGCATTTTATCACTTTATTCCCTCTTTAAATATTTATTTTCCATTCCAATATATTATTTATCCATACAATATTCCAAAGACTGAGAGACAAAGCTGTAAGTAAGCAATTAACAGATCATGAGAATAATTCTTTCAAAACAACTAGCTCCCACATTGGTAGCAAATATTTCAATATAAATATTATTAACAATGATTAATGCACACAATATAAAAATCATTAATACAACATGAAACCTATGGCAATATGCTATTGTTTATTCTTTAAAATATTTTATTTTCTCTCCCATGCCAATATCCTCAACAAATATCAATGCCTTTTGTTTTTCACACGAGCATATGAATGTGTGTATAGGGTTGTCTCCATCCTAAACTTCTGTAAGACAGACCTGAGCATTGACTTTCAAAGACTCAAGACCATTTCCCCGTTTCTGGAATCCATGCTATTTACACTGGGATTTTTACCCACATGAAACATTTTTTTGTATCACTTGAAGGATTTAAAAAATAAAATAATGGTAATCCCATCTTTAATATTGCATCTGATTAAAAGCATATTACTTTTGCAGAATGTTGATTTGAAAAAGTAAACCCTATTCAAGTGAAGATATGCTGTCTATAAAAGAAAATGTTCACATAAGAAAAAGATTAAGCCATAACATATAATGATGAATGATCAAAAGAAACCTTGAAATTTAATTTTATAAAGAAAAAATGAGGTAAACAAAAGTATAAATTGATTTCCCTTAATCATTCTTAAACATTTGGGCCTTGAGGGAAGATCCCTGGAGCTCCTAGGAAGTATATGAACAGGGGGGAAAATCAAAAGGAAAATGCAAAAATCAAAGTGAACACTGGAATAATTCAGCAACCAATGGATTCAAAACGTTTGTGTAAAGTAGTGTTTCCATAAATAATTAAAAAAAGAAACTCCTTCTGAGACTGAGGCTGTTTATAAGAGTAGAGATTCCAGTCTTTCTACCATAGAGCTGCTGGTGGTTCCAAATTGCTGACCATTTGGACGGCAACCCAATGTGTAACCTCTACACTACTGATTATTCTCTTTATAGAAGGTCCAGCAAGTCATTTTTCTCCAGTTCAGGATAGGTAATTATAGCACTCCTGTAAAGCATCAAACATACAATGGGAATCCCACTTGATTTCTTTCCCTACAGGCCCAGAGGACAAATTACTTCTATCTATAGAAGTACATTTTTTATTAAACTAAATCTCTTTTAAAAAATTATTCTTTTCTTTTTTGTTTTGGGACTAGAATACCTTAGAAGAAACCCATCCCTACAAAAGACCCTTGCCGACCCAGTATGGGCAGAAGAACAACACTCACCAAGCATAAATAAGAGACCACTACTTAGAACAACCTCGCCCAGAGGGTAACAAAAGAGAGAGTGGAGCACAACCTGGCCCTCCAGGCCATGAGGACCATGTTCCCAACTAGAGCAGCCAGTCCACAGAGAGGACCACATGGACAATTGGATTAAAAGCTGTGGTACATACATACAATGGAGTACTAAGCATCGCTAAAAAGCAGTAATGAACTGTATGAAGCACATCACTGCATGGGAAGAACTGGAGGAAATCATGCTAAGCGAAGTAACTCAAGCATAAAAGGACAAGTATAACATGAGGCTGCTGAGGTAAGTTTAAAAAAAAAATGCAAAAGGGGCATAGGGAAAAAGCTACGCTATACAAACATTCCTGGAGTGAGGACCAGGTATTATGGCAGGGCCCAGACCAAATACAGGGATACACATGGTAGGCAACTAAAAAGGAGGTGGGGAAAGGAAAAAATAATAATAATAAAAAAGAAATGGGTAGCGGGGGCACAGGGCACCCAAGGGGAGGGTATTGTTTATCTCTCCACAAGGAAAGAGGGACCAGACTTCAACCCAGTGCTCCAACATGTGAATGCAACATGCCGGGGTGGAGTGGGGAACCAGAGAAGAGGTCTGAGGGGCTGGCCCCAAACCCAACTACTAAGTGGACACCTTCCCCTCCTCCCAGAAGAATTTATTTCAAAGGAGGGCATTGAATATGCAGCTCCAGGAGAGGGACATATCTGATCAGAGCACACAGGAGTAGATGAAGCGGGAAGAGGAGAGAGTGGAGCACAACCTGGCCCACCAGGCCATGAGGAC
>NW_022103896.1:25041848-25043038 GCF_000313985.2 Echinops telfairi
AAAAAAAAAGAAATAAGGGGATGTTTGGTTCATATTTAATTGTTAACAAATAGAAACAGACACTGAATAAGTGAATCCACAGATGTTAAGAAAGTTAGCATTGGGGAATTCATCAATACCTTTGAAGAAAAAGGATCTGGAGAGGTGTTCTTGTATCATCTAGGTAAGCATGGGAGGACGTCTACAGTCTTCTCCAGGGTTCCTAAGACTCGGAAGCACACAAGAACAGAAGCTCGGGGGCGGGGAATCCTAATTCCTACTTTAAGAGACTTGTCATCTATGGGAAGAAATGGGTAAGCAAACAGAACGTTTGTAGTAATTATAACAAACGAGTTATCTGGAGATTAGGACATGAAACTTGAACTGCAAAAGTATAAAAATGTTTGTCATCTAAGAAATAAATAGGAAGAACAAGTTCTAGTCAGAGGGTAAAGATGTGCAAACATATGTCAATAACTTACTATTACAGGAGAATACTTTTTATGATGTGTGTATATATGGATATATATTTTTTTCATGTCCACACAATCAAAGAATGCAATAAAGAAGAAAAAGAACGGGATGCTTATATGCACTTATAAGGATTTCTTAAACAGGAATGTAATGAGTTTGAAAGAAAGTATCAATGTGAGATTTGTGTTTTAAGAAATCACTAGCAAATCTTTCAGAATTGATTTGAAAGGAACCCAAAAGAAAAAGAAAAACAGTAAGAAGTAATATTTTACTTAAGCAAGATGTGGTAACATGACCATAATTATTTTTTTAAAAAATCATAGAAATCTTAGATTATCAACCTTAAGTGATTGCCAACCCTGTGACCTTTGGTAATGTTACATGATCTCTAAATATCATTTAATATGTAAAAAAATATATGATAAAAGCATAAATCTAAGATGTCTGACACAATCTATATAAATTCTCAATATACTTTAAGTATTTGGATTATTTAAAGATAGCACTTCAATACTTGAAGTATAATTAATATACAAGAAATTTCACCAAAAGTGTGCAAATTGTTGTTTTTCCTTGTCTCTACATTCATGAATTCAATACTACCATCAATATAATGAACATGCACTTCACCTCTAACCGTCTCTGTGCCCTTTGGTAATCTATACTCCCCTCTGTCTCAGAAACCAAGTGATCTATTTCTTTTCTTTTTTTAATCATTTTATTAGGGGATCATACAA
>NW_022103896.1:25043410-25053718 GCF_000313985.2 Echinops telfairi
CCTCAGATTCCCTGTGTTTCCAGTTCCTATCTCTACCAGTGTACATCCTCTGGTCTAGCCAGATTTTTAAGGTAGAATTGGGATCATGATAGTGGGGGGTGGGGGGGAAGGAAGCATTTATGAACTAGAGGTAAGTTTTATGTTTCTTTCATTGTTGCTACACTGCACCCTGACTAGCTTGTCTCCTCCCTGTGACCCAGGGGATGTCCAGTGGCCTACAGATGGGCTTTGGGTCTCCACTCTGCACTCCCCCTCATTCACAATGATCTGATTTTTTGTTCTGATGATGCCTGATATCTGATCCCTTCGACACCTCGTGATCACATAGGCTGGTGTGTTTCTTCCATATGGACTTTGTTGCTTCTGAGCTAGATGGCCGTTAGTTTGCCTTCAAGCCTTTAAGTCTCCAGATGGTATATCTTTTGATAGCCGGGCACCATTAGCTTTCTTCGCCACATTTGCTTGTGCACCCATTTGTCTTCAGCTATTGTATCAGGGAGGTGAGAACACAATGATATGATTTTTTGTTCTTTGATGTCTGATAACTGAGCCATTTGGCACCCCATGATCACGGAAGCTGGTGTGCTTCTTCATTGTGTGGTTTATTTTTGTACACTATTTTGAGCTTCACTAAAGTAATACTGAGTACCATACACTCCTCGTTCTCTTTTTCCATTTAGTATACTTATTTGAAGATCTGTTTTTAATATTGCTCATAGTTTATTCCTTTTTGTTGTATGAGTGATATTCAATCTTGATTATATGCTATCTTCTGAAATGGTTGAATGTCAACAAATTACTTTTGGTACAATGACTTGATGTATTCTTTCTATCTTTTTAAAAACTATTTGCAACATTCAATATTTTGCACAGAGAATCCTTTCATTGCAACTCAAGCTTACATTTTTCTTCAAGTTTTCATTTTTTCTCAGCTTGAGAAATGCTATGTTCTTCCCTTTTGGTTTTTCTAACTCCAAGTATTTGCACATTTCATTATTTTATTTTATCTTCTTGAGATGCCCTTTTAATTCATTATTTCCACTGTTAAACTACTCCACTTCAATAACAAATTTCAGTTTCATCATATATGATGTCCTTTACATCATCCTACAATTCATTTAGTTATCTGTCAGTGTTAAATGCATGAGTTTATTCTTGACATAATCTCTAAATTTCAGTGGCATTGATAGAAGAATATCAAGCTACAATGAAGACACTTAGGAAAAAAACAAGGCAGGAGAGACCAGTTCTTGGAAAAGGACATCATGCTTGGTAAAGTAGAAGGTAAGTGCTAATGAGGAAGACCCTCAGTAAGATGAATTGACACAATATCTATAAAAATAAGCTCAAATATAAAAATAATTGTTAGGTTGGCATAGGACCAGGCAGTCTTTTGTTCTGTTGAACATACAGTTGCTATTGGTTGGCACCAACTTGATGGCACCTAACAACAAGAAGCCAGGAAGCCTGCTCCTCTGCCTCAGGATCTCAGCACACCTCCTCGCTCCTCTGTGTTATGGTCTCAGTGTTGTGGCCTCTGCTGATTCAGGCAGGGTTCTAATACCCTTTCCACTAATGGTTCTTCTTCCTTGATGGTTTCAGGATTTGTCTGTTCTTGCTTCTGGATGGCTCACTTATATACCTCGTGGAATGCCCAAACTGACTGATCCCTGAAGTAGAGTCCTCTACAGCTTATTTGCATAAGCGCACCCAATCTCTAAATGCGAGTTAACAAGACTGGTAGAACAGCCATGCAAAGAGATTTCACTTCATCACTTTTTCTTTTTCGTTGCATCATATTTATTCAATTGTTATGCTAAACAAACACCCCGAGAAAGTAGATTGGAGGAAGACTCATTAACCATCCTTGTTTTCAGAAGACATAACATTGCTTACTGAAAGTGAAGAGGACTTGAAACACTTACTAATGAAGATAAAAACTATGACCTTAATTATAAATTATAATTCCCCAAATCCTCACAACTGGGCCATTCAGCCATACCCCATTAAGTAGCCAATATATTGAGTGGTAAAGGGTTTAATTTTACCTGTACTCGTAATCAACACCCATAAAAGTCGTAGTCAGGAAATTAAATGGTGTATTGCATTAGGCAAATATCCTGCACAAGATCTTCTTGAAGATCAAAGTTGTCACTTGAAGGATCGCCGTGTGCCTGATGTAAGCAATGCTGTTTCTAAAGGCCTTCTATGCACGGGACAGCTCAACAATGAAAAAAAAAGCAAACACATGAACAAGCAAGGATGCTTTGTTGGTGAAGGATATTGAATATTCTTTTGGATTACCAAAAGACTGACCAAATCTGCCTAGGAAGAGGTATAGCCATGATAGGAAATATGTAGTATAGTCACTCAGGCAAACAAAATGAAAAAATTAATAAGGGGACAAACCAAAGAGATTCATTAATTTAGACATTCATATATCTATTCATTTTATATTTATACAATTCAATATTTACTATAAATGTTGTGCTTTTTTAGATTGTGGAAATTGTTTTTAAATGATGAGTTCTTTGTACCAGGAATGATTATAATGTAGTGATGACATAAATATACTCTTTTAAAATGTTGGTCTATGGAGAGAATATGCTTTAGGCAGTCATTAGAAAAGAACCTAGCTTTTGTAGAATGGTACAACAGTAAACCCATTCACATAATGAAGCAATAAAGACTTTCAGACAGAAGGATTGAGGATATAGAGAGATATGAATGATGATGACAGAATAATTTATGGAAGAGATAAAAATGTGGTTATAGTTATTGAAGTAACTACCACTGAGAGTGGTAAAATGAGACCCACATAGCCAATTCCTGTGGGATTTCATTTAGAATAAAATTTCTAAAATGAAATTTAAAGACTGCACCTATGAAACCAATAAAGCTAGCTCATTTGGAGAGATTATCTCAGCACAAAATATTACAAGGTTTTCAATAATGAAAAATATGTAGCTATATTGTCTAAGTAACACATGTCTAGTCTACATATTAAATTTTAAAAATCATTTTATTGGGGACCCTTACAGCTCTATAACATTTCATAGATCAATTGTATCAAACATATTTGTACAAATGTTGCTATGATCATTTTCTAAATATTTACTTTCTATTTGAGCCCTTGGTATCAGCTCTTCTCCCACCCCATCCTAGTGACCTCTTGATAAATTATTATTCTTTTCATATCCTACACCATTGGTTGTCTCCCTTCACCCACGGTTTTATTGTTCATCCCCTGGGGAGCGGGGGATTGTGCATCAGTCATTTCAATGGATTCCCCATTGCTCCCATCCTCCCCGCCTTTCCCCCTTCCTGGTACCGCTATTCCCATTTCTGTTCCTGAGGGGTTGTCTGACCTGGATTCTGTGTATTGAGAGTTCTGATATATACCACTGTATACACTCCGGTCTAGCCAGACCTGAAAGACAGGACTGGGGTCATGATACTGAGGTGTGAGGAAGCAAAGAACCAGAGGAATATTGTGTATTTCATTGGTGCTACACTACACCCTGGTTGACTCATCCATTCCTTGTGACCCTTCTGTGAGCAATGCCCTATTGTCTACAGATGGGCTTTGGGTCTCTGCTCTGCCCCCCCTTTATCTCATCAATATGTTTTTTTTTGTTTTGTTTTGTATCTTCTGGTACCCGTTACCTGATTCCATCCATACCTCATGATCACACAAGCTAGTGTGCTTCTTCCACTTGTTGCTTCTCTGCTAGATGGCAGCTGGTTTAACTTCAAGCATTTAAGACCACTGACACTATATCTTTTGATAGCTGGGCACCATCAGCTTTCTTCATCACATTTGCTTATGTACTCATTTTGTCTTCAGCAATCATGCCATGAGGGTGAGCATCACAGAATGCCATGTTGTTATAACTAAGTGTTCTTGCATAGAGGGAAGGCTTTAGCAGAGGCCCAAAGTCCATCAACTTCTTAAACATATTGCCATATAAATATATGTACATAGGTCAATACCTCTATTTTTATGAATTAATATCTTTACATAAGTGCACACCTATGCTTATACTCTATCCATAGCTTTCTTCCTAGATCGTTCATCTGTTTCCTTTTACCTTCTTCCTGCCTTACCATCACACTTGCCCTTCCTCTACCTCTTAGTAATTCCTCTCAGCTAGATTGCTGTTGCTCCAACACCACCAGGATCTCTACATCCTCCTCGTTATTGCTTTTAATTCCCTAGTTGTTCCCCTGTTGTGGCATTGTTTGTTCAATGCTTCTGCTCCCCCCAACAAGTACCCCTGGAACGGCCAGTCCATTGCTTTATCCTCAGGCTTGCTTCCTATGTCTATCTTATATAGGTAGGCAAAACAATAACAGAGGCAAAACAAAAAACAAAATACTGAAAAAGAGAAAAAAGGAAAGAAAAATATTAGCAATCCTGCCCAAATACATAACTCCATCTGTCAATATTAAGTTTTATCACAGAAAATAAACATGAAAAATTTGAAAAGATCTTAAAGAATATGTCTTACCCTTCAGGAAATCTTGAAAGTACATTAAAGCCAACCTCTATAATTGGTATCTTTAAACTGAGCGATTCTTGAACAGTTCTTCATACTTTGTGAGTCTGTCAGGAATTGTTAATTGTTTCCCAACTTTCTGTCTACAAATTAGGTCTGCTGGGTTTTCTTTTTAGATTCTTAAAAGATTTTGACTTAAAATAAAACCTCAGTGGTGCATGTCAATGTGGCTAGCCTCTGATTCTCAGTGGTGTCACAAATGCTGGGCAGGTTACTCTTCAATCATGTAATATAATGTAGTGATCTTCAAATAACATGTTGTGATCTTCAAATAACATGTCATCAGATAATTATTTTAAAGGAGATTTTTTTAGGGGTGTGTTTTCCCTCCAGTACACACACACACACACACACACACACACACACACACACGTATAAAATTCTTGGCTTTCTAGAGAAAATATATTTATATAGTATGTGTAAGCAAAAAAATTCCCTTAAAAATGTAGTAGAATTCTTTAGAAGAGTTTTTACTTCCCAGTCTTAAGAGTTGAACATAATGCACAGTACTGAAATTAATTTATCAGTTGGAAAATATGAGAGGGTGATATATATTCTTAAATACTGAATGGACTGCACTTGCTTAGTGAACTCACTAGGAATTTACACTGCTCTTTCATTCCTTGTTATGCATTGTGTCTATAATGGATGCAGACCACAGGATGAAGGCTATAAGACCTAAGGATGACACAAACAGGACCTAAGGATGACAGCTGGTATACACATGCCGTCGTAGTTTTATTAATAACAATTGCACAGGTCAGATGTAAAAATACAGTGGGGTTTTAGAAATATATATATTTAAAGAGAACTACATTTTTGCAAGTAGTACAGCCTTTAAATGCTTCTGTTGGCCAGACGAAGACCTAACCTACCCGTAGCTATTTCTACTGAAATTGGATCCCAGTGATGAGCTTTCCAAAGCTGCTTGTGGCAACAACAAATTCCTCTGGATTGTGCTATCGGTCCTTCCTTGCTATTATAAATTTATTGGTTGAATAGTTTATACCTTGAGTAGTCACTGGAGATAAGCATTCAAAGGTTTTCAAAATAATTCTTAACCCTGTTCTCTAACCTCAGCATGGGCTCCATCATTGACTGTGGATTTAAGAAGCAAAAATTATTTTTGCATTTGGGGCTCAAGTTGTACCTTTGTTTTTAACCTCCTCAAAGTCAAATGAGAGCAGCAAGTGAGATGAAGGCTTTCCTATATTTCCCTTAACTCACTGCTCTCAAACTGATTCTGACTCATAGCTACTCTCTAGGGCAGGGAAGAACAGCTTTCGTGAGTTGCTTCCACTGCAAACCCTTCTCTCACAGAGCAGCTGGTGATTTTGCTCTGCTGACCTTGTGGTTAAGCAGCTCAAAGCATGGCCAAGGTTCCAAAGAACAGATGCATTTGAATTATGGTTCTGGCAAAGGATATTGAAAGTAACATGGACTGCCAAAGGAGCAAACAAATCTGCCTCGGAAGAAGTACAGCTAGAAAGCTCTTTAGAAGCAAAGATGTCTTTGTCTCACATCTTTCAGACACATTATCAGGAGAGACCAGTCCCTGGAAAAAGATATCCTGCTTGGTAAAGTGCCAGCAAAAATTAGAAAGATCAGTGATGAGATGAATGCACACAGTGGCTACAGCAACGGGTTCAAGCAGAACAATGGTTGTGGGATATGCAGGACCAGGCAGTGCTTGGCTATGGTCCATGGAGTCCCCGGAGTCAGCACCAATTTGCCAGTACCAAAAAAACAACTACCTATTTTCCTTCAACAAATGGCACTTGGTGCTCATTGAAAATAAACCTACTTCTGCTTCCATACATGAAAATGAAAACAACAACAACAAAATCTTCAAAATAATATACTACCAGTTTTCTACTGGAAGACTAGTCTGATATTAAAATAGAAATCGGCTGGCCCTTATTCTAATGGTCCAATTCTGTTTCATTCTCAGGACAAAAAGAACGTGGACTTGGTCTTTAAGTATTTTTTATGAATTAACATACTGCATTCTCTCTCCTAGAATCATACTAGAAGAGATTAATTTAATTCTGAAGTAATACAGAAATTAAAAATGGTAGAAAAATTTCCCTAGTCAAATATTTTCTAATCTATAAAATATGGAGAATTTTATTATTGCCATTTGATTACTTTGGTTTTATTGATATTAATTATGGAGTGCCACAGTAGTTAAATCTTAGTGCGCAATTGAAAGATCAGCAATTTGAACAGGAAAGTAGCTCTGCTCTCAAGAAGAACGATGTAGCATTCACCTTCCACAAGACTTACCGATGTAGCATTCACCTTCCACAAGACTTACCGTTTGGAAAACCTTGTAAAGTTGTCATACTCTCTCCTGTATGGGGTGTCTGAGTTGGAATTGACTCTGCAGAGAAAGGAGAGAAATGTGCAGCAGTCTGCTTCTATAAAGATTCATAGCCTTAGAAACCCTATGAAGTAATTCAACTTTGTTCTATGGGGTCTCTATGAGCTGAAAGCCGGGTAATGGGTGTGTGTTTTTGGAGGGTGAATCATGTTCATTCAAATGTAATCACCCCAAATATAATTTGCCTTTCCTCGTGTTTTTAGATTCCCAGTAACAAAGGTAGCTGCCTTGACAGAATTTTTCTATAATGAAGTCTGTAGTATATCTCGTTGTCCATTTTAAGTTGGCAGAAGATAAACCACACATGGAAGATTTTAAAGAATCACTTCTACCAAACTGAGAAAGCATAAGCAAATTCACAAACCAAACATGACCAATAAATAACCATGTACTCATTCTTTCATATAACAAAAGTCTACTAACAAAAGATGTATGCTCAAAACTAGACATTTTATTCTTCCTAAATTTCTGTTACAAAAGGCAGTACTTAGTAAATATAGACCATTATAAGAGAGACAAAGAGAATAAAAGTATACTGTATTATGAAATTATAGAAAACAAAAGAACAAACAGAAATAGTTGCCATCTTGAGCCTTCTGTGTGTATTTTTTAAAGTAACTGCAGAGAAATTCCCCATCATGAGGGTAATAATCTAAGACTCCCAGACCCCGAGGAACTCAAAACTGACACAAAATTGAATGCTTCTCTTTGCTAGGCTAACATGAAATAATTTTACTCATGGTAATTTTTCTTTATTCCATAGGTGGGATCTCAAAGCCTTGGATTTTTTGAGGCCTGCTTCTTCTGTGGTGCGCCCCTGCCCATAGTGAAAACATTGAAATGAACTAATTTGTCTTCACGGAGTCCCTGCGTGCTCGGGTTCCAGTTCCAGGTCTGAACTTAGGTGGGTCGGCTTAGAAGCTGAGTCGCTCTCGTTTTTATGAGTGGTAAGACCATGTATGAAACAACTTCTCACGCTCTCTTTTTGGCTGGTGAACTATGCATCAGAGTAGTACTGAGCAATGTTTTTAATGTCCCTATCAAATATCCAGAATATGAAAATGTCCTTGCTATTGGTGGATGATTTTATACAACTTGATTTTTATAAAGTTCAATTTGAGCTCTTTTGGCACTAATGTCTGAGCAGACATCTTCATGTGATTTGCGATCAGAATCTCCCAATTGCTTTTTACCTAAATTGGAGAAAATCACCTTTATTATACAATAAAATGTCTACACTACTCTAAATAGTTGTCTTTGGGGGGCAGCATAAATATGATCTCAGTGAAGGCTATTTGTCTAGTGCAATTATGAGTTACAGTATTTTATTTCATCTCCTTTTTATCCCTTTTTGTGTAACTTTCATCATTCCAGTCCATCTTTGACATACGTTCATTTTGCCTGTGTACCAGGGCCACGCTTTAGAAAATACATTGTTTTCATGCTGTTCCACCTAGTTACTACCTAGAGGCAATCTACATACTGTCATAGGAGAAAAATAACACGTTCATCCTAGGTGTCTTTCTTCAAGAACTTGGCTGTTAACCAGAAAGGCCTGGAAGGAAACCACCAGCTGCTTCTACAATCTTCATGGCTTTGGAAGCTCTATGGAACAATTCTCCTCTGAATTCACTCACCAGAAATGGATTTGCCTTTTGGCTTTATGTCAATTCTTAATTCCCTGGACTGATAGTGTCAGATCTTTGTGGCTTTGTGGTTGTTGGTGATCCAGGCAATTGTATGATGACTGCCTCCTGAGTGGCAATGGTGATTGGAAGTTCGTTTTTTTCTAGTCTTAATTATTTATTGTTCTATAATGGTACAAATGGATATCTAGATACTGTTGAGGGAAATCTGGTAGCAAAGCACGTTACATATTGGGCTGTTAACCACAGGGTCAGCAGTTTGAACCCACCAGCCACTCTACAGGAGAAAGATGAGGCTGTCTACTCCAATAAAGACAAAGTCTCAGAAACTCAACTGGGTAGATTTACTCTCTTCTGTAGAATCTCTTATTAACATCAGTAAAGGTATCCCTGTTCCATGTCCTCTTCTGAATCTGGCCTGAATCAAACAAATTTGTCTTGAAGAAGTAAGGCCAGAGTGCTCCTTACAGGCAAGAATGGCAAGACTTCCTCTTACATACTTTGGCCATGTTGCATGTGCACAGTGCCTGGAGAAGGGCAATGATAAAGTGGATGGCCACCATGAGATGGTGGACACCGTGGCTGGAACAAGGGAATCAAGCACTGGAACCATTGGGAGGATTGCTCATGACTGAGCAGTGTTTAATCCTGTTGTTTACAGGGTCTCCATGGGTCGGAGCTGACTGGACGGTACCTACCAATAACAATAGAGTCTCTATGAGTCAGAAATCAGTCACTAGCAGCTGGTAGTCTCTGTTGAGTGAAGCAAGAACGGGATATAGCTTGTTGGAATTTATGATATTGTTTTACACATGTCAATTTAAAAAATGTCATGCCCACTGAAAATAATAGACTTTCATATTCAGAACATCTTATTATCAGAGGCTTCTTCCTTTGCTCTGGTTATTGCTTAAAATATCCTATAGACACAAATTAGAAATTAAGTCTTCTGATAAACTTTTGGAAAAGACTATTAAGGAGTGATCCTTGGAATGTTAATCTTGAGTATAGACTTTATATTGACACTTTTTAGAAAATTATCAAATTATATTATGGAGCTGAGTCATAATCTCCTCGTCTCTTTGGTTTTATGTCAGACACAGACTACTTCATAGGAAAATATTCCTGACCCAAGAATAAGGAAAAATAATTAATTGCATACCACAGTATAAACTGATTAGTGCAATTAGTCAATTATTCTTAAAAATGTTGATATTATTTTTAATTTTCTATTTCCTGATGGTTAAATGAACAAGTGTTTTATCTTCTGTATATTTAACCCATAAATTAAATAGACCATTTTGCCACAAAAATAAAATATTAAAAAATACTAAGCAATTCTAACGGTGAGAATTCAAGAATAAATAATTAACTGAGCTCCTTCTTTCTCATGGCAATATAATTATTCAAATTGGTTCAAAAGGATTATTCTCCCCCTTTCAACATGATATAATTGAACAAATCAATTGTATAATTAAAGACTCATATGTCAGACTTTAAAATATCCCTTACATAATCAGGTATGATTAGCCCACCATTAGAATCAAGGGTTGTCTTTATATGTGGACCTAATGTCTCTCAGAAAATTAGTATATTAACCTCTTATAGACACCATAGGTGCCAAGAAAGGTAGCTCTCTTTTAAGCTAGGCAACTTGGTGAATCTTAGGGCCCTCAAAAAGAAAAAGAACAAATCTTGACTCACTCACTGTCTCACTCTC
>NW_022103896.1:25054650-25062695 GCF_000313985.2 Echinops telfairi
AGAAAAAAAAGAACAAATCTTATTTAAAATACAACTACAGATTACTTATAACTCCATAGAACTATTACTTCTCTGGCATCATCGTTTAGTTGCTGATCACCAACAAAACAAGACAAACAAAAGGCAACAGCACAAAAATAATATCTGCTACCAAGTAAATGATTCTGACTCATAAGGAGTCTGTAGGACAGAGTACCAGGTTTCAATGTTTAAGGAAGTAAATTGCCCATCTCTCCACCCAATTTAACACCGAAGGATTCTCCAATTGCTGATAAATATAAGAATGTTTATACATGCTAAATAACCCTTGCTGAATCTATATATGAAATATAGCTAAATATAATGAACCATATTTGTGACAAATGACATTTATTTATTTATTATTTATTTTATAAAGCTGAGGTTGAGCACAATTTTTTAAAAGTTATCCCAAACTTGGAATTGTCAAAATGGATTGCTGAGTATGTTTTCCTTACAGTTCTGGACAGAGCCATCAAAACTATCTGTTCTTTTAGGGATTTGTGTTCCATTTAAAATTGACTAAATTATTTTATAGTTCCATAAGGCAGACATCTACTTATAGAAAGTGAAAAAAAAATCAACAGAAAAACAATTCAGATAGTAATAAACATGATTTATATTCTGTAGAATAGAGCATACAAAAGATTTTAATTACTGTACTACTTTATAGGGCTTCAGATAATTATGGATGTAACTTAAATACACTATCCTAATCTTTTAAAATATCTTTCTGTAATGATATAAATCAAATTTCTAAAATGTTCTTTGAACGATGATCATTTCCTTGCACTCCTCAACGTGGCAATCGATACATTCTGATGCATGGTAATGTCATATATTCATGAGAATTATATCTTTTTGGAAGCATTTTCACAGAAAGGATGTTTACCTTGTCATGTTCCTCAGCTCTGACTATCTTTTCAAATGTGTGGTTTTTCATGCCAACTAACCTGTTATCTTTCCAGGAACACAAACTATTTTTCTATCTTTGTCATCCCTTCATTTGTTTGAACAATATTGTTGGGAGAGAGTGAGAGAAACACAGACTTTCAGCCATCTAAGAAATGCAGCCGTTCCCTCAAAGTCCTTTCTCAGACCTGCCGGAGAAAGAGTAGAGGTTTTCCCAGGCAGGTACCAAGACTGGTAGTTGATTGATTTTCCTATGCTCTGGACTTGGGGTTTAGAGGGAGAAGTGACCCAGGGCTTGAGCAAAATAGGGCGTCGCTGACCAGGGTTACACATGAAATATTGAAACTTTTTAAACTTTCTTAGTTCAATTATGTCATCAGTTACCATTGTAACTTTACTGTTGTCAGAAATTGGGATGAACCTCTTACTCCGTCCTGGTATGTGTGTTTCTGCATTATCTTAGGAAGACGGAGAATTGTTTTTGAGCAGTGTAAATCTAAACTCATAATTCAGTTGCAATTGTCTTTCCCAGAGACTCTAGTTCCGAAATTACAGTCTTCAAAGTTTATCACAATACAACATTTTAATTTTCCTTTCTTCTTTTTTTTGGTTTGGGATTTCCTTTCAGGTATATTAAATAAAAATTGTAGGATATGGGTTCAGGGTATGATTCTTTGAAGGGCAGAAACACCTTGATTTGTTCTAATGATTTCTGTACATGGACTATATAAATCACTTGTGGTGTTTTTATTAAAATGCAGTTCTTATGCTCTCCATCCAAAACCTTTTCATTGAGTTAAAAATGATAATGGGGCATACTTTTAGAACCACTGAGAGAAGAAATTAATATTATATAGATTTTTCAATTACCTACAGGGTTTTTCCTCAAAAAGTTATCTATTTCCTCAAACTCAGGCTAGCCAATACTTATTTCCTGATAGGGGATAACATGTCACTAATGATCAAAGCTGGACATCTTCCCTAGTACGAACTATTTTATATTATTTTTCTAATTAGTAAAATACTATGAAATGTATAGATTAAATCCAATGTATATTAATTCCTCTCTCCTGCCCAATTCATTTTTCTAGATGTGAGCCCAGAGAATTCCTTTCTGAAATGGGAGAACATTTTCAGTTGATCATCAGATATGAGACTCCCAAATGAGTTACTGATAATATTAGCAGTTGAACATCTTATGTTTAATTTTCTTTACCTTCACAGGAACTTGTAGTAATTCCCATATTTCCTGGTGCCAATGGTAGATTTGACCTTCCTTGTAATCTTTAGGTGAAAGAAAATCTGAGACTATAGAGCCAGAGTAGGCTATCCATTCAGAAGAAGGCTAATGCAGGGTAAATATTTACAGAAACATAACAACACCCCCTCCAACATAAAAACACTCCATCTAACAAGGGCTTGTTAATAAGGACAGGGATAGGGAAGAGGCGTGGCTGTCTGTCCGAACCAAATGAACTTGGAAAATTCTTCAAAAGAAAGGTGAGAAGTGTTCTAAGCTAAATGCCTTGAAAGTTTAGAAATCCAAAGAAATTATTTTCCACAAAAGGACTTCTGAAATCATAAACCTCGAAGGAAGTAGACAAGTTGATAAAAACTAAAAATTATAAGAAGCAGTTACTAGCCCTAGAGATAAGACAATAAAGGGGGAAATTTAGAAGCTTATATAAAGGGAAACAGTGGAGGTAAAAACCAGGAAACATTGATAGCTAAAGAACTTGGAATAGGGGCTTTGGAGCCTAGCTCTTTGCGGAGGCCTCTCCATTTGACCCCTATTAGTGACGAGGCATACAGAGAGACTCACTTTGGGCAGCCAGCCTAATAACATTGATAATTTATTTTATCTTAGAAAAATCAGGTATCTTCCTGACCTTATTTGCAAGCCTTGTGTTACAAATTATAAATACGCCGAATGAAATAAGTATTATCATATTATTTGATTATAGAAACATACTAACTGTTTACAGGCTTGTCCTTTACTAAATTAGATGTTCAGCTAATTGTTACTAGGAAAAGAATGGAAAATGAAGTCTTAAATGCCTGGATTTCACAGAGACTACTTGCTTTAAACATTATTTGCTTCTCATGGATATTTTTTCATGACCAGAGAAGCCTGAAAAGGGAAAAAAATATCAAAACAAATATACGCATATATAGCCAAAATCTGCAAAAAAGGAAAAAATATGGGATTTTGGTTGTGCATGCAGAGGTGTGCTAGATGTGGGGAGGAAATGAAATGCAAATAACTTATTTAAATTGTTCTGTCTCTGACATATTCAAGATTGTGTTCAAACTTCTCATATAAAAAATGATTCCGAATTTTATTGTAATATAAAAATATATATTGTTACAAAGCTAAGAGCTAAGAAAAAGACATTGACTTTCTCACCATTTCTTTGGGTCATTAGGTCTAAGTAAGATTCAGCTGTGTCCTCTGCTCAGGGCAGTCCATGCTGGCAAACTACGTGTTGTTCAGTGCTACAGTCTCACTAGAGGTTCAAAGTTGTCTTCCAAGTGCATGGTACCTGGCAGAATTCAATTACAAGTGACTAAAGACTGAAGCATCAGCTTTAGATGCTGTCCATGTTTTATTGCTGTGTAACTCTCTCTGCAATATTGAACTTTACAGTATCCAAAGGCAGTGTAGTTTAGAAGTTCTCCTTTCAGGAAAGCCTGGATTCTCTTTTAAAAGGCTGCAGGGCCCCACAAATTGTTTAATTTGGCTTTTCTGGCTGCAATCACTGTAACTTCCACCAAACAACCTTTTCCTGATGGGTCTGGATAAGACCAGGTGATAGGATTCAGTTGTGAGTCATTGTGATTGCTAACTTGTTGGCTCTAAAATGAGCCAACTCAGAAACCTGATGCAGATTTTTCTATCAGCAAGACCCTGGAGTGGAGCGTGTCCTTTAGACACTGAGCTATCTGAACAATGAGCCTCCTGAATACAGAAGACAGCTGTTGACATCAAAGGCGAGACAAAGGAGCAGCAGCTACAGAGCCAGGTTGGGAATGCCTCTGGACACGTAATTGGTGAGCTAGGCTTGCTGATCCACAGAACTGGAGCTGATGGATTGGGGTTGAAGCTTACTGGAGGAGGGTGCCTCTGGACACTTAATTGAGGGGAACTGGGATCGCTGGCCCACAGAGCTGGGTCTGAGTGCTTCTGGGTTGAGGCCTATAGTGGAGTGCCATTTATTAGTAGCCCTGAAAGAACTTTCTATCATATCCTGACTGAACAACCAATTCTGAACAGTTCTCATCGGTGTTACTGTTAAAAATCCCTTAATTGACCCATTAGTCATACATGTTGTTTGTGAGTTCTGTGTGGACATTACAATAGATTACTGAACTTAGTATCTGCAAAACCAGAGCAACCGTGTGATGCAAGTGTTCACCTGTTACATCAGATCCAGGAAACATAAGTTCCATTGTGATGGATTTAAAATCAGATTATTAGGAATCTGAATGATATCTTTATTATCCTTCCATCTGTATCATATTCTATTGGTAGGCAGCAAGTCTCACGTCCACTCAAGCAGACAGAATGACAGAGGGGCTTGTACACCCAGATGAGGATCTTTGAAGCCATGTTAGAAATGCTGCCACCATTAGAGGCCTTGGCCTATGTGCTAGCATGTCATGTAGTAAAATCTATCTCTTGAAAAGCAAAAAAATACGTAGACAAATGATAAAGAGTTCAAGTAAAATTATTCCTTTATCAGCATATTATTTTGATAAAACTAGGATTGCTCTTTGGATGCTGGTGATAAATTATGTCATTGCTATAGGCTTGCAGGTGATGACAGTTATATTGTTTTAGAACATGCCTTTGGAGAGACAGTACTCTGATGTCTTGCTCTTTTAATTAATCCAGAATAAGGATTTATTCTCTACTTGGTCAGTCAGCATATTTCTTTCTGAACGATCTTAAATCTTATATAAAGGAGCTTTTGTTTCATAAGAGAAATTTTCCACTTATTTTGGGGAAAATATTATAAGGTTTATGCATTTATGAATGTGATAATAGCTTCCAACAGAAAAAAATGAAGTTATACTTTCAAAAGTTTTAGAGGAAACTTTATTTTTTTGTATTATTTTGCAGTCTATGCAGTTTGTTATTATAATCAGAAGTATTCTCATTCAATTCTCATTCTAAAATACTATTTTTCCTTTAAGATTTTACATTTATCAGTAAATATAGCTGTGTTATCAAATCTTTACTTCACAGATTTTTTAAAAATGAAATCTGCTTAAGAACAATATGATTTCTGTGTCTTGCTTTAAGTTGTTTAGTTTGGAACTCTGACTAAATTGCTAATTACAAATGTAAAAAAATTTAAACTTCTGTAATGCAAAAGATTGTTTAAAAATTTTAAAGGGCACTTTAATTATTGTTTGGTGGTATATACAAACCTGCAAAATCATAGACAATTTTATTAAACAAAAATATAAAATTTAAAGTTTTTATTTATTAACATTTCTATGACTCTACGCATTTTGGAAAGTGGGATTTCCTTCTCGCTGAAACTTCCAGCAGAAATGTGTGTTCTTCAATTACACCATGTCAAAACAGTATTTTTGTCATTATCAAAGGATTAAAATGAAGTTCCTTCTCAGTGTTCTTTGAACTTGGGGAATTCAAATTTTGAAGGGGCAAGATCAGTGTTGTACGGTGATTAAGGTAAAGTCTCCCTCCCCACCCCCAAAATTCTCATAGTTTAAAGCCTTGCAACCCTCAAACAATGAGGAAATATATCATCATCGAAGAAAGAAAAACGCGTCCTTGGTTCAACTTTCATGGCCTTCTTCTCAGTGATGTAGTCTCCAGTTTTCTTTAAACTTTGCAAATCCCTGTTATTGTTAAGTCCCTGTCATTGTTCTGTGTCCTTCAAGAAAATCCATCAAGATGATTCCTTTGGAATGCCAAACAATGTCACCAGAACCTTTAGAGTTACCATTTCTGCCGTAAATTTAACTGGCTGAACAAATCCCCTACAAGCCACTAAAAGGGAAGACAATGAGACTTTTTTTCTTGGACTTTTGTTTGTACATATGTTAAGGAGATGAAGACAAATGTGCTAATGAGAAACCTTGTCTTCAGGCATCAAATGATCACATGGGAATTAAAAGATAATTGGATTTTTTCATGAACAGTTGAAGACCTCTGGTACATGCTCAGGAGCCTTGGTGGAGTGGGGTTACGCATTGGGCTGGATGGACGTGGTCAGCATTGGCAAGGCTGGCACACTGCAGGAGAACCATGCGGCTTTCCACTCCGCTCAAGAATTAGACTCGGAAACCCAAGGGGCAGTTCTACCCAGACCAATAGGCTAGTTGCTATGAGTTGGAATCGACCTCATGGCAGTGAGTTTGGTTTGATTTTGTATATTTGTGACCCACTGAGTGCATCATTGCAAAGAAAGGCGATGAAAGAGGAGTGGTGAAAAATCAAAGGCACATGGAAACAGTTCATCCAACGACAAATGCAAACATCCTTTCTCCTCAACCAGAAAAACTTAGTGCCCAGGTGCTGCCACCAACTGCTCAGAAAAAGGTTCCAGTAGAAGTTCATGGATAGATTTGGAGAAAAACATGGAGCAAACTCAAATCATAACAATAACCAAGCTTACTAATGACAGAGAGACTGGTGGGGCTGCCAAGACTCTGGCCTCTCATCACCTTTCAGGCCTGGCACTGAACTCAGCCCTGTGTTAGAATTTCAACCATTGAAGATCAAAAGGGCAGCATTTCCTCAGGACCGAGTTCCGAATGTTAGGGGAAGAGGGAGGAATGGAAACAGGAGACGCAGGAAGGAAGAGCGAGAAGTGATATCACATTGAAGGAATAACAAAGGATGTTGGATCAAAATGTGCACCAATTGTTGAAGTTGAAACTGCTGGTTTGCAGTTCACCAATTCACAAGAAAGAAAAACCGAAAGCAAAATCGCTCCTTGGTGTTTTGAAGACTCAATCTTTCCAGGCGTAGAGACTGTCATGCTTCTTCTGAAGAGCAGTTCAGCTGCTGAATTCAAAGCCTAGACCTTGTGTTTAGCCCCCTGACTCTTAAAGCACGACCCCAGCAGGACCCCATCGAATCTTGTAGGAAACTAGTGATTGGGCCTCATGTAATAGGCAAAGCAAAATTAACAAATTTGTTAAAGTAGTAGGAAAATTTAAATTAATTTTCTTCAGTAATTGATAAACACAACAGAAAATTTGTAATCACTTAAAAGAAATAAACAGCAAAACTAATATAATCAAGATCAGTGGTCCAATGATGAATAAAATTAATAAAAAATAATGCTATAAAAGACATGTAAAATATTACAACCAGAATTTTAGAACATACTGGCTTTCAAGCAAACTTACCACATAAATATATCTTCAAAAAGGTTTCAAAGTACTGGTAATATTTTGACTGTAATCTATTAACATAACTCAATAATTAAAATTTAGTACTCAGAATTTTTTATTTTTTTTTAGTACTCAGAATTTAATAATAAATTATACCTACTTAAAGTCAAAATAGTTGAATAATTTTTTACAACCAAAATTTTGTGCATGAAATAACACTGTAAGGAATATTTTAAAATATATTACATTCAATTTTGAATGCATGTGAAGCTCTTTATAGGTTGTAATTTGTTGATTACATAGAAATAAAGATTAAAAAGCATAAATTAACCTTTCAACTTAAAAAATACTGACACTATGAAAATATTAATGTAAAGCAAAATATGATTGCATGACATATCTATGTTATACTAGGATGTTGTCTAACAGGCTCACTCCAAGATATTTATTTTTCCAGGGGCATATACCTTTCTTTGATTTAATATTTACTATGCATTGGAGTCTTCAGACTCTCTGAAGTCACATATTTACTTGTAATTTCTTGTTTGAAAATGTATAAATAATATATGAGTGGTAGAAAATATAACCTCAAATGTTGCAGTTTTAGTTCCCGATTGGACATTAATCAGCTCTGTCTTTAATTTCGCATTCCTATTTCAGCATGCTCTTTTTGGTTAACTAACTGAAATGCTTCCTGAGCGAGCTACAATATCCTGCTGGCCCCTTCTTGAAAGATTTTT
>NW_022103896.1:25064933-25069419 GCF_000313985.2 Echinops telfairi
CTTAGCAATCTCTTTATTGCTTTATATTTCCCCCGCCTCCACTACACTATATAGTAATATTTTCATTACTTGATTGCTTTTGTTTCTGAGGTATTTGTCAACGCGAGACAAATAAACAATAAAGGGTCATAAAATAGCAAAAAAACTTCCTTGTGACCATCTTCAAGGAGCTAAATTGATAATAACAACATATTTTATAAAAATATTGCAATTATAACATATTAGCACTTTATAAGGGTCATATTTTTAATTGGAGTGAATATATTTCATTCAAAACCTGTTTTGCCTAACAAACTGAATTCTTATGCCAGCAAACCGACCACTAGACACTAGTTAGCGCTGAGGAAGCAAATGTGGGGAAAAATAAATACATTCTAAGTCTTCTCTTACAATTAATATCCAATATATATTGCTAACTTTAAAGAAAAGATCTAGTTCATATTTATATTGGTGTAAAAGAGTTACAGACTCTGACATCCACTGGGGCAGTTCTACTCTGTCCTATATACCGCTTTGAGTTGAAACTAACATGATGTCAGTGAGTTTTGGGGAAAAAATTGATACATTTAAATAATTATTCAGAAAATTACTAAAAAATCCATACACTTTCCATATAAAAGTTTTAATTAAGAGATATTTGAGAGATTTGACCTTGGCATTTCAAGGCTATCTTTTGTACTGTCTTCCTATACTATTTTGACAAAAGGGTGTTGGAAAGTAAGGTGAATTAATTAATCAGTTCAGTGAGAAATTTTACAAAGGTTTTGTTATCGCTGAGTGTGAGAAAAGAAGATAATTTCAAACAAACACAGACTTCTAAATAGCACTTAAGAGAATAGTTCATTGAAAAATGAATATCCATTTAAGCAAATAAAATATTTAATGTATCGGAGATATTCTTGTCCAAGTCAGTAAAGTACATTTATTTTAAAACATAGTTCATAATTATTTGTTAAAGTAATTAAAATTTTATATTTTAATATATATAATTAGATGCACTGGAAAAGATCCTGAAAAGTAATGGAGATAATTTTCAGTGTAGTAAGCTAAGAAGGGCCAATCACAGCAGAGTGTTATCAAGAAACAAGAAGTAATACAATGGAACAGGAACACACAAAATGATGGGAAATCCAAAATTTTGTGATCAGGGAAGCATGTTCAGGGGAAAAAAATATGTGTATTAAAGAATAATATAAAAAAAAAAGAATAATATCAAAGAAAATGTGTCATAAGACTTTAGAATTGTACAGCATGATGAAAATAGGTAGGATAATGGCAATCTAAATGCTTGCAGTTATGGTCATTTATACTGAACAGTGTATGTGTACATTTGTCCCGAGTTGTGATTATTAGGTGCCAGCTGGCTTAGACATGGCACCCTGTGTTTTGGGAAAACACTACTCCCAATGGTGTGAAGCATTTTGTGGTTGTGATTAACATTTACCATCAGATGAATGCAAATAAAAGGGATTAATTACCCTTAACAATGGTATTAGGCCTCATTCAATCAATTGAAAGTCCTTTAGAAAAAAAGCTGAGGCTTCCCAGAGGAGCAAGGTTTCAGCCTTAAAATTCAAATTTAAGAACCATGCTGAAGTGAAACTCCACAGGTCTCACAGGTGATGTTAATAAGTTTATAGTCTGAGTGTTCTGAACATTCACTAAAGAGTATTACATACAGGGGGGCAGGGGGAGGATCAGATATAGGCTTAGCTCATTCAGCCTTTAGAAATATTTTCTAAAACTATTCCCATTACATTCTCAGTGAAAGCTAGGACTCTATGGACCAACGAAGGACAAGATGAGGATGGCTTAAATTACTAAACTAGAAGTGCAGTGGTTATATGCTCCGTTTATGTTTGAGGAAAGTGTAAATAATTCACTAGACAAGATATGAGCTGTTATGGGGAAAATAACTGGTTGAGAAATGATACTAGAGGATTTTGTTGGCATGAGGTGCCATCAGCTATGGGAAGTCTAAATAAAGGCAATATTCAGAGGAGGGGGGCAGAGAAAAGTGAACTAGAACCAGTTTAGGACTTTTGAATATCTTCTTAGTATTAGTAGATTCTGAGATATAGGTTTTCACAAGACCTTAGTTTTGATGAAGTTTAACTTTTTATATACATTTTTTATTTAAAAAATCCTTTTACCATCAAATGCCTAATATATTTCTATATTTCTCAAAAATCATGTGACTTTGCCCTTGACATCAAGGCCTTTAATATACCTCCCATTATCTTATCTAGGATGTGGTGTACGCATATAGAATTCCCCCCATATAGAATTCCCCCCATATAGAATTACCAACGACTTCTTGAAATGTCTTAGTTTCCAAATTGGATTGCTGTGATGACATAAAAGCATGTTTGCCTGGGCAAAATTGTCATCTCTATTTTGTTCCTTCTATTACTTTATTTCCCCTAATCCAAGCTCACATTTTCTTAAATGTTGCCCAACTTTACGATTTTCTAAGAATGATTTGACTAGTGTGTCTTTTGCATTTTCATGCAAATCTTAGAAACAACTTGCCAATTTCTACAAAAACACTTCTAGAATATTTATGGCGATTAAAATTTTTTTGGAAAAATTTGTCATTGTATTAATGCTGACTCTCATTTCATGAATATAAGGTATATCCTCAGTTATGTATTACTTAAATACTGTCAACAATATTTTTGTGTTCTTTATAATGTATAGGTCTTAAAATATTTTTTATTTGCTCCTGAGGATTTTATTAATATTTTACCATGGAAAATGAAATTTTGAATTATACATTTAAATTTTAATCTTCAAGCAATTATTTATATATATACTTGTTTTTGTATGTTCACTTGGCTTCCTGGGGTCATAGTAAGTTATTAGTTCTAATGATTGGTTTGAAGATACCTGTGTCAGTCTGAGTAGGCTAGAGAAACAAATCCAGGTGGACTCATATGTGTATAAGATCTTGATATACAAGAGCAATTGAATATAGAGAAAACATCCCAGCCCGGTCCAGATCAAGTCCATAAGTCTCATATCAGTCCACATGTCCAATACCAATCTATAATTTCTCGTCAGACTCATGAGACACCTGCAATGATGCCGAATGCAGTAAGATAACAGGCCAGTGGGTGGAAAGTTTTGTGGGTCCAGTGGTGTTATAAGCATCTCAGCCTTGGCAGGGGTCTCCTATGGCTCCTCCAGCTCAGGGCACTAGTGCAGCTCTATGTGTCTTGTCAGCTGCAATGTCTCACAGGGAGTGAGAATGCGTCCCACCTACAGCAAGCTATTTATCTCCTTAGCACCTCCAAATGAGGTCATCAAGATGCGACCTGATTAACAGGCTAAACACTACCTCTTCACTCCTACATGTCAAGTTAACAACAGATTATATAACTACCACAATACTGTAGTATACTTTATGTAGACACCAATATAATTAGGGAATAGAGATCATTTTCCCTTGGCTTTTCCAAACTTTGTCCCCTTTATTGTCCTATCTTGATTTATTAAAATTAATAGTTCTTCCGGTAAAGGGCATAGTCTGACTTCTAAGTTTCCATTTGCATTTCTTCCTTTTAATTCCTTCCTGAAACCTCACATTTCTCCTGATGCCCTGTGTTATCAGGTTGAGTAACTTCCTGTCTATTTCTTGTAGCATAATTCTGCTCTTCATAAATCCTTAGAAAATGTTTTTATTTTACTTTTGTGATTAACAGTATTGTTTCTGGATATACCATTTTGGCTGACATAACTCCCTATTGCAAGCTCTTTATATATGGTGTTTGACTCTTTTCTGAAGCACTGTTTCCAATGAGAAGTACGATATAACTTGCCTTGTTCTTTGATGTGCAACGTGATATTTTTCTGGGGATGATTTCAAAATTTTCTCATTGTCCATACTTCTCAGATTCTTGAATATTATATGCTTAGACTGGTTTTATTTTTAATTTATAATGGTTTGGGTATACTTAAAAATTAAAATATATAATTTTATTGCATTCATTATTTTTGAAACATTCCAGTATAATATCATTAAATTTTTTTCTTTCCATTTTCTCTCTTCTTTATTGTCAGAATCCAAATACATTAAGATTAGTGTTTTTCTTAGAATTATCACTCAAATACTTAAGGGTGTATTCTTTTTATTGTCAGCATTTTATTAATATTAGGATGGTTCTTCATATTAATTTAAACTTATATATGAATCACAGTTGTTTTTTCCCTATTAACTCATTTTTTATCATAAGTCTGGTGAGTTTTTTACCTTAGGTGTTTTAATTTTCAGTCATAGAATTTCTAAAGTGAATTTATTATAATAGAAATTTCTTGTTCCCTGGTAAGATTTTATATCTTTATATTCACGAGAATATTTTTCTATACATCAGTGATCACATTTTTAAAGCTGTTCAAAGATTTTGTCTGCTAATTTTAATATTAGAGTTTACTTATATAAAAAGGGCAATATTTTCCTGTTTTTTTTAAAAATCTCATGTTAAAT
>NW_022103896.1:25070600-25085990 GCF_000313985.2 Echinops telfairi
AGAGAGAGAGAGAGGCGAGGTTCCCAGAGTTATTTACCTCTCTGCCCTTCAACTAATCTCACATGTGTTCATTGGCTATATTGGCACAACGAACCTACCTATCACAGTCAGCCAGAGGCAGAATCTGTGGGTTCCTTTCTCTGGGTCTCTCCTTTATGGAATATCGGTGTTTTGTCTGGCCCATCCTATTCTGTGTTCTTTGAGCCACTACAGACTGAGGGGATTTTTTTGCTTTGTTTTGTTTTTTAATCAATTTTAGCCATATTTACTTAAGTTTTCTCTTTGATTAAACTCCATGAAAATAACCATGCCACCAAACCAAAAAATCAAATTCCCTGCCATTGCGTCAATGCTGATTCATTGCCAGCCTTATAGGACAGGGTAGAACTGCTCCTGTGGGTTTTTGAGATTGAAGCTGTTCATGGGTTTCTAACTACAATTGTTTATAGGAGTAAAAAGCCACAGTTAGTTGGTAGGCTTAAATTGCTGATTGTGTGGATAACAGCCTAACACATAACCACTATGCCACCAAGGTTCCTAAAACACACCCCAGTTTCTTCTGAACTTCAATTCTTATTTAGGATCTATGTTTGTTCGCTCTCTACTCCCTTCCCCCCAGAACTTATTTGACTCTTCTTAAAACAGTCATTTATAGTAAGAAGCAGAGCCACTCTTAAATAGATTCATCAAACTATGGCAACTGAATTACAACCAAGATAGCCAACCTAAGTATTATATTTGAAAAAATCATTAATGCTTAGTAGCCCCATAAAGAAAACATATTTTCCCCTGCTATATATAAATGGTGACACCACAAACATAACCATTAATTCCTTCATCACTTTCACTCAGACAAAATTCATGAATTTAAGTGTAACAGGAGGGCAAACTTGCAAATGGTATGAAAGTCTCTGCTTTCATTTTATACTATCAAGGACTTGTAATTGTCAACAATATGGAATGGTGAATAACGAATGAACTGCTACTTCTTCAGTTCTACAACATGCACTATATTTATATGAAAGTGCACTAACTTCTCATTTAGGGGCATATTTCCATCACCATAAAGCACCTTCAGGACTACCCAAGTAGGCCAGTACAATTTTGTAGTGTTCATTGAACACCTACTTAAATTCACTGCTAAGGCTTTAATAATGGTAGAGAAAATATCTAGTAGGAAGCCAGTCAGATATTGAATCATTTTCAAATACATTAAGAAAATTCAATGTTGTGTTAGTCTGGTTGACTAGCGAAACAAATTCAGAGACACTCATATATATACATAAGAAAGAGCTTTATATACAAGAGCAATTGTACACTGAGAAAGCATCCCAGCCCAGTCCTGTCCAAGTCCATAAGTCCAATATATGTCCAGTACCAGTCTATAAATTCCTCTTCAGAGTCACGCAACACATAATGTTCTATGATTTGAGCATTCTGTTGGGTCACCTTTGTTTGGCGTGGGTACCGATATAGATATCTTCTATCAATTGGGCAAGTAGCTGTCTTGCACATTTCTGAGCATAGACCACAGTGCTTTCAGTTCTTCATCAGTTTCTTTGGAACCATTTCAAGGGGTCGTCTGTCAATTCCCAGAGCTTTCTTTTTGTCTAATGCTTCAGTGAAACTTTAACTTCTTCCTTCAGCACCATGGGTTTTTACTCATATGCTATCTCCTGCAATAGTGCAATGGCGATTAGTCCTTTGTGGTGACTGTGTATTCTGTCTACCTCCTCTTGATGCCTCCCATATTATTCAATATTTTGCCCATATATATTACCTTTCAATATTGCAACTTGAGCCTTGAATTTTTTCTTGCGCTCTTTCTGTTTCACATATACTGAGCAGAATCTTCTGTTTTGGCTTTTTAATCCTAGTATTTCATTATGATATTTTACTTTTTTATATAAATCATTTTATTGGGGGCTCTTTCAGCAATTGCTTCATTTGTATCAAAAATTGTGCCCTTTCTTGAAGGACACAGATAGACCATGAAAGATTATCATGAAAAACTGTTAAGCACATTGAAAACTGCCTTGGTGAGAGAAATTCCAGAAAAGTTGCCCTAAGGAATCATTTCCCCTCACAACAATGAAAATGCTCCTTTCTTGAAGGTAAAAGGGCCTGTCATAGAAGAATTTCTCTGCACAGCTTTACCCTGTCCATTTGACAACCTTAATCCTGCAGTTTTGGATATTGTTCTTTTTTCAAAACCTCCAAGAACATGAAAAGGAACATGATTTGATTCCCTCAAGGATGCCAAATAATTATTTTTAAGTTGGGCACATAAAAGACTGAAGGATTCTTTAGAAAAGACATATAGATGGAAACCCAACCTTCATGAAAGTACAGACTTAGATGTAAGACTTGCTGAGAAACAATAGCTTCACATTTTGATATTTTTTTAAAAACTAAGATTTTTATAATTAGCAATACTTTTTGACTTTCTCTTGTATTCTTATTCTTATTACTTAAACTATCTGTATTTTGATGGACACCTTAGATGCCTTTGATGCTAGGAAGTACAATAGCACAATAATCTTTAGAGAAAGAGAGCATGCATTTTTGAAAGGTGATTATAAAACAATGAAGTGGTAAATGCAGTGCATAGTTATTGTCACCAGAGGGCAATCTGAGAGGGATTTAGGAGAAAGAATGTTTATTGTTAGGCTGTAGGATGAATAAAAGATCCTGTGTGAATAAATTTTCTTAACAGCATGCTTACTTCAGGGGAAAAATGAAGCATAGAGTGTCTGGGAAAAAGCCATATTGTCAGGCTATATTGAAATAATTGTTTCTCAGCGAAGAACAAGATCTATCAGGTGCTCATGTTTAGACTCTGATACTCTATTGCCATATGCTTCAATAAAACACGTGGTATTTTATCAAATAGTTAGGAAGAAAAAAATCAGCCATAATAAATGCTTTATGGCAGAAATCACATGATGAGTAGTGATTTAAAACAACAGCAACAACGACAACAAAACAACTCTGGGTTGATTGTTATCCTTCAACCCCAGAGCTACAGCACCTGTACCAATAATTAGCAAAAGAGTAATCTTAAAATTCCTATGATAATTGAAATAGAAATATTAAAAACGCAGTATAGTAGTTATGAACAACATTCCACCAAATGGCAGCTGCTCAGTTCAGCAGAAAGGAGCACAGAGAAATGAAAGTCTAGCCCTTCCTGCAATGGTGGCATTCTCTTATCTTTCCCCCATGCTACACCCTAGTGATTTCTTTTTTTAATCATTTTATTAAGGCCTCATACAACTCTTATCACAATCCATACACACATCAATTGTGTAAAGCACATTTCTACATTCATTGCCCTCATCTTTCTCAAAACATTTCCTCTCCACTTAAGCCCCCGACATCAGGTCCTCATTTTTCCCCTCCCTCCCCACTCCCCCCTCCCTCATGAACCCTTGATAATTTAAAAATCATTATTTTGTTATATCTTTCCCTCTAGTCAAATGACACCATGGAGCTTCACTTATCTGAGCAAGTAGAACAACACTCACTGCTCATTATATTCAGGAATTTCGTACTTTTCCTCCTAGATTCTCTTGTTTTTCCTTTGCACATTACAGCAAATCACCAAGTACTATATGAATTGACGATACATTTTAGTGTAAACAAATAAATACACTCCATAGCTCTGACCATAAAGACTTTACAGTCTAACTAAGAGGGAAAAATATGATTTTTAAGAAACTGCAAATGTGTGAGATTCCTACGAACTCATTGCCATTGTCTCCAAATCAAATCCATAACCACCACGGCAAAAGGTCAGGCAAATTTCTTTTCCTCTCACTTCATTGTCAATGGAAAGTTTTACTCTATTAGTGAGAAAAGGCACCAAGTGTTCTCTTTTTCTTTAAAACCATCTTTAAGTGTTAACCGATACCCGTTTGATGAGAAGAGGAGTTGTACAACATTATCCTCATCGATATTGGAATATGAATCCTTTTTAGCTTTGTTCACAGCCCTAGAATTGAGTTTTCAGTCTATGGGCAAATCTTCAAATGCCTTCTGGCATTTTGTGACAACGTAGATTCATCCACAAAAGATGAAAACATTTATTTCACAATGTGCAAAAACTGGGACCAAATAGAGTTGTCTATCCTTAATACCTGGAGGGCTTTTAAAAAGTAAGGTGCTTAGGACCTACCCCCAACAGGTTAAATCAGAATCTGCCCAGAGGATGTGTAACTATTAAACTGAATTTAAACGTGTCCCTTTGTGGTGAAATGGTGTTAGTCTTCTACTTCTGCTGTGATCCAAGATGGTAGCCTAGTGGTTTCTGGTGCATAGAGTTCCTGTAGAAACCGAACAGAACGGCCCCCTCCATAGACTTTCAAAGGCCATAAACATATATGGGAACAGGCAGCCTCATCGTTGTCTTTTAAGTCTCTAGTATGGATTAGTGAGATTGAACTACCAACCTTGCAGTTGGCAGCCCAACTTTGCATTACCTTGGCTCCCAGCCTGTTATTATCAATGTATTGAAATATATAGCACCTTGTTTACCCTGTGGGACAAGCCAGCACTGGGCGGGTTACTACTGGGGCTGCTAGTTTGACTCCACAAAAGAAAGGTGAATCTTTCTGCACCCATAAAGATTTGCAGCCTCAGAAACTCAAATGGGCAGTTTGTCCTACCTACTGCATTATTGTGAGTGGGAATGGCCATGGTGGCAGTTAGTGGTATTATGAGTTACACACACACACACACACACACACACACACACACACACACACACACACATACAATTCAAGTAAGTCTGAAGAGAACGTGCCTTCCATTTATTAGTTATTGACGTGAAGATAGGTAAAACAAAATAAGCTGGAAATTATGTTTGGCTTTACGGTCATGGCTGTTTCTATTCTGAGGTCTGAGGATAAGTTGTTTAACTTCTGTTAGCCTCATTGCCCTAACTCATATGTTAGAACGGGAAACATTGATCAGCCAATCCCACTGTTTACAAAGACACAGATTATTTGGTCATCTCTCTCTTTTTTATGCTATTAAGCTGTCCTTGGTTGACTCTCAGAAACTACACGTTTTACTATTCACTACAACTTTCAACTCACATGTCATATTACATTTAAAAACACTACGAAAAATAAAGTTTATAAGTCAATTATTCAGTGGGAAGGACAGATACTATTTTCTAACCACACATGTGAGCAGGCTTCAAGTATTCATGAAAAAAAAAAGGAATTAAAAGATAATGGAAATTTTGAAGCCCCCCACCCCCACTCTGTCCTGACATTATACTATACATACAGATCGAGGATATGTAATATATCTTGAAATCAGTTTAATAAATAAAAAAAATAAATGACTAAAATGTGTTATTCAACATGTTCTTACATTTTCCCTACCAAAAATGAGATTTAATAAAGACTCAAAGATCTGAACTGGAGATTAAAATATTTTGAAGCTGATAATGAGGTAGAGAAACGACTTTCTAAAGGCTAAACTCCTTACAGTTTTTAAAAGTTCCACCATTATACTTTATGACATCAGTCAAAAGTAAATTACAATTTTTCACAAAATAATCATCTCTGCAAAAAGCTTCAAATTATCAGCCTTTGTTTTGCACAGTATATGAAAGGGAGATATAGATAAGAAGTAAAAAGAATAAAGATCTTAACATGAATTTTACAAATAAAGAAACCCACTTATTCACAGCATGCATCTGACTTAAAGGAAGCTCACAGCACAGCGTGAAGAAAGCTTGAAGTTAATACCTTGGTAAAATCATGAAATGCAAAGGCTGAAATGAGGCGGAATAAAAAAAAAAATCCGATCCCCCCTCAAAAAAGTTTGAGCTTGATATCATCTTCCCCCCAAAACAGAATGTATCTTGTATGAATAAATGTATATGTGTATATATGTATATATAATTATCTCATATGAACACAGATATGTAAACGCACATATATGCATACAATGTTATATAAACATGTATATCTGCATAAAATATTATACATCATATATTATCTTTTCAAGTATTTATATGCTTCATGTCTCTTTATATTCATATATATGAAAACTTTCAGACACACCCCCACATACACAACATTTCGAAATGTTTAAGAACAATTGGAATGAAAGCAATCGAATTTCTCCATGAACTTTTTGAAGCTTGTCCTATAAATAAATCAGATTGCTTTATTTAACTTTTACTTTTGAATGAGTATCTCTTTATTAAAAGATGTTTCCTTATACTCTATCAGTTAACGTAGACTAAGTCTCCCCCCAGGGTTCCTTTGGTACAGAGGGATATAACATAAGTATACAAATCAAACATGGCTTTTAATGAGTGAGTGCTTTTGCCGGTATTGGGGAGGACACCAGCCAGCTCTGGCCACAGTGTTTGGGCTGAGGGCGCCTGCTGGGTGTCAGAGCCACGGGGCACTGAAGTCACTCTGCAGCGAATGGTGAGCAATGCCAGAAACACCTCCGAAACAGTACGCACCAGATTTTTAATTCCTTTCTGGACTTGAGCATTCAGAAACCTCTTACTGTTGACAAGTGCACACCACCCCACATTCAGTTACGCGACCCCATATTTAAGAAGTTGTTTAATAAGCTCTGATTTTAAAGAACAAGAACTTTCTCAGAGTGCACGTTCACATGGAACAGGTCCCTCTCCAAGGTCATTGATATATCTGAGATGCCACTCCCCAAGGAGTACCCTCATCATCGTGGCCTTCCCAGAACAGGAGGAAGGTATCTTGGAGAAGCTCCCGTCAGAATTCTGAGCAAGTGAAGATACATCAACCTGGTAATACTACATTGGAGAAAATGTCTTATGACCTGCTCTAATTGAAAAGAACGTGGCAAATTACTCCAACGTATTTTGAAAATGTAGCTTTTGGAGTACATTTAATTATAATTATATACATCAACTTTCATAAAACAAATGGAAAACTGATGTAGTATCTTGTAGTAATATCTTTAAACAAAAAACATCCATTCATTAATTTATCTGTTCGCTCATTTAACAAAGCTTCTATAAATGACCTGGGATTAATACCTTTAAACTAGTTAACAGGACAAATTGCATAGGAGTGTGGAATTCAGAGCACAACTGGTTGAATTATCTGTTAAATTAAAGACACATAGAAGAAAGGAATAATTGACCAAGGGGAATACACAATAACTTATGTTAATTTCCCAGCAGCAGAATGTACAGGATTTAGAAATTCTTAGTAGAGATGGTTCATAATTTCAAATAATCACTCTCTAGGTTTATCCTTCTCAGGCCAATAGCTGTGGCCATGACCGGGGAACCCTTTTAGGATCTGATGTCTCTATGACCTGGTAATCGTCTAAGCTGCTATTGCTTTAAAAATTAATCAGTGAGCTCTCCATTAGGTAATAAAAGTGTAGTTCTCTAATATTTAAACAATATTTATTAGGTTTAAGGGAAAACTAAAATTCTAATAAAATATTTTAATGTATAGGTATTTTTCCCTGGTCAAATCCTATGAAGTTGATCATTTTTATTTTCATTTTATTGAGCCAAATACAATTTTTCGAAGTCTGCCTTATAAGACAGATGTTTACTGTGAATATAAAATGTCAATAATAATAAAGAGACAGGAAAAAGTGAGGAAGGGATATAGAGAAATTCTATGTACTTTCTGCTTATGTAGGCCTCCAATGACTAAAAAACTAACGTCCGTTAAAATATCATTAAAAATAATTCAAAAGTTTCAAATAATCAGAGTGAATTTAATGATACCATTATTCAAGCGATATTAAAAACTATCAATTTCCACATGTAAACTTTTAATTTAAAAAATACAAAGATTAAAACAAATTAACAAGCAACCAAAGTGGATGCTTAAATATTGTAGAAGATTTATTGGCAATATCTTAGATTTGATTTTCCCAGAAGTCTATTTTGGAAGAAGAATTGAGTTAGAATAGACTGAAAAAACAACTTTTTGTTTATTCACGTTCTTTTTAATTATTTTTTTTGCCAAGTGATCCAGAAAAGTTGGTGAGGTAATAGAGACATGTACAGAGAAGGGAATCAACAAAGAAGTACCACCAAGCATCCTCTTTTAGGTAAAAAGATTGGATTCCAGAAAAAACTTCTGGGAAAGTCATTAAACCTTGCCCCAGTTTTCTCCTCCTGGAGCCCATACTGCTAAGGCTAAGCAAGGGGAGTTACCCACTCTCAGTTCATCATGATTTAAAGGTTAATTCTGAAAGCATTCCTTTGCTTAGGCCTCAAGCAGCAAAAAGACCACCTGCAGTGAGTCGCAAATATTTGCAGAAAGGCAGGGGCGCTCAGGGCACTTGTAAGAGAGGATAAATTAAGGCTTCAGGACTGAGATGCAGAAAAGCTTGGTGACTGGGTCTGCAGAAAACGGAAGAGCAGAGCTTTTTTTTTTTTTTTTTTTACTATATTGCTGCTATTATTAATCCACTTTTATTGGCCTTGCATAAAACATTTCTCTTACAGTTGTGGACAATTTATATTATGTGTTATATTTTCATAAAGCTTATTTTAGAATTTTGAAAGTAGTAGAAGCTGAGATTGACAAAGGAAAATACATTAGCTCCTGTTATTTTCACAGTCTGGAATGCTTTCGAAACAAGCAACTTCCCTGATTCAAGGTCAAGCGGCAACAATCACAACAAAAAAGCGAATTCAAGCAAAGAAATAAGAGCTCATGAAATCTAACATACTGCTTTTACCAAGCGCATTCTTTTTTTTTAATTTAAAATCATACTTTTACTAAATACAAAGTCATTTGCTTAGAATTTGTTTTAAAGGCTCAAAGGTGGAAAGAATTTTATCTGAACAAATTTAGTTTGCAGATCTCTTCCATGATGCAATTTAGACATTTTTGAATTTTACTAAAGCATATTATGGGGAGTGAAATGTCTTTCTTTTTGAACGTTTAAAGTTCTGGAATTAACATATTGATCATTCCATGATGTTTTCATACATAGTACAGTATGCAGGGGGTAAAGCTATGGAAATGTTTTCTATCTAATCAAACACCTTGAAGGAAAGAGTCCTCGAACCTGGCTGCTCAGGACTATGGTCTTGGAGCAGTGGTTCTCTATCTTCCTAATGCTGTGACCCTTTAATACAGTTCCTCATGTTGTGGTGACCATCCAACCATAAAATTATTTTCATTGCTACTTCCTAAGTATAATTTTGATACTGTTATGAATCGGGCGACCACTGTGCAAAGAGCTTGCGAGCCACAGGTGGAGAACCGCTGGATATCAAGCTCAATTAACAATCAACAAAGAGAATCGACAAAGAGAAGGCTCTAAATCCTACTTTGGTGAGTAGAAACTTAAGTCTAAAAAGTTAAGAGCAGCCATGTAAAGATAAACTGCTGATTTCTCCATATCTGGCACCAACAAAAGTGAAGCAAATCAGACATGTGGACACAATTAGTCAAAGGGTCTAATAAACCACTGGACGCCCAGCCTGCAGTCCCTTGAGATCAGAAGAAGTGCATGATGGCTTACTGCCCCTAGTGATGACGCTGATAGAAACCAACCAATGGATGGTACTAGATGGGGCCAGAAAGTGGCCCAATAGTCATAAATTTTAAAAGGCAAAATTGACTGCTTGGGAAGAGATTGGCGAAAGCCCTAAGATTCTGAACCTTAGTCATCTTTCATTCTTGGAATTGAAGTCACTCCCGGGCTCTACTTATGGTCAAACAATAGAACGCCGAGGAACATGATGGCACCACTGAGCTACGCACTCCAGAACCATCGACCCTAGAAGGCCAAAGGACATTGTGATAGGTAGGCTTTGCGTCAGTTTGGCTTGGCCAGGATTCTCAGTGACTTAGCAGCGAAGACCTCCTCCCCTAATGTGATCCAACAGAATGTAACTGATAGACAAGAGATAGAAAAGCATCCAGGCAGACAATGCTGGGGGCCCTCACATACAGGAGCCCTGTGAGCAGTACCTTGTCTGGAGGAGTGATTTCCACAGCCTCGGGTAATTTTCAAGTCAACGGCCACAGGACCCAGAAGTTAATTTAAAACTCTAAACTCTACAAACACATGACCCATTTGTTGACCCTATTGCTTGCTGACTTCCTGGCCTATGTCCATGCAAGACTCCAGCACAGAAAGAGCACACCTAGGCTCATGGTAGGGCCTGAGAGATGTGACCAGACTGCCGATCAGTCAGTCTCTTCATTACTTAGAGATACAGACAGGTCAACTACCCCACATCCAATCAAAAGCCCTAGACTGAGCTCTTTCAGAAGCAACTCATTCTAGCCCCTATCCGCTGCGTGGGGTGCTTTTCCTTTCTTTTCTAAATAAACTTTGCTCTTGGGCTCATGAACAGAAGAATGGACTCAGGGACCTCAAACAGCAAGCCGAAAACAGGTGCAACAAAACCAGCTCCATGATGAGATGTGCTGTGAACCAAACAGTTCCTCAAGTCATAGCTGAAAATAGATGACATAATCTAAAGGGTGTGGCCTACTTCTTAAGTAGACACTGTGGAGATAATTCACTCTTCTTGTCCTAGATCCTAATTTGTTGCATTAATCTCCAGTTCTTGACCCAACCCGGGAGCTGTCATCAGCCCATCATATTGCAGGCTGATCCTTGGAGTCATCAGAACCTATTGACCTTGAGTTCAACTGCCAGCCTCAGGCCTGTTCTTCTGACATCCACTAGCCTATGCTACACTTGCTTCCTGGTTCACAGAGCTCTGCACCTGTATGTTTCAGGAAGAAGTGTCAGCTTACTATCTGGCCCACAGAGTTCAACTGGTTGAAATTAAACTGATTCTTCAACTATCTGATCCATTTTTCTTGATATAAAATTCTCTCTTTGTATATATATATTAACTTCACTGGTTTTTCTTCTCAAGAGAACCCAATCTAACACAAGTATCAATTACCCAGAGTTTAGAAGACAAGAAGAGATAGGAGAGAAGAAAGAGTGGAATGAGAAACAGAAAGGAAGTGGAATGGGTGTTGTTACATCATGAGGATTGAAATTGGTGTCATGAAACAAAATATGTACAGACTGTTGAATGAAAAACTAAATTGATTTATAAAACCTTTACTTAAATCATCATACATTTTTAAAGCCAAAATGATAAATACGTTCATCAGGAAAGTGACCAAGGGATAAAATGAATTCTCCATTCATCCTCCATGACTTAAAATATTGAGAGCAAACTAAAAAGAAAATCAGAATTACTACTACATTCCCCGGAATGCTGGTCATGTTTCCCAGCATGGAAAATACAGTTACAATACGCCAGTTAGTAAGAGCTGTAGCCCCTCTAAGTAGAAGGTACCCTAGGAATCTTCACAGAACATTGTATCTCAGACATCGAAACCATTCTTACTATAAGAATATGAAACATATTAAATACATCATTGAAGACATTGGTAGGATGTGAGTGGGTAGGTTCCTTATAGTTAGGGTTGTTTCATTGGCTTGTACAAACTTTCTGAACTGGAGGCATTAGGCTGGGCTGTATAGAGAAACTAAATCAGTGACACTCATCCATGTATAAGAAAGAACTTTATATCAAGAAGTAGTAAGTAATTCCATATAAAAAAGGCATCCCAAAACAGTCCAACTTAAGTCCATATGTCTGGTGCTAGCCAAGATCCCCTTCAGACTCATGTAGCTGTAGGCTGATGACCAAGAAAGGTGAAGCAGGATACAGGTAGATCACAGGCTGGTAGGTTCAGAGTTGCTTGTGTCCAAGTTCAATGGAAACATGGCGGGTTACCAAGAACGCTCAGGGCCACTCAGCCTACATGGAGACACCTGGACAGCAGACACAGTGTTCCAGTGAAAGCCCACTGAGGTGGAAGGCAAAGTAGCAGAGAGAGAGAGAAGTTCCCAAGTTCTCTCTTCTAAAACAGCACGCTACCAAGGAGGCATCATCACTCTATGACCTGATTGGATTGTTTGGATTCCATCCTTACTCTTTCATGAAAATTCAAGTTGGCATAAAATATAACTGCCACACTAGATTAGTAACGTGATAACTTCCAGAAATTGCAGAATTAAGAATTCAAGCTGGGTTTCCTTTATTGTGCATGCTGATTTATATATTTTATTTATGTACTCTGAGTTTTGTTGTTTGTTTGTTTTTTGGTTTTGCACAGTTCAGTAACATATTCAGAAATTAAATTTGACTAGCCAAAGAAATAAAGAAAACACTATCTCTTTAAAAATAAGTTCCAAAACGAATATCTACTAAATATTTTTAGCTTGTAACACACTGTAAAGGTAGAAAATATCATGATTTTACACTAGAAAATAGTAAATGTCAGCAAATAATTTCACCTACTTATATAACTGGTTATACAAAATTTATATTTATACTCAAGTTTTATCTGGTTCTGAGTCTATACTAAAAAATGTTATTTCTTCCAGGAGGAAAACATTTTATATTTGTATATCTTTATACATAAAGATATACAAAGCTATTGAAATATGTATATATACACATCTAAATAGCTAGTATCAGTCAACGATGTACTTAAATATGTTTTGTTTGCCTGTTTTTTTCTTCTATATTCATCATTCAAGTATCCAAAGTGGCAAATGAATTTATTTGCCTTTGGAAATTGTAAAAAGAAAAGAGTATAATACTTGTATATTTCAAAACTTAATGTTTAACTATCAAAAGCCTTTGACTTTTTTCGGTGTTGAAAAAAACATAACCACCTAATTCATCAAAAGACATCACTGAGAAAATAACTAGCATATCCAAATATGCTGAAAATCATTACGTGTAGATTTGTGATAAAAATCTTACATGTAGATTTGTGATGAATAGCTGATAAACAAGATTGACAAAAACTCTTCAGCGTAATAATGAAAATATAAAGTAACACAAATGCTAAATGAGCAATTGCTACAACAGCATAACCACGATTGTATGTAACCTTAAACTAGAAACAACTAGAAAACTGAATAAAACATAAGAAATAGTGGTTTTCAGTGATTGGATAACAGGTGGCCCAGGACTGAAATCCAGGAGAAAATTTGAAAAAGGAAACACACCCAGCAATCATCCTGCTGTGGCCTGGAGGGACGATCTGGACACCAGGTGCAAGAGAAGAAACCTAAACCAAGAGCAGTAATATCCCTGGTATGAGCCCAGGGAGATTGGGTTTCCTGGAGGCTTAAATGACTAAGCAACAAAGCAAAGCTCACCCACATGAAGATGATGCTAATTTTTGGAACATTTTCACTGTAATTTTAGATTAAAAATCTAGACAAAGAAATTGGATTTTACCCCATACTGCCTCAAGTAACTGTTTTATATAAAACAATACAATAAATCCAAGCTGTATCATGTAATATGAAATTTAGATCTATTACCCTACTGACAATAATAGAAAATACCGGACAGAATATCTAAGAAAATGCTTATTAATTAAAATATTTTAAAAATTAAATATAGAGATGAGATGAACCCTAAGCCATCTGGGAAACATCTTTAATACAAAGATAGATATTTGGTTTGGGGGTTGCCTTTCTATGCTGAGTCCTTGAAGATTCAGAAGAATCACGGAGTAGAAATAATCTTGCATAAAATGACAGCTGGCATCGATGCTCAGGGTTCCTGAAGAGTGAAGATTGAAACACTTAACCACAGATGCAAATCAAAGGACCCTGGAAGAAGACCAACCTCTATCTGTAAATGGCTGCTCAGCTTTAAATCATCGCAATCGGTCTTGTCCCCACATTCTGAAACTGGATTACAAGCCGTGGAGAATACAAATCTCCTACGTAACTGGCAAAACTGTAGGATAAAGACATGTTTAACAAAATTAAAAATATATATTATTGATACAATATTTTCATAAATAGCTCTTCACAGACAAAAACCATTACATGACTAAAGATAATCACTTTTATACGAGACCAGACAATAAGAATTATGGAAAAAACCCCACTAAAAACAAAGAAGTAATAAAATATAAGCAAATAAACAGAACTTTAGATATTAAAATGATAAGAAAAAGATGGTAAAAAACATGTCTAGTATGTTTAAAAAATTAAATTCAACCTTGCATATTTTGACTAGGAAGCAGATGTTTGAAAGTAACTTAGCAGTTGGGGTAAAAATAAATAAATTGAAATTCTAGATAAAAAAATACGGTACACAAATTAGAAATTCAAATTATGTATTTTGCAATAAACCAGCTGAATATATACTTCATGATTAAGTAGTTAAATGTCACAAATGAGTAGATAAAAAATTGAAAATAGACTGGAGGTGGGAAAAGATATAGAAAATACTGTAAGCACGCCTATGGTGGGTTATATTTTTTTAATAGTTACCTTTCAGGCAGCTTTATGATGAAATTATGTTACCTGGTTCTGTTGACATAATTTTGTTTCTATGAGTAACTTTGGACAGAAGAATATGATCAAAATTAATTCTATTTCTGATATAAGATCATAGTATGATTGTGCAATTCCCCTTCTTCCTCTGACAAAATGAAAGTATTTTCTAGAAATGAGGGCTTTTCCTTTTGTATGAGTCCAGAATTACAAAGAGATTATACACCATTGCTGATCAATAGCTGACACTGAAAAGAGGAGGTCTCGTCCCTTCCTTGTGAGCCTTCTGTGAGGGGATGTCCTATTGTCTACAGATGGGTTTGGGGTCTCTGCTCCAACCCTCCTCATTCTCAACAAATATATATATTTGTTTTGTTTTGGGTCTCTTGATACCTGTTACCTGATCCCGTTGACACCTCATGATCTCACTTGGGTGAAGGGAGACAGTGGTGGTGTAAGATATGAAAATAATAATAATTTATAATTTGTCAAGGGGTTGCAAATGTAGAGGTGGGGGAAGGAGGGGTAAAAGAGGAGCTGATACCAAAGGCTCAAATAGAAAGTAAATGTTTGGAAAATGATGTTGGTAACATATGTACAAATATGCTTCATACATTTGATACATGGATTGGTATAAGTACTGTAAGAGCCCCCCCAAAAAATAATATTTAAAAAAAAGAAAGAAAAAAAGGAAATAAATATTCATTTTTTAAGTGATTGAGATTTTTTTAAGTTTAATTGGAATATAATTCATATATTCATTCAATAGTTCAATCATATTAAGAAGAGTTGTACAATCATCATCACAATAAAATTCAGAACATTTTCTTCTTTCTTGTACTCATTATTAAGTCCCCCTTGAACCCTAACTTCCCCTCCCCCTACATCCAAGAAAACTTTGATCCAGTTACTGTCTCTATAGGTTTACTAAGTCATTAAGATTTGGGCCATTTTTAACAATGACATCAGTTAGTAAAAGTTTACTGTGGTAGTTACATAATCTGGTGTCATTTTGAGAGGATTATGAGTGAATAGGGT
>NW_022103896.1:25086858-25089055 GCF_000313985.2 Echinops telfairi
CCATAAATCCAATATTAGCCCATATGTCCAATGCAAGTCTGTAAATTCCTCTTTAGACTCATGTAACACATGCAATGATGCTAAGTGCAAGAAGATCAAAGGCTAGTGGGTGGAACGTCTTGTGGATCCATTGGCAGTGGAAGCATCTTAGTGCTGGTGTGGGTCTCCATATGGCTCATCCAACTCCAAGGCTCTGGCTACCATCAACATAGCTTCATGTGGCCTGTCAATAGGAATGTCTTGCAGGGAGAGAGAGTTAATCTGGCCCCAGTGAGCTATTTATCTCCTTCGTGACTCCAAATGAGGTCATTAAGCTGCGACCTTATTGACAGGCTAGATTCCACCCCTTCACAACTTGACAGATTATGTAACTGCCATAATAGATAACATTGGAATGTGACAAACATGGAACATTTTGGTATGCTGAAAAGTTTCACAATGTAGAATTCATAGTTATTCTAATTATTATTCAAGAGTGAAGTTCACATTATTATAATTCATTACCAGAATAAATGAATTCTAAAATTATTCTAGTTATAAAACAATACTACCAGATGGAAGGGAAGAAATGAAAAACAATATGTTGAAAAGCTTTATGCTTCTGAAATTAATAATTGATTTGTTTACAGATAAAACATTTTCTGATATAAACAAGGAACACATGCAAGTTTAAAGTAGATAAACACTAGAACTAGAAATTTGTGTAAAGCCTCAGTCCACTGATGATTCCTTTATGGTACATATGAATTTTTAAAGAGATTTTGTAGAAGAAAAAATAACTTTTAATTAAGATATTTATAAACTCATGTATAGTTTCAGGAAATAAAACAGAAATCCTGTATACTGTTTATGCAGGTTACCCATATATAACCCCTTGCACATCTATAGTTCCAGTGTCATGAATAATTAAATGACAATGAATCGGTTAGTTTATTGACAAGTGAATTGGATTTATTCAGATGTTACTTTTCTTACATGCATTCCATGTGTGTGTGTGTACGTTTAACTATATAGAGTTTTATCACCTCTATTTGTTCCTGTGACCACCACCAAAGCACAAAATCTGTTGTGCCTTCTTCAGTGGCCACCCCAAACTTGGCAGTTTTTAATTTGTGTCCAGTGTGTACATTTTTGTCATTTAAATAATGTAGTAGAAAGGAAATCATACAATAGTAACCCTCTAGGATTAGGTTTTTACACCTTAAAAGCCATCATTTATTTATGAGTACTGTACTTCTTTCTATTGTTGAGCAGTAGAACACTCTGTGAGGGATAGTTGACCACTCCTTCACTGACTAGCACTTGAATAGTTTCCAGTTTGGGATCTACTGAATATGGTTGTGATGAATATGCATACAGAGAAAATTGTATTCCTCTGGGACAATTGCTACATTTTTGTAAGCAACTGCCATATTCTTGTCACCAGTGTTGGAATAATTTCACAGTCCTACTAACAATATGTGAGTGAATAGATTTCTTTAGATATATTTTCAACAATAGGTAGTGTTGAAAATGAAACTTTAATAAAACTATAAATATTAAACCAGAAAATCAGTCCAAATAAAAATATGTATGTTTGTTAGCTGTTGCGTTTAAAAGTCACCAGACACTCATAGAAAGCAAAACATTCATCAATCTGTTAAATTTAATCTTCAATCCACCTATTCTGTTTCCCACCACGTTCCCGAATAAGGAAAAATTCCTTGTGCAGGTCCTACTTGCCAAAATAAAAAATTCTTATTTTTCACATTATTATACTTTTCTGGTGACTTTTGTATATTTACAAGTATAAAAATAAGTGATGACTGGGAAGCCATCTCGAAGTGCGTCACAGATAACAGTATTGAAAATAGAAAACAAAGTCATCAAGGACCGTAGTACATGGGGAAATGATTTAGCAGTCAGATAAAAATCACATAACCTAAAATCAAGCTCACTGCCATCAAGCAATTCTGACCCACAGGAACAGCCTGGAACTGCCCCTCTGGGTTACTGGGACTGTAACTTTATGGGAGGAGAAAATCTCATTTTTCCCCCTGTAGAGTGGGTTGGTGGTTTTGAACTGCTGACCTTGTAGTTAGCAGCACATTTCATTACCATCACACCACCAGAGCTGGGAGGAAATAAAAATATTGTGATAATCATAAATAAATAATGGTTGAAATAATCTGACATTAAAGATATGTTTTAAATTAAA
>NW_022103896.1:25089869-25091820 GCF_000313985.2 Echinops telfairi
CTAGTAATAACTCAATCGATCCAATATAAGGTTGGGGAAAATGAAAATAAATTTAAATATATGGTAAAAAATTAAAATATAAATGACTTTCAATAGTGAAATAACAATTTTTCAAGTAGTAAGAAACTTCACTAACTCAGAAAGTGATTTTTCTCCACTCTGCTAGATTAGCTGAAAATCCTACTGCAAGGTTTACTTTAAGACATACTTCCATATATGAATATAAATCTAGAATGAAATTTCTTTAAATGTTTCTCTATGCTAATATATATATTGTAGCCCTGGAGCTGTACTTCAGACTGGCTCACTATGGTTTGACCCCTCCCTCCTGAGAATTTGCATTTTTTATCCCAGATAGACTGTATCAGAACCTACCTTTTATGAATATCCCAGCGATTTTGTTGCAAATTCTCTGCATGTGCTCTGGCATATGTGAACCTGCTTCAATTCCTATTTAGGAGTGACGTCAAGGACCCAATTCCTTAAAATTGTGAAATTACTTTAAAGCATTGAAATCACTTTGTATTCACTGCCACCTAACTGGATTCAGACTCATCGCAGCCCCACGGGGCAGAGTAGAACCTCCCTGTGGGTTGCAAGACTGTACCTCTTTACAGGAGTAGTAACTCTCTTCTTTCTCCCACAGAGCAGCTGGTACTTTCAAACAGGTGACCTAGGGGTTAATAGCCCAAAATGTTAACCACCAGGACAGTGTAGTAAAGCATAAAATCACAAATTCTATAGTTTTTCTTTTGAAAATGTTGCTACTATTTTATGGATGAGAGTTGTGACTTAGAAGGGGGTACTCTCCCCAAAACAGAATTGCCCTGGTTGGAGAAGAGCTTCCATAATATGGATTTTTCCCACTAGGTGAGCATCCAGTAACTCACTCTGAGTTAGTGTACCCAGTTGGTCTCCTGGGGAGGGTCTCTCAGCTCAGAGTGAATTTTTTTGTAAAAGCAGTTTCACTCAAATCTCATTTTTTATGATGGCCGATTTAAGAGACCAGCATGTGGCTGTGAAATTTTGTTTCCAGTTTGGGAGAAATGTCACAAAACTTTTGTGATGTTGAACACAGCTTAAAAGGGCAGTGCTATGGGAAAAAACTCAAGTGCACTTCTCAACAATGTTATTCTAGACTTGTGTCAACACCCTGAACGAATTAAAATGTCAAATTGTAGTGCATTTGGACTTTGTTGCACCAGGTTAGACTGCTAATCGAGCTTTTTATTGAGAGGTTCTGAAAAGATAGCATAAGTGTGTGTGACCAAAAAAGCCTGATCTGTGGCAAAAAGGAGACTGGTTTTGTCACCACCACAAGGCACCGACTCACGCGGCCATCTCAATGTGCCAGTTTGGGGCAAAAAACAGTATACCTTTCTTGCCCCATGTACCTTACCCGCCTAACCTTGATCCATGTGACATCTTTTTGTTTCTGTGAATGCAGCGGGACATGAAAGGACAGCAATTTGGTGACCTGTAAGAGGTGAAGAGAAAAATGAGGGAGGTGCTATCAGCCATCCAAACATGAGTCTGAAAAATGTCTACAAGACTGGAGTCACAGATTTGACAAATGTAATAAGTTTAATGGAGAGTCCTTTGAAGGGCTTTTTTTTTAAATAAAATATAGGTTTGAAAAAATGTTTTAAGATATCCCCTCATATTCTTTAAAAATCAGGTGCCTACCAATTATGTTTCCCTGGAATATTAGAGCTGGTGTAGTAATATTTTAAAAGAAAAGGGAAAGAAAGATTAGGTTTAGATGTATGGATTTGTATTTTGATGAACTCTGTTTTGTAAGGACACTGAGGGACTACAAATTGTTGGACTATTATTAAGAAGGTGTAATTGACCCTTGTCTGGTTCCTGAGAGAGATGAATAGTTATTTGCCTACTACAGAGAGTGATCATAGGTTTGAGACTACCCAAAGTTGCCTAGGAAGGAACACTT
>NW_022103896.1:25092913-25104627 GCF_000313985.2 Echinops telfairi
TGTGCCAGCAATTGGAAACTTTCTAGAAGTCGCCCCACTGGAGAACAGGGAAATGGTGCTAGGAACCCCTGGGCAGTGGCAGATTAGGCATGCCCCAGCATTTCCCAGAGTTTAGAAAAGCCCATGATTTGGCATACTTATTTCCTTCTCCCAAACCATGGAAGTCCATTCCATTTTTTCTCTTGAATATTTCCAACATTTTGTTCTCTTTCTCTGTTTCAAACATTTTCTTCCTTAATCCTTAGACCTAATTATGTTACATTGCCACGGGCACCCTTCCTTTTTAACAGGAAAGGGGATTTTTTTGCCTGTAAGTTGTTTTCTTAGCTGTTTTGCCTTGCAATAGCAGCATTCTCATCTCAAATGACTTCAATCCTTGCAAAGACTGCTGTGAAGCTTTAAAGTGATTTTAGAATTGAGTGTGTGTGTGTGTGTGTATGTGTGTGTGTGTGTGGTGGGGGTGGGGGGTACTTTCATGTATGTCTAGCTTCTTTTTGCTTTTCAGAAAATTTTTCCATTTGCACATTTTACTAAAACACGAATTGTGTTCGATGGGAACCCCTCTTATATTACACAATTATATTTATATTCATAGGATAGAATAATTTTTGAGATATCATTATAGTGAAATGAATTTTTTAGTTGTTTTCTTAATTAAGGGGGCTCTTACAGCTCTTATAACAATTCATACACCACTTTTATCAAGCACATTTGTACATATGTTGCCATAATCAATTTCAAAACATTTTCTTTTTGCTTGAGCCCTTGGTATCAGATCCTCTTTTTTCCCTCCCTCCCCCACCCTCCCACTGTCCACTTTGCCCACATTTCTGTTGTTAATCTCCTGGGGAGTCAGGGTGCGATTATGAGTCCATCACTGTAGTCCATTCACCATTTCTCCCCCTTCTCCCCCACCTTGCCCCTACCCTCATGGTCTCACTAATCCCATTACTGCTCCTGAGTGTTTTATCTATTCTGGATCCCTGTGTGCAGAGCTCTATCTGTACATGCTAGAGTCTAGCAGGATTTGTAAATTAGAACTGGGGTCATGATAATGGAGGGTAGGAAGCATTAAAGAATTAGAGGAATGTTGTGTGTTTCATCAGTGCTATGCTGCACCCATGCTGACTTGTTCCTTCCTTGAGATCCTTCTGTGAGAGAATGTCAAAATTGTCTACAGATGGACTTTTAGGGCTCCACTCTTACTCCCATCATTTGCACCAATATATTTATTTGTTTGGGGTTTTCTGATGCCTGATACCTAATCCCATCGACACCTCCTAATCACAAAGGCAGATGCACTTCTTCATGTGGACTTTGTTGCTTCCCTGCTAGATGGCTGCTTATTTAACTTCAAGCCTTTAAGACCTCAGATGCTATATATTTTAATAGCTAGACACCATCAGCTTTCTTCACCACATTTGCTTGTGTACCCATTTCGACTTCAGTGACTGGGTCGAGAAGATGAGCATCACAGAATGACAGATTATTAGAACAAAGTATTCTTGCATTGAGGGAGTACTTGAGTAGAGACCCAATGCCCATCTGCTACCTTAATACTTATATATGTACATAGACCTATATCCTTATCATTATATATTAATATATTTACATGCCTACATTTATACCTCTATAAATGTCTTTTGCCTCCTCATTCTTTCATCTATTTCTTTTTATTTTCTTCCTGTCCCAGTCATGTTTGACCTTCATTTGACTCTCATTATTTTCTCTCAGCTACACGGCACTTGATCAGACCCCACCAGGCATTCTGTGCCCTACTCGCCGTCGATTTTAGATCTCTGCGTTTGTTGGCTCTCCCCTCCCTTTCTCCCAACTTCTCCTCTCCCATGTCCCTTAGGAGCCATTGGACCCGTTATTTTCTCCACGGGATTTATTATCCTTCTTATCTTATATCAATAGACATGAGAAAAAGAAAAAAGGAAAAAAAGAAAAGAAAAAGAAAGCCTATAAATAGTTCCAGGTCTGTCTGCTGACTCTTCTGAATGTTTTCCAATTGGGTCTGGTGAAGTGCCCACCATAACTGAAGTCTATTTTCGGGATTCCTCTGTGACTTCATTGCTTTGTTCCCCTTGCTGTTCTTCTGTGTTCCCTTTGTGTTTTGCTCTGGTGTGCCGGGAGTCAGACCAGGCACAATGCCAGCACTGTGTCTCCAGAGCTGTCCTCAACAGCACTGTGGATCAGTGAGGGGCCGTTCTATGCTGTGGTAGGGCCAGCCCCACAGTCCTCTCTGTGCATTGGCTGCTCCAAGCAGGAATGTCGTCCTCCAGGCTAGGTGGGCCAGGAGGCAGTTCTCTCTCTCTCTCTCTCTTTCTCCCCTTCCTCTTTCTCTCCCTCTTAGTTTGCTCCCTTGTGATCTGGGCCACTCTCCCTGGGCTGTCTTCTATATTGCATCCTTCTGGGGAAAGGAGAGGGTCAACCTAGTTGGGACTGGGGTCAGTCCCCCAGACCTCTCTGTTGCTTTGGTGCTTCATGCTGGTATATTGCCCTCGAGATTTGCCACCGCAGGTTGATGTCTAGACCCTTTCTTTCCTCAATGGACATATGCTGTAATTTTCCTTTTGTGTTTGGCTTACTTCACTTAGCATAATCTTTTCCAACTCTTCCCGTGTGATGATATGCTTCATGTATTCATCACTGCTTTTTTAGGGATGCGTAGTGTAGGTACATGCCAGAGTTTGTGAAATCCTTCGTCAGTTGATGGAAATTTCGGCTGTTTCCAATTCTTTGCAGTTTTGAATTGTGCTGCAATAAACATTGGGGCACAGATGGGTGGTCACGGTCTGTTTTTAACTTCTTCTGGGTATATGGCCAGTAGGGGGATTGCTGGGTCATCTGGTAGTTCAATTTCCATTCATTTTAGGTATCACTATATCGATTTCCATAATGGCTGTACTTACCTACAGAACCACCAGCAGTGGATGAGAGTTTCTATCTCACCACAGCCCTCCAACACTTGTTGCTTTCTCATTTCTTGAATTGGGCGGTCTTTGAGGCTGTTAGGTGGTACTTCATAGTTGTTTTAACTTCCATTTCCCTTATCGCTAGTGATTGGGAAATTTTTCTCAGATGTTTGTTAGCCATTTGGATTTCCGCCCTTGTGAAACTTCTGTTGAGGTCTTTTGCCCATCTCATTAATGATTTATTTGTTTTTTTCTTATTGTAGACTAGGAGAGTATTGTAGATTTCAGTAATAAGTTCTTTGTCTGATATGTCATTGAAATAGAGAGAGGAGAAAGGCAAGGGACTTCCGAACCAGCTGTAATATGGTCAAGGTTTGTAATGCTATCTGTGATGGGTCCTGAGGGGCTCCAGCAACAAGCTAACTGTGACAAATGGTAGGAATCAAGGTTGAGCAAGCAGAGAGGAGGAGAGGCCTCTCCTCAGAGAGTGAAGAGGAGGCCTATCCTGAGGAAGAGAGCTAGGAGGCTGTCTTGAACAGAAGGTGGGAGATTTTGCCTATATATTTTTGGATCCTGACCCAGCGCAACAGACCTGTTGATCCCGAGGCCTAGTTGTGAGCTGTAACAGTCTTAGAAAGCCACTCAACTGTAAGCATGACCTGTGACATCTGTGTGTCCTATGTCATGGATTTTAGAGCTCAGAAGAGAAGTACAAAGTGCTATCCAGGGCTGACTGAAGTGACCACTGATAGAAATGTTGAAATGGAAGTATGTCTGATCTCCCTTTCATGGGAATCAGCTTTGAACAGATAAGAGTCTAATCATCCTTGTGGAATTAGACAGATGTTGATGCTAATTCTACTAATAACACCATTTTAAAAACATATTTTCACAGCCAGAATGCTCCTTGGAAGCAAGGATGGTGTGGCAGTTGCATAAACTTTTGTTACCTTGTGAAGGGGTAGAGTCTAGCCTGTCAATCAGGTCGCAGCTTGATGATCTCATTTGGGAGATATAAATAGCTCACTGGAGGCCAGATACAGACACTCCTTCCAAACATTCCTGTTGACAAGCCACATGGAGCTATGCTGATGGCAGCCAGAGCGTTGGAGCTGGAGAAGCCACATGGAGACCCACACCAGCACTGAGAGGCTTCCACCACCACTGGATCCACAAACCTTTCCACCCACTGGCCTGTGATCTTCCTGCACTCAGCATCATTGTTTGTGTTGCATAAGTCTGAAGAGGAATTTACAGACTGGTACTGGACATATGGACTAATATCGGACTTATGGACTTGATGTGGACTGGGCTGGGATGTTTTCTCAATATTCAATAGCTCTTGTATATAAAACTCTTTCCTATACACACACACAAATCAAAACAAAAACATATTTTATGTTTACTACTGTAGAATAATTAAGAATAATGGAATCTTAGTTTATGTCCTCCTCTCATCCAATCATCTCTATGTGACAATTTCTTCCCAAACTTTTCTCTTAATGTTATTTTAATATCCTATAGTCCATACTGAAGGCTGTATCCATCAATCTTCATTAGTGCTTCAAATTCTCTTCATTTTCAGAGAGCAAGGCTGTGCCAACCATACATCTGAAGTTGTTAATAAGACTCCCTCCAATCCTGATACTGCATCCTTCATATAATCCAGATTCTCTTGTGATTTGCTCAGTACAGAGATTGAATAAGTATTGAGAGAGAATACAACACTGTTGCACACCTTTCCTGATTTTAAACCATGTATTTTCCCTTGTTCTGTTTCTACAATTAGCTTTATCCATGTACTAGCTTCTCATAGGCACAATAAAATGTTCGGCAATTCCCATTTTTCTCCAGGGTACTCATAGTTGGTTATAATCTGCACAAATGTCTTGGTATAGTCAATGAAACACAAGTAAATACCTTTTTGGTCAGCCAAGATCCATCTGACATCAGCAAAGATATCCCTGTTCCACATCCTCTTCTTAATCCGGCTGAATCTCTGGCAACTCCCTGTCAATGGACTGCTAAAACCATTATTGGATGATCTTCAGCAAAATTTTATCTGCATGCGATATCAATGATATTGTTGTATAATTTGGTCATTCTGCAAGGTCATATTTGTTTAGAATGGATACACATATGAACCTCTTCTAGTCAGTTGCCAAAGGCACTGTCTTCCATATTTCCTGGCATATACCAATGAGTGCTTCCAGAGCTTCATCAGCTCTTTGAAACATTTCAGTTGGTAGTCCATCCATTTCTGGAGTCTTGTTTTTGGCTAATACCTTCATTACAGCTTAGACTTCTTCCTTCTGTACTGTTGGTTCTGCATATTTGCTTCCTCTTGAAATGGGTGAATGTCAATTTGTTCTATTTGGTACAGTGACTCTGCATTCTTTCCAACTTCTAAGGATGTTTCCTGTATCAGTCAATATTTTCCCACAGAATCTTTCAAGATCGCAACTTGAAGCTTGAATTTTTTTCTTGAGTTCTTCAGTTTATGCTATCTTGAACTTGTTATTCATTTTGTTTTTCTATCTCTAGAAAGACTTGGTCTAGAACTGGTCTTCTCAAATAGCCCTTTGAAATTTTCTGTTCAGCTCTTTGACTTCACCATTTCTTCCTAATGTCTTAGCTATTCTGTGATTCAGAGCCAATTCCAGAGTCTTTCTGATATTTGCTTTGAACTTTTGTTTCTTTCCTGTCTTTTTAATGACCTTTTGCTTTCTTCATGTATGATGTTCTTCATGTCATCCACAGCTAACTACATTTCCTGTCATTAGTATTCCATGCATTAAATATGCCCTTGAAAATCTGTGAGTGTAGAAATGCTAACCCTCTCCCTTTTGTAAACTTAGATGTTAAACAATGTATCATATATTATTGTTACAGATGGAAAAAGATATCAGTAGTATTTGAATTTAAAAAAAAATCTTATTAACAAGATTCCAAATGTATACTGGATGTATATAAATATTAAAAACATAAGAAAAGCTATATCTTTAAAAACTTCCTATGTAATCCCAATCAATTCCCATTAATTAATTCCTTATTGATGAGCTTTTGTACATATAGAACTAAGAGCGGAAAAAATTTGGGGACCAAAAGTGATATTCAGTTAAAAGACTTTATTGAAGGGGCTTGATTTAAATAGAAGAAACAGATGTTGTATACATATTTTGTGCATCTTGTTTTGCTGTTCAAAGTTCCTACTTTAGTGGTTACATGCATCATTTCTGTAGTAATTCCATAAGAAAAAGCTTTATGGTCATCTATAGACTCACTAAATGAAAATTACCAGAAACATAAAGCTATTTGGTAAGAAACTATTTTTCTTTGATCGTTGTGTTTCAGCTCAATGTTGTCCTCACCTGGGAAGCATTCCTTGAATCCCTTGTCTGTTTTGATAGCTCCTCTATATGTTCTAGCATTTATCAGTGCTGTTCACCTTTCTCTAAAACAGCTGCTCTGTTTATCTACTCTTATCGAAAAGGGGAATGTCATGGCTGGATCTTACATATGCTGTGTCCTCAAGGCCTTGCTCTGAGTACATTTTGTATGACAAACAACCCATAAATATTTAACATATTAATGGAAGAAGTGAATATTTTATGAGTTATCTAATGGGCCTACTCCTTACTAATGAGATCTACATTCAACTTCTACCAAAATAACTATTGCTGAAATATATCTAGTCTTTATCTATGAATTTAGCTGATACTTAGAAACAAAAAATTGAATTTCTCTTCAATCTTCAGAGTGAAGGGGAAATTTTTCATCAGAAGTAAAATCGAGAGCTGGCTATTATAGAGACTCTTTATTCACATATTTTATAAGCTATAAAGCTGCCTGTAAACACTACTCTAATACTCTGTCTCAACTGGGACTCCTAGAATGAACTGCACAGTGAGGTCAATGGAATTGCACGTGCATGTGCAATTAAAGGCTCGCATCCATTTTCTCCTGGGAGTTGATACACATATGTAGTGAGTCTGCTCTGTTTGCCAAACTTGACACGAATAAGCACAATTTAAGATGGCGTTTTCTTTTTTATACATAGGAAAGATATTTCCTGATGAAACTAGATTTCAATTACTTTGGGGAAATTTTTAATTTAATTTATATACCAAATGCAACAGACAGAAAAACCCAAGCTTTAAAAATTCCATGATAAATATTTTTATACTATGATACTTTTCAATTTTATGAACAGTTTGTATCTTCCTGCTCTTAAAATTGAATTAACTTAAATTACATGCTGTAATTGTCAGTTCCCTTTGTCCTTTGTGTCTAATACATTTATAGTGTTCTTATCCCCTGACTCCAATTTCCACTATAATTTTTTCAAGAAGTAATTTCCTCTATTACTACCTATTTCCTGTGACTTTATTAAAATCTATTATAACTTAAAGAATCTCTGTTGATCAACCTTTTTTTTTGACCTTCTAATTATCTTGTAGCCTATATGTAAGTTATAACTCTTCTCATATTATTCCTTTATGCATGTTTAGTAGAATAACAGCAATTGAGATGATAATTCAATAACAGCAAATTATTATTCCATCTGTACCTATGATATATAAGTACCGTACTGTTCTTAAAATATGATTTCATTGTGTTGTTGAGAACACACTAAGGAAAGAATACATCCATTCAGCAACTTCTATAGCTACCATTTAGTAACAGTGAGGCCATTCTTCTAATTGTACAGCCTTTATCATTCTTCTTTTCTGAGTTCTTCCCCTTCATTAACATAAATGCATTGATCTCTAATTAGGAATGTCAGTGGTGAGCCTGTGTGCAAGCCATAGTTTTACAGCCTGGTGGTTTAGTGACTACTCCTTGGGCTGGTAACCATTAGTCAACAGTTCGAACACCCCCACCAGCATCTCCGTGGGAAAAAGACAAAACTTTCTGCTCTAGCAAAGAATTACAGTCTCAGAAACCACAGGGGTAGTTCTATTCTGTCTTATAGGGTTGCTAAGAGTTGGAATTGACTAATGGCATTGACTTTGATTTGTGGCTTCTCTTTATACAGGCTCATTTAGAGCAACTTACTCCATACAAAATAGAACATGGGTTTTCAATGTGTACTATGGTAGCAAGTTCTACTTTTTACTAAGCTCAAATGAAATTTGTTGCGATGCTCATTTGTGGCATAATTCTTCAATGTCTCTCTGACTACGTACAGGACTTATGCCTCTCCCTTGAATTTAAGAACACTTCTCAGCACTCCAACAAACACTACATGCCATCAGAGGTAGATGGGGGCGAAAAAAAGCCAAAAGTAATAGCCTGCTTGTCTTGAGGTATTTGCTTATACAAGCAGTCCTTAATGTAAGAAGTCTGAATCCTCAGTAGATACTATAAGGTGAGCAAGCCTAAACTACAGGGATAGGCCAAGTGAAGGATGCCTTGCTCAGCAGCCACAGCAAGTGGTCTAGCTGAGAGTCAACATCTCCAGATATGTTGGTGAAGATATTTGCAGATTACACTTGCTCCTGGCTATGAAAACCATCCTTTGCACCAATTCTTCCCAACTACCATGTTAGACATTTCCACTTTAGACAACATAGAGGAAGAGCAAGCCAATGAATTAGTGAGCATAGTGAAATACTGCTTTCATGTCACTGAGCTGTGGAGCAGTCGCTCTGCAATTGTAAATAGGAAAGATTTGAGTTCAGAGATAGTCTGTTATTGTCAACAAGGCTTCATCCATAGCCCACCATGTCTTTCCTCTACGGGCTCAAGAACAGAGCTGTTGTGATGCCATGGATGGAGATTATGCATGAAGTAAGCAATATGATCATTAAATAAGACAAGGCTTTTTAATACATGGATTCCTGAGCCACTGCATAGTAACCATACCTATGAAGTTGATCTTGGCCACACACTATGACAAAGTGAGTATGTAATCGTAATTGAGAATATCACATCAGTAGTCACATTAGAAAGGTTTTATTTCTATTAAAAAATATTACTAGCTATTTGACCTCAGGTAAATTTTATAAAAGGTCTGTTTCAAAAATTATAGCTGAACAAAATAGTCACAATAACAACTAATTTTAATTACAATATGCAAAAAATATATAGAATAGTGTCTGACATAAACAACCCATTTTAAATATTCGCCACTATTCTTTTGTGACTCAATAATTTTAATAACCATAACAGCAAAGCAGCACATGTAGATAATCTCTTTTCACATAATGTATCTAAAATAGCAGCTTTTATATATGTTATTTATGTTAAACCAAGCTGAGCATTCAGTTAACCAATAGGTATAAGAAGTATAAATGGAGAAAAGATTGAAATTGTCAAGGATTTCATCTTGCTTGGATCCACAATCAATGCTCATGAAAGCAGCAGTCAAGAGATCAAAGAACCCATTGCACTGAATAAATAAACCTGCTGCAGAAGACCTCTTTGGCATTTTGAAGAGCAAGGTTGTTACTTTGAAGACTAAGGTGTGCAAAAACTCCAATCGTGGTATTTTCAAATGTCTCATATACATGTGAAAGTTGGACAGTGAATATGGAATATTAAAGAAAAATCACTAAGTTGAATTGTGGTGCTGGCAAAGAATATTTAAAGTACCTTGACTGCCAAAAGGACTAATAAATGTGATGTAGTAGTCACCTAATCTGGTGTCAATTTAAGGATTAAGAGTGTAGGGGTGGAGTCTGGGGTATCAATCTGGAGAGAGCCAATGAGACTTCTGTGTGGGCATGGCCTTCTCCTGAGAATTCTGGGAAACCTGGTACTTCCTTCTTGAAGGCAGGAGATACTTTCTCTCTCAGTTCATTCCCTTAGAGACTCTCTACTGACAAGGCCGACTTTCTGCGAGGCATCCCTGAGGAGATGCCACATGGACCTACCCTGATGCAGCCCTGGGAACTGGAATGGCTACATGGAGACCCCTGCCAATGCTGAGATGCTTCTACTTCCAAAGACTTTCTACCCACTGACCTGTGATCTTCTACATTCAGCGTCCTTGCATGTGTTTCGTGAGTCTGAAGAGGACTTGATAGATTGCTGTCAGACATGTGGGTAATATCAGATTTATGACCTTGGACTGGACTGGGCTGGGATATTTCTCAATGGTCAATTGATCTTGTATATAAACCTCTCCCTTATATACCTATGGGTATTTATGAATTTGTTTCTCTAGTCTACCCAGACTAGCACATGTGTCTTGGAAGAAGTATAGCCAGAGTGATCCTTATAGGCAAGGATGTCAAGACTTTATTTTACATATTTTGGGCATGTTTTCAGAAGAGATCAGGCTCTTGAGAAAGACATCTATGGCAGTTATACAATCGCCTGTCAACTTGCGAAGCGGTGGAGTCTAGCTTGTCATTCAGGTCGCAGCTTGATGACCTCATTTGGAGGTGTGAAGGAGATAAATAGCGCACTGGAGGCCAGATATACTCACTCTGGAGGCTAGACATATGCTCACTCCCTGTAAGATATTCCTGTTGACAAGTCACATGGAGACACACCACTGGAGCCAGAGCCTTGGAGCTCGAGGAGCTATGTGAAGACCCATGTCAGTGCTGAGATGCTTCCACAAAATTTTTCACCCACTGCCTTGTGATCTTCCTGAATTCAGCATCATTGCATATGTTACGTGTGAGTCTGAGGAGGAATTTACAAGCTGGTAATGGACTATGGGCTAATACAGGATTTATAGATTTGATCTTGACTGGACTGGAATGGTTTTTCAATATACAATTGCTCTTGTATATAAAGCTCTTTCTTATACACATAAAAGTGTCTATGAATTTGTTTCTCTAATCAATCCAGATTACCATGACATCATTCTTCATAAAATAGAGGGGTAGCAAAAAGAGGGAGGCTCTTGTCAAGATGGATTGTCACCAGGCTCAGTGAACTCAAGCTCGAGTACAATTGTGAGGATAATGCCGGGATGGGCAGTGTTGCCTTCTCTTGAACATAGGGTTGCTATGATTTGGAAGGGACTAGAAGGCTCCTAACAAAAAGTCAAGAATTTCGCCACTGACAGTGGTCTACCAGCATTTAATCAGAAAGTTCAGATTTACAGGTGTCTCTCTCAAGCATGTCTACAATTCATATCTTAATTTAATATCAGAAACTTTGCTAATTGTAATGTATGTGAGGGACTTGGTTTCCAATATTTTCTGAGCTCAGTTTCTGATTCAAATAATTTTGATTATCTAAATTGGCGCAATTATCTATTGCCCTAGTCTTACATCAGCATCTTTTATCATATTCTTCAAGGGATTTTTTGAGCACCACAAAGAACAAAAGAGCTGATATTTCATTTAGATCAGAGAAGTGGATATAAGATATTTCTTCCCATTTGTTTATGACTATCTATAAAATGGCAACATAGAGCCTGGAATATTTTTTCTTTTAGGTTGGATTTGAGGTTAGTAGAGAGTAACTAATGCTTACTTAAATCTCAAAATTGATAACTCGCAATATAGTTAAGGAAAAAACAAAATAAAAACATTAGTTGTAAATAAGAGTTTACAACAATGAGTAAATGCAACTAACATTTTAACTTTTCTTTTAGGATTTTCATGTTAATATACTCATAATTTAGAGAAAAACTTGTTAGTCACTTAGGCTTGTCACAGTGACTGCAAAAACTAGCCTGAATTATAGGAACAATTGTGAGGATGGCATAGGCCTGGGTAGTCTTTCCTTTATGTTGTACATAGAGTCACTCTGAGTTGGAACTGATCTGATGGAGCCTGACAACACAACAATGCCTAACATAGGTCTTTCACTTTACATCATTTATAA
>NW_022103896.1:25104829-25140106 GCF_000313985.2 Echinops telfairi
ACACATATATCTCCAAATAATTTTGGGGGGAAATTATGTTCTAACATATAGTACACATATTAACATATGCTATAAATGTCTAGTAGTTAAAATAAAGACTACAATGAAAATAGATATATAGATCTCTAGGTCACATTGTATACCGAAACCATTTGAAAATTCCTAATGAAAAGCTATTATTTAATACATCTGGATTATATGTGTTTTGATATTTCTCTTAATATGCTCCTAAGTCTTTCATCTCATGTAGTTTTTTGGGTGATGGTGTGGTTTATACATGGCGTTCTAGAGGAATTATTATATTGCGAGAAAAACTCACTAAAGCTATTTTATTTGCCAATGCAAAGAAGTGTATGACAATCATAGCTTTCTTTATCTTAAGCTCTATGCATTTTGTATTTCACTGATATTACCCACCTTATATTAAATAAATATACAAATTTATAATTTGTAAAATGGACCCAAAGATAAAAAGAGCCAATATATAGCAAAATAAGGTAATTGAAAAGCAGGAAATATGTACAAGAAAGAAAGAAAATGTTCAATAAACAAAAACCTGTCCAAATCTTTTATATTCAGGAAGTAGTACAAATTAAAATATAAAAGTGAGTTATATTTTACAAATCCAAAATCATAAATTTTGGTAACATTTGCATTTGTTTGTATGCACATGTACACAAAAATACTCTGTTCATATTTAAAGTGTGAATACTCATATACACTCTACTTGGACTTTGCATCTTCTTGCACTGGGACTATATAGCTTAAAACACATATCTAAATATGTCCACAAGAACACTGCATTTAGAACACATCCCCACCAACAGGCATGCACACACAATTCAATGAGTAAGTGTGACTTTAGGATGAGAATAAGGCAAAAAGCACGTGAAACCGGGAGTCACTGTGATAAGCTAGTCCTAAATCAGCTATTCACCGGAAGGTATAAGGGAAATCCTAATAACTTTGAGCTTCTCTTTTACTGCTATGTAAAACATGAATGATAGGAAAGAAGTCATCAGACTTGTTCATGAAGATGAATAAAATTGAAAAGATAGGCTTACATGTCCTAAAGGGTTATCCTTTCAGAGAAAGGGTGAGAAATAAATCTAAGGTGATGATAACAAAAATTCTGAACCAGAATTTTGATGAAATTTTGGTAGACAATCTTCCTAGAGAATTGAAATAAGCCAAGTATCACCCATACATGAATTTATGCTACATGTGTGATCACTATCACCCAAAGAAGATCATTTAATTGAATTTAGTCATAAAGTGTCATGCTGATGATGCCAAGTGACAGACAATAGCACAAACTCACTTCACACTATAGTGTCAAAGAATCCCTAAAGACAATGATAGAGATTCTAAAGAAAACAAGAAGACATGTTTAGATATAAGTAGTTAAGCACAATTTATCATGAAAAATAAAAATAAAAGATATCAGAATTACATTTACCAACACACCCTATCTTGTAATCTTTGACATTAAATAGATGCATATTTAATGTATTTTAAGGTAAAACCGTGTTTTAAAGATAATTAAGAATGATGGGCAAGATGCTTAGACATGAAAATTGAAACTAAAGTCGGATACATGAAGAGCTAGATGATGGTCTCAAAAGTAATATCTAAAATGTAGTCTGATAGAAGTGAGCAGTCAAACAAGAGATGAGGATAAAGTTAATGAAAGACAGACTGTGAAGATTTAGCAGATTTTTGACTAGACCTTTGAAAGTAGTTACTAGGGGCAAGATCATTATTTTTAGACATAGGAAGAATTTTTAGAAGTAAAAACGGACAGAATGGTCAGAAAAGATTAGTACCACTCAACATTGTTTTATAAGATTAATGGACATGATTCTCAACAGTCAAAGATGTAATCAGACGCTATTGTAAGATTATAATTCATATATAAAAATTGATCAGTTTGATCCAGGTGATATTCAAGGACCATTTCAGCCCATAGTGGAAAAAATAATTGATACAAATTTGTCTTTATTAACATTAACATTCCATTAATCACATTTATGCAAAGTTCAAAATGCCGGTACCCCAAATGAACACTTTTTCACTTAATACAATAAATTAGAAATTAGTAATTTAAATCTGACAGGAAAAACTTACATATTTGGCACCTTAATAGTCAAGAAGAAATTTTAATGGAAATTAAAAATAATAACATATGAACCCAACAGGCAAATATTTAAAATTATATCTGAGATAGAGCTAAAGAGTAATCCAGAAGGGCACATTGCACCTAACACGGTTACCAAAAAAAAACCCATAAAAGGAAAAACCATCACTGCTATCAGTTGATGACAACACACAACCCGATAGAGCATAGTAGCAATGCCCCTGTGAGTTTCCGAGGTTGTAACTCTTTAAGGGACTAGACAGACCTGTCTTTCTCCTGCGAATGTTAGTAGTTTTTAACTGCTGAGCTTATGATTAGTAGTTCAACGTGGAAACACTGCCCCACCAAGTCTCCTCCTATGGTTACATTAGCAAGATACACATACAAATAATTGACTCGCCAAGAACGAATCACAAGTTGCAGAATGAAATGGGCACAGTACATACAAAGAAGTGGGGATTTACAAAAACCACACTATACCACAACAAAACAACCTACTGCCATAGAGTCCATTTGGGTTCGAAGCGACCCTCTGGAGAGTTGTCAAGCCTATAAATCTTTACAGAAAGAGACAGTCTCATCCTTTTCCTGTGGAACAGCTGTACATGTGGACCACCAAGTGGACCACATGTGGACCAGTCAAGTGCTTACCTGCCAGCACTTCCATGAGAAAATAAACATTCAATCACTATAATAAACATCATTCATTAAAAATGCAAAGGTATTAAGTAGGCAAAACTCTTAGAAGTTAAAGTAAATAAAAAAACCTAGAGAGACAGTAAACTATTTTAAGAATTCTTCATATAGCAATTCTTCTGTTCTGTAAAAATAAAAGCATATTTAATTTACATATCTGAGTTTTATTCTATAGCATTGCTGATGTGACATGCATCTTCACAGACAGCAGAGAAAAACAGAAGGATGTTTACAAGTTCTATTGATCATATAAAGGCATTCATCTGCATGGATCATAACAAATTATGAATAATATGCACAGAATAGAAATTGTGAAACAGGACTGAGCTCACACAGAACCTGTACGTAGACCAAGGGACAGACATTCAAAAGGAGTGAAGCAATGCTGCATGCTTCAAAATCAGGTGTGTATCAGAGCTGTATCCTTTATATGTATTCAATCTGTATGCCGAGCAAATAAATCAGAAGAACTGAGCTATTTGGAGAACACAGCATCAGGATTAAAGAATGATTTCTTAACCAAGTGTAATATGTAGTTGAACCAATGAATATCAAAGACGTTCTCTGTAGATTACATATCAACATTAACAAAAATATTCCTTGCCATCAGAACAATAAGAAATCTCACAATAAATGAGGAAAATATAGAAGTTGTCGAGGTTTCATTTCACTTGGATCTATAATATTTGCCATTGAAACAGAAATCAAGGATTTAAAATGTACACTGCATTGGCAAATCTGCTGCAAAAGACCTACCTGCAGAGATGTGACCTACATTGAGGACTACAGTGTGCTTGACATAAACTCTGACTCAGAGGGACCCTCCAGGACAGAGTAGAACTGCTCTGTGGGATTCTGAGATGTCACTCTTCACTGGAGTAGAAAGTCTGGAGGTTTAGAAATACGGACCTTGTTCGCCACTCAACATTTTTACATCACACAGGTATGTTGAAGGGCATTGACATATTTGCTAGTTCCAATTTTGTATTTTATGAAATAAAGCAATAAAATAGTCTGAAACAGAGGATGTTTATTTACTGGAAAATCAGCCAATCTTATTTGACAATTAGTATATTTATTTAAAAATAACAGTTGACTCAACAGCTACATATTAAATAGAACATTCTTTGATGTACATCTTTGTTGGCACTGTTGTTTTTCCTTTCATATAACTGCAAAAGACAGACTCATGTTTCATGAACGTGATTTAAACAAGTTAAAAATATTTGGATACTATGAGATTTAAAATTATATGAGATTTATTACTGCCAGAACTAAGCCTTGTTTGGAGGTTCCTAGAGTCAGTTTTAACTAATAGCAGCTATTAGTTAAATGGAGCAAAAAAACCCCTCCTAATCCTGTACCATCCTCAGAAACCATTGCTGTACTCTGACCCATTGTTGCAGTCATGTGGCAATCCATCCCATTGGGTTTCCCTCTTTTTAGCTGACCGTCTGATTTAGGAAGCTTAATGTTCCTCTCCAGGGACCAGGTCTCCTAATTGCATGTCCAAAGTACACGAGGAAAAGTCTTGCCATCTTTGTTTCTACGGAACTTTCTGGCTGCACTTCTAATATGGATTTGTTCATTCTGCTGGCAATCTTTATATATTAAATATTTATTAAACCTGAACCATAGCTCCATGATAGCATGCACTGTGCTATAACAGCAGAGAAAGCCAAACTACTGCGCTACCTGTGCCTCAAAGGGCTATGGGGTTAGATCTCCAAACAAATTGTGTGTGTTTAGTTGCAAGGAGTAAAAACAAACAAGCCTCAACACTCAACTGAGGAAATCGAAACAATTTTTTTCAAATAACAGACTTTAAAGGAAGAAATTACTATTTTTAAAATTGTTTGATACCTAAATTGTTTTTTATTTCCATAGAATTGTCCCATCTGAATTTTATTATTGTTATACTAAATATATATATATTAATTATAGGGTATTTTGTATTGTTTTAAATCCCAAGAATGATAGTGATTTTAAGTTGTGTTTACTGTTCCTTTTCTAGAACAAAACAAAACAAAACAAAAAGACAGTTATGCTAAGTTTTAAACAGCTTGGTGCATTTAAAAAAACAAACAAACTGAAGATTATAAAATTTTGACATTAGGATTCTCTTTTGAGATCAAAACTTAAAAACTAATGTCAGCAGTTCATTTTGGGGGATCTTGGCAATAAATGTTGAATGAGAGACACAGTAGATATCCACCTGAAAAGGATGCAGATTTTGCCAAATCATTTTATTAATGTATTATTAAACTCCCCCATATGTGGAATGTACTTGATGAAAAATAAATTGTCAATCAGTTTCTACTTATAACTGCCCTATGTACAACAGAACAAACCACTGCCCAGTCTTAAGCCATTCTCGCCATCATTGCTGTTTGCTAGCAATGTTTGTTAGGTAAGTCATGTACATGGATATCTATAGATGCTACATAGACCTTGCAAAAATGAGAACACTATGGAGATTAGGAAAAAAATCATGATAAAAGGACGTTCTTCTTTACCCTGTTCTTTCCATTGGGACTGTTGTCTATATCCCATACTACAATACATTGTACATCAGCCATATTTGTTTCATCAAGTTATTACATAAATTGCATATATGTTAGGAGCATTTTGAATTAAGATATATACCCAAAATTGACTTTGTATATTTCAATGCTTAGCTTTGTTTGCTGAAGTACAGCCTGTACCCATTTTTGTGTATAATATTATTCATTAGCTATTTGAAATGATTTTAAATACTTTATTAAAATAAGTGTTATATTGTAGCAATAAGAATGGTCATCCTCTGTAACTGTCCAATCTGACCCTCTTTAAATGTACCTTTTAATTTGTCTAGCTTGTGAAGAATTTAGCAGATGTTCTAACATAGTTTTTCCATATTTCATCAATGAATGGCTGGTTGAAATAAAAAATTATATGCTGGCATTATGACTACTATAGAATTTTTAAAGATGCAATTAAGCATGTCATACAGTAAAATAGTATGATATCTGTCTTACTATTTTCTGTAAAAAGGAGATGATCATAACACATACCAGTAGTTCTTTGAAATTCAACCATTCTGTGCTTGATTTGTAAAATCAGATAAGCAAAAAGTGATACTCCGTATAGCAGCTCCCCTTAAGAGTAGGCACATGGGTAGATTTGTATTGTTGTATTTTGACATTCATTTTCCCTTCTCTCTTTGAAAACCACCCATACCAGTCAGGATTGAAAAGAGAGATCATGCTATGCTTCAAAAAGAGGAGCTCCATCCAAAGGGGTGCAAAGACAGTGGGCGTACAGAGGGAAGGTAAGATAATCAATAACATATACTAAACATTCAACTTATACAATTCATATTTCATAGTTTGTGAATGTCTGTATATTTAATTCTTATCAGAAGAGTGGGAATGCTATTGGAAGCACACTTAGCTGTTTTTAATTCATACCTTGATGTTTACTTTTACCAACACTCTCTTCTTTTGTCCTATAACTCCTTTTCTTTCCTAATTCTTAAATTTTAGCATGAGTGATTGATACAGTGCTTGACGAACATGGCAATATACGGTTCCTAAGTCTTTTTATACTGATATTCTTCTTCTTTAGGCTTCAAGGTAGTCTTACTTAAATGAAAAGCAAAGCATTTTTGAGCTGTCTACAATTCTGATTACTCATTTGTAGCTATAAACACCTTGCACTGACCCTGAATTTAGCTGAAATTGCTAACATTATGGGTTGACTGGAATTCTTTCCTCATGGGCCACTGTAATTGTTATAAATGAGTAGGATCACAAGGGACAGTGGAAAGCATGCTTATTGCATGCAGGTCCTTTGCTCATACACATGCTTTATTATTTCATTGAACTTGACTTAAAATGTTGAAAGGCAAAATTATGAAGAATTTCAGGATCAAACCAGAACCAGGGTCTTTCTAAGCATTGGGCCTTGTATGATAGAATAGAGTCTATAATAAAATCTGAATTCAGCTTGTCACAAATTGTCTAACCCTAGACCTTGACTGGTTTAACCATTTTAAGTGATTGCTTCCATTATTCTTCTACATTGGGGGGAACCCAGATGCTTATTCAGAACTCTTATCATGCTGCTTCTCTTCAGGAACTTGGAAATTTCTCCCCTGGTGACTATTTCTCTTCTGTCCTCCAAAAGGCATGACAATTTTTAATTGCCTGTAAGATGCTATTATGGTCCTCAGGCTCCAGACTGCTGCTGAACTTTTACTCATAGTTCTTTGCCAAAATCTGTACATTCATAAATTTAAAAATAACTAATGAGCACCTACTTTGTGCTTTGCTTGAACCTCATCCATAAACAAAAGGGACAGAGTTCCCTCCCTTTGTGTATAGTTCATGTTAATAATAAAAACAAGGAATGAACAAGAAACACAGTTATTAACTTTAAAGACTGTCAGAAGAAGAGACCTAAATACGAAAAGTAAAGAGAAAGGAAAAATGAAGGCCATGTAGAAGAATAAAGGATGAGGGCAAAGGAAAGCACTGAAAGAGGAAGAGGTATTTTGGATGAAAAGCAGGACAGGTATACGAATTTTAAGTAGGGAAGGAAGATAGAACTGATTGAAAAATGTAATAACTGAATCAAGACCCGAAGGGAAGAAGAGAGGGAGATGCTGATTGGAGAGAATTCCAGCATAGAAAATGCTGACACAAAGCCCAAGACAAAATAATTTCTGACATGTTTAAAGCCTGGTAACAAAGCTGATGTGACTAGAGTCAAGTGGTAAAGAGAGGCGGACCAACAGTTAATTGAGTAGGTCATAAGAGATCTTGTAACCATGGTAAGACTTTTGAATTATATTCTTAGTGTCGTGAAATAATGCACATGACTCTCCCTGCACTACTATTTGTCTCACTGACATCCCGTTGATGTCCATTCATCAGGAACCTGTAGGGCATGGTAGAACTGCCCCTGTAGATTTACCGAGCGAGACTTTATGGGTTAGAAAATCTCATTCCTTTCGAGAAACGATGTACAAATGCGCTTTACACAATTGATGTGTGTATGGATTGGGATAACAGTTGTATGAGCCCCTAATAAAATGTTAAAAATAAATAAATAAAATTAAAAAGAAAAAGAAAAAGAAAAAAAAAAGAAAATCTCATTCCATTCCAGGCCTCACCATTCCAAAAAAAGTTGATCCAACAGAATGCTCAAACTACAGAACAATATCATTGATCACACATGAATCAAATTTTGCTTAAGATCATCCAACAAGAGTTGCATTGAGAAGGAATTGTCAGAAGTTCAGACCAAATCAGATCATTTGCCGATTTCAGATAGATCTTGGCTGAAAGCAGAGAATACCAGAAAAATGTTTACTTGTGTTTCATTGGGTATGCAAAGACATTTGACTTTGTGAACCATAATAAATTATAGACAACCTTGATAAAAATGGGAATTCCAGAACTCTTCATTGTGCTCATGAAGAACGTGAAATATGAATCAAAAGACAATTGTGAAGACAGGACAAGGAAATACTGAATGGTTTAAAATTAGGAAAGGTGAGTGTCAGAGTTGTATCCTCTCACCATATTTATTCAATCTATATGCTGAGAAAATCATCAGAGAAAGTGGATTCTATGAAGAATGTGGCATCAGTGTTGGAAAAAGTCTTACTAACAATGTGCAGCATGCATATGACACAACCTTGCTTGGTGAGGGGGAATTGAAGCACTTGCTAATGAAGATCAAGGATTGTTACCTTCGTTATGGATTACAACTCAATGTAAGGAACACAAGACCTCACAACTGGACCTATAGATAACATCATGATAAATGGAGAAAAAGCTTGAAGTTGCCAATGATTTTGTCTTGCTTGGATCCACAACCAATGCTTATGGAAGCAGCAGTTCAGAGATCTAAATATGTATTGCATTAGGTGAATCTGCTTCACAAGATCTCTTTAGAGTCTTGGAAAGCAAGGATGTTCTTGAAGACTAAGGTACATCTGATGCATGTCACGGTGTTCTCCAGTTTATTATATGCATGGGAGAGTTGGGCATTGAAGAAGGACGACGGTAGAAGAATGAATGCATTTGAATTATGGTGCTGGAGAATAATATTGAAAGTACCATGGACTGCTAAAAGACTAACTGATCCGTATTGGATGAATTAAAGCCAGAGTGCTCCTTAGAGGCAAGGACGGCAAGACTTTGGAGATGCTCAAACTTTGGAGATATTGTCAGGAGATACTGAGCAGTCCCCGTAGAAGGACATCATCTTTGATGAAATGGAAGGACAGTGCAAAAGAGAAAGGTCCTCGACGAGATGATCGGCACACTGGCTGCATCAATGGGCTCAGGTATGGGAATCACGGTGGGGATGCACAGCAAGATGTTCTCTGTGGGTCAGAGCTGACTCAGTGGCAGCTAACGACAACAACAGAAAGCCTCATCGTTCTCCTGAGATTGGTGGGTGGTTTCAAACTACTGATCTTGGAGATAGCAACCTGAGTAACCCACAAATGTCTCTTTTCCTGAATAATCTGGGTAAGAGAAGGTTTGAGAAGATGCTGATAGATCCAGTTCTCAGTGGTTGTCATTTTGCTGTACATGAAAAGAACCAGGTCAGAAGCAGGATGAAGAACTGAGCAATGGAGTTTGTCCTTTGGATTCTGAAGTGTGTGTGCAGTGAACCACGTAGATCCAGGAGACAGTCCTAGAGGACCTGTGATACCAGAAGAGTGACAGAGAAGTAGCAGCAGCAAACTTACAACACAAGAGAGTGGTGGACTTCCCTGCCCACAGAGGAACGCTGGGGCAGGAAGTTTCTTGTGGAGTGGGATGCCACTAGGAACTTAATTGGGGAAGTTAGGTTTTATCTTTCAATAGCAGTGCTAAAAATGCCTGTAACATTGTCCAAGGAGAACAGAGGCCATGAACCAAATAGATGTGACTGCAGGATGGCTGAAAAAGAGGCTATCCTGGCCCAAGAATTATATCCCAAATTTATCTGATTTTGAATTGTAGCCTGTTCACTGCCTCGTTAGCTCCATAATGTGTGTCGTCTGTGAGTTGTGTGGGGCACTGCAATGAAATTTAGAAGCCAGCTGAGAAGTAGAGAGTACTGTGGAATTGGCTACTGATCGACTAGGTAAAGGAGGGTGGTTACATAGTTTACCTCAGCCTCATAGCACTCAGCCTTGGACAGCTGATGTTGATGATGGTAATTCTCTTCCCACCTTGTGTAGTCTCAGTAGGTCAGATGCCTCCCCTACTCCACTTTTACACTTAATGATATAGGAAGTGAATTCTGGGTATTAAAGGGAGATTAGTATAATATGGCTCACATTTTGAAAGGTCTTTCTGTTGTATTTTTCAAACATTGTGTTATTTAAAAGTAGGAGGGGGATGGCTTAGGAGACAACTTCCAAGGGCCAAGCAAAAATGATCACTTTCTAGCATCGGTTTCAATCCTATGCAGACGAATGTTCCCGAAGACGTTTCATTCCAAACCGAGGCCATCCTTTGAGGGACAGGGTTTCCACCAAACTCTCTTATTCTGTCCATTTGTGTTTGTTTTCTTTCATGATCCAGATATACGAGTGTGCATAAATCCGTTTCCCATAAATAATCACTGACTAAATGTGAGCACTTTTCTGGTTTGTGAAAATGGCCATTTGGTTTACATCTCACTCCTTTATGATGGGGGATGAGTAGACAGCATTGACTGTTTCCTTAGATCGACAGCAGTACACTCTGATCAGCTTTGCCCTCGGGCCCATGACACAACACTAGTGCAACGTCTTGACAACTGCATTTTAGATTCTCCATATAGTTATACAGAGCTTGATTATCGTGCCATAAATATTATTGTTTAGATAGTTGTGAGAAATACAGATTTCAGTATTAAGAATAATCAGAGAAATGGGAAATGCTTATTGGACATCCCCTCACGGAACGGTCACAGGGAGGATATGAGTCAGTCAGGGTGCAGTGTAGCAACGGTGAAACATACAACTTTCCTCTAGTTCCTAAATGCTTCCTCCCACCCCACCCCACCCCCAACTATCATGATCCCAATTCTACCTTACAAATCTGGCTAGACCAGAGGATGTACACTGGTACAGATTCGAATTGTAAACACAGGGAATCCAGTACAGATGATCCCTTCAGGACCAGCAGTGAGCATGGCAATACCAGGAGGGTGGAGGGAGAGTGGGTGGAAAAGGGGAACCGATTACAAGGATCTACAAATAACCTCCTCTCTGGGGGATGGACAACAGAAAAGTGGGTGAAGGGAGATGTTGGATAGTGTAAGATATGACAAAATAATAATTTATAAATTATCATGGGTTCATGAGGGAAGGGGGAGCAAGGAGAGAGGGGAAAAAATGAGGACCTGATGCCAGGGGCTTAAGTGGAGAGCAAATATTTTGAGAATGATGAGGGCAATGAATATACAAATGTGCTTTACACAATTGATATATGTATGGATTGTGATAAGAGTTGTATGAGCCCCTAATAAAATTATTTTTTTAAAAATGGGAAATGCTTATTATGGAAAGGTATATTTAAAAAAAATAAACATTTAAATTTAGAAAAGGATTGCTACCTTCAGATAAGGTCTTTAAAAAGTGTTCATGAAAATGAACTTGAAGGGACATTTTTCAAAACATAAATGACTCACATACAAATAAAGGTATACTTTTAAATAGTAGAGCTTGGCATCCAATATTATAGAGAACACTGTGCATTTCACGGCTAGGAAGAGCATTGAGGTGCTGCTCTTGGAAGTCGGCAACAAGAAAGCTACCATCTGCTCTGGTGTTCAGATGCACATCTTCCGCCTACAAACAATTAGTTGATCCCTTGAGATTTTTCTTTTTTTTGCTCTGGCTCAGTGATCCGTGCTCAGTCAATAATTCATTCTGGAATTCCTGAACTCCTGTGTTTAAGTTTGTTTTCTACATGATTTAGTCAGTGATTTTTTTAAATGCATTTACATGGAGACGTTTTGGGAGCATGAATTATTGATTCAAATTTCATTTAAAACTTTTACTTAAAAAATTGTAGCTAAAAACAAACACACTCAATTGTACTAAGGACAACAAGTGTGAAGACATGAATCTGTTAACATTTTTCAAGTATGTTGGTCAATGCTCTTGTATGTTTATATGGCAATACAAATTCTTTAAAAAATACTGATTCCATATTTAAATATTGTAAAACATTTTATAAGTAGTTGAATATTGTTCTGGTAATGGCTATATGTGTGTGTGCATGCATATATGTGTATATAGGTATATATGTGTATTTGCATAACTAAAATGAGCATTACTAGAGTTTTGTTATTTAGTAATCTCACTTTGAAATTTTTTCAGCGGATGCTTTCAAGCTTTCAGATCAATTTCATAGAAAATGATACTGCAATGACAATGTGAACTGTCAAAATATAGTAAGCATCTGCAAATTTTTATGGATATGAATTAGGTTTTTTTTTTTTTCAAAATTAGAATAGTAGAGTAAAATGCTCCTTAGAAGGGAGAATAGTGAGACTGGGGATGCCTGTATTGATATATTACAGGGAATAATCAGTCTCCAGAGAAGAACACCATGCTCCGTCAAGCGGAGATTAGGTCTAAGAGAGGAAGTCCTCAGGAAATACGTTGGCATCATGGTTGCAGCAATGGTCTGAACCATAACAAAAGTCAGGAGCATGACTCTTCTTTCTCTTGTCCGTAGGATCACTGAGTTAGAACCAATGCAAGAGCCCATAACAACAGCATAATTTTCCTATAATTAATTCTAAGATTTATGACAATGTGTATGCTTGTGGTTAGAAGTCTAAGTTGCTCATGGTAAATTCCTCAACAGCCTAATGTAATAAGATTAATAATACTTAGGTAAAAAAGATCTTTTTTTATTTGACATGACACACAAGTTCAACATTTAAGATCAATATATCATTCTAAGTCCCAATGAAAGTACCAGTTAAATTATATATCACTTATACAAAGTTTAGTAACTTATCCATTAGTGGGACCTTGGCAAGGATTTTTTATTGCTGGACACCCTATCAATGCTCATGGAAGCAGCAGTGAAGAGATCAAACGATGCATTACATTAGGTAAATCTACTGCACACGCCATCTTTTGAGGGAATAAAGAAGACCTAAGAAGAACTGATCCATTGGAATGATGGTGCTGGTGGAGAATACTGAAAGTACCATGGACAGCTAAGCGGACAAACAAATACATTTTGGAATAAGTACAGCCAGAGTGCTACTCAGAGGCAAGGAATGCAAGATTTCATCTCACATGTTTTAAACATATTGTCAGAAGGGAGCAGTCTCTGCAGAAGGACATCATGCTTGGTAAAGGGGAGGGACAGTCGAAATGAACAAGGCCCTCGAGAAGATGGATTGGCACAGTGGCTGCAACCATGAGCTCAGGCGTGGGAACAATGATGAGGACGGGGCAGGAGCACAGCATTTCCACGGGTGGGGACAGACTTCACGGCGCCGAACAACAACCCATTAGTGGAACCATAAACTTTGACTTTGTCTCAAGGACACATTCAATATTCAAGTAGACTGATCTAATGTGCTTCACTTTCATGACTGAATTATATGGTTTGTAATTTTTTGATGATAAAATGCTTTTTCACTAAGGGAATACATCCTAAGTCACTGAGTATTCATAATCATTTATTATGTGTGATGAATTTTTAACCAATATTGCATACTACACACATGTACTCCTGGAATCAGGAAGTTGGATAAGTTGAAGGGGAAAATTCTTTTATTATTGCTTTTTAAAATTCGGTGAAGCTGATGTGATTCCGTATTGTTCAAAGCTTGAGTGGTGAAGAAGGTGACGCTTATTTGTACCTGTGGTCATGAAGTCTATCAAGCACATATGCTTACACTGTTTTTTACCTCTAAAAACATATTTGCTTGAATAGTACAGAATACCAAAGAAACTACACCTTCCCAATAACATGAAAGAAACCCTAAATACACTGAGAAGATTCATCTCCCTGTCGAGAAGCCCACTGCCTCTCACAGCAGTCATGGGACACTGGTACATTTTCTTCCATTTGACACAGTAATTCAAGCCCCTACCTGGTGCCAGCACGATGGCTTACCAATGAAGCCAAAGACTGAACATGTGACTCATCCTTACACATACCAGAGTTCATTAGTAAGCCCTTAATTAATTTCTTTCATGAACTTCCTCAGCGGTGGGGGACATTTTCCGCGGCAATTCCCCAGTGCTCCCTAGTTCATGCTGCCTCCCAGTGGCCTGATTGCACAGAGCATACCTTTCTGAGGATGTAAATCACAATAGGAGCAGACACTCACCCTTAAGTGGAGGGTTCTGGTGAAGTTGAGACACTGACCTTGTGGCTAGGAGCCAACACCACAACCCATTGTGCTACCAGTACCTAAAAGTGTGATCTTAGCCTGACCATTAAAAAAAAAAACCAAAAAACCACAAGTAGCTTGTAACTCCATACCAACAGCAGAGGACCTTAGCTAATTATGTGGTCGCTATCATTTTGTGACTTGTTGAGTGAAGGGCAAGAGGAATGAGTTTGGTTAACCTGCACCACTCTTTGCACTATGTGTCCAGTGAGCATTTCTACATAAGCATGATCTGGACTCTGACCTCAAGCTCTCTCACTTCTGCTAGGGTTGTGCTTTCCATCAGGGCACCAGAGAGGAGCAAACCCACTCAGAGCAAACGCGAGGTTCTCAGAACTTTTATAAGCATAGCAACCCCTGACAGGCTGACAGAAAATAAACCAGGTCTTCTAGAATGGCTAGAGAGGAAAGGAAATGGAAGAAGTACTTCATTTGAACTGGAGTTGTGGAGAACTTGTCAAAAATTTTTTTTCTAATATTTTAGATATGTCCTTTTGCAAAAATGGAAAACCACTCAAGTGTAGCCAGTCAAAAGAGTATTCGTTTTGAATTATGACACTGTTCATCCATGACAACCGAAAAATTCTGACATTTGAAGCAGTAAGGAATTTAGCCATTTGGAAGTCAGAAAGTTAAATTCAAATTATATGTAGAAAATAACAGTAAAATGGCAAATAAGCAAAAAGTGGTAGATTTTACACAGCATTTTACTTAACTCTTTTTCTAAATTTTGTTCCTGAGTGGAGAGTAGTTTGAAAAGATACTTTTCCTATAATTGTCTATCGAAAATTAGTATATTAAAGTTTTGCTGTTGTTGTTTACTTCACAAATGGAAAACTTTTTGTCATAGAAGGAATGAGATGAATATTTAACTTTCAGAATGAATCAAATTGTTATAAGGGTAAAACTTGTATATGTTTTTTTAATTTCATACTTAAAATATTACAAAATATTATTTCCCAAAGTTTACTGTATTGCACTCATGTATAATAAACTGCATATTTAAAAGTAGGTGATGTATATGAACATTACTAATATAGTATCTCTGAATAAAGTAACTAAAATTTTAATTTAGAACTTTGTCCATATCACCATAAAATTAAAATTATTTTAAATACCTGTATGATTATTTCATCAGTAGTGTTTTTAATATCCCTATGAAACTCATTTTGTCATAAATCTTTTGAATTGTCTCATATAGAAATGACAGAAGAATAACTCAGATTGAAATGCCACAATCTGATAAACAAAATATGGTCAAGCATAAACATCACTTCAAGTTCTCATACTTCATCCAAAATCATTTCATATATCCCCCTGTTATTCTTATTAAGTGCCACTAGTCACTCACAACACTAAGCAATCTTATGCACAACAGAACAGTACACTGCTTGGTCCAGTGCCATTCTCACAATTGTTCCTGTGAATGAGCCATGGTTGCAGCCACTGTGTCAGTCGTCTCTTTGGAGGCCGTCCTCATTTTGTTCACCTTCCCTCTACTTTATCAAGCATGACGTCCTTCTCCAGGGACTGGTCTCTCCTGACAACATGTCCACAGTATGTATGATGAAGTCTTGACATCCTTGTTTCTAAGGAACACTACCCGGATGTCTTCTAAGAAAGATGTGTTTGCCCTGTGTTCAGTCCATGGTATTTTCAATATTCTTAACCAGCACCACAATTCAAAGGTGTATCAATTCTTCTTTAATCTTTCTCATTCGTGCCCAATTTTCACATGCCTAGCAGGCATTGAAAATACCATGGACTGGGTCAGGTGTCTGTTGGGAGCTGCTCTGAAAGCAGAGGTCTGTTCGTTCAAATGTGGACGTGCAGACACAGCTCTCTTATGGTCAGATTGTCTCTCTCATGGTCAGATTGACTTTCATACTTTAATGTTATTGAAAATATTACGTGCTTAGCCTTGAGAAAAATATTTACCTGACAAACAAGAACAAGGATGGGGGCGCTATTTTGAGCAATAGTACATTTCCCACTTAACAGTGTATAAAAGCTTGCTGGAAAATAAACTCGGGGCTGCAGTCTTGAATTGCAGTCCTCCTGACCCCAGCTTTCTGTGTGTCTTTTCTCAGTCCTCACCCCCTCAATCGAGTCCCGGGTGCTCTGCCGGCGGGCTCCAGCAGGTGTCCTAAAGTAACCTTATTCCTCAAAGGAGCATCCTTGTTTTTCAATTGTCTAGTGAGGTCTTATGCGGCAGATGTGCTCAATGCAATGCGTCTTTTGATCTTTTGATGCTGCTTCCTGAGGATTGATAGGGGATTCAAGCAAGACAAAACCCTTAGCGACTTCTACCTTTTCTCCATTTATCATGATGCTACCTATTGATTGAGTTGTGAGGATGTTGATCTTTTTGTCCATGGAGTTGGAATCCATACTGAAGGCTTCAATCTTTAATCTTTATCAGGAGATGGTTTGTCTTCACTTTTAGTATTGATTCTTCTATTATGAAATAAGGTTTCGATTTACATCGCTGCCATTTGAATTAACAATCAAATGCAAAGTAAAAGTAATTTCGATTCATGACTTGTCGTTTAAACAACTGAGTGGCAGACTTTTTCATTTTTCTTCTTTAAACTATTTTCAAAATATACATTGCATAATGTTTACGTATGTAAACCTATGGAAGTTGATAACTGGGTTTTCTATTTCCCTATAGAGCTGCTGAGTAGGCTGGAACTAGCAACCTTTAGGTAAGCAGCTAAGCACGGAACCATTTGCACCACCAGTTCTGACAGTGAGATCAGGTTTATCTATGTAAGAAACTGCTTAACTGTCTGCCAGCATGATTTTATCAGTTGGAATGATTGCATAAAATACATGAGATGGCTCTTTGATCCTTGTCGGCCATTGATATTATCATCTTTTGGGTTTTAATCATCTTAACAGGAGGGTAGTGTCTTCCCATTTTTACTACTTATTCTTCTTATCATTATTAACAAGTTCCAAGTAAGTTGTTAATATCTGTTAATATCCAAGTAAGTTCCTGATATCTGTGGTCTCCATCTCCTCAGAAGCTTATACATTGTGCTCAGCTGAGAGTGCCGGTGCTACTGCAGGTAGGAATGCTCTGACTGTGGGGTTTTCCCTAAATTGTTTACTGTAAGAAAAGCTCTCAGGGACAGGGAAAGCATCACCTGAGTTGCTTAACTCATGGGCAAAACTGTTGGAACTAGAACTTCAATCTTTGTTTCCTCATCAAGTTCTCTCCTCAATCCTTTTTACCCTGTGTACGGTCCTTTGCTTCACAGGCATGCGTATTTGGGCCCACGTTTCACAAATATTCAAAATGATCAACAATATATAACAGTAGAACAATGTTGACCAAGTCATTGTTTTATTCCTTTAGCTGAGATTCATTAAGCTTACACATATATTTCACATCACATATCACATAAAAGTAATATTTTGCTGAAGATAATTCGAAAACAGGTATAGCAGTGCTGTTATCACTGGGATATTGCTGCTATCTCAACAGGGAACTCCCAGAAATTTGAACCAGATTCAGAAGAGAATATGGCATGAGAAATATTACTGACATTTGATGGCTCTAATGCAGTTTAGAAGACAAACAAACACACAAACAAAACCCTTGTTCGTGGGAAAACAAGAAGTTTACAAGTTCTCACTGATGAAATTCAAACACTGCCATGTTCAGTTTGGGTTGCAACTCCATGTAAAGACAATCAGAACCCTCAAAACTGGATGAATGGGTAACATCCTGATATATGGGGAATGGAGACGTTGTCAAGGATTTCATTTTGCTGTGCTTCACAATCAGTGCTCACGGAAGCCTAACCAAAATGCAAACTCACTGCCACTGAGTCAGTTTCGACTCATAGCAAGCTGTCTCATAGAAGCAGGAGTCAAGAAATCAAATGATGCACTGCATTTAGAATACAGCAGAATCTCAGACATTGATTTTAATCTGTTCTACAAGGAGTGTCAAGAAGCGACGCAGTTGAGTTCCGAGTCAATTTTTCGCATAAGAATGAACTGAAAACGGATTATTCCGTTCTCGACCACTAGGTTTATAACCTAATGTTGCCTTTTTTATACAAAACATTACACAGAAATTTCAAAATAAATATAGTTTAGAGTTAAACAATATAATTTAAATAAGAAACAGAACATTAAAAATGTTTTTGAACAACTACAGTATGGCCCATACCTTGGAACCATGGACTCGGATGTGGAGAGGAGGTGTGGAGAGAGAGTCATTGTTTGGAAGGGGAGGGACCCTCAAAGCAACTGGTAGCTACTTTTCAGGAGTTTTTTTTTTTTTTCCCCTTCTTTGCCTTTTTTCACCTGGGTCTGGCTGGCTTTCTCTAAAAAAAATTCTGTCGGATGTGGTCTGCTGCCAGTGCTTCCTTTACTGTTTTCTAGAAGCGTTTACGAAATTATCACCAACAACATCGATAACACGGTTAACCAGTTCCTTATCATGATGATTCTTTTAAAAGAACTCTTTCTTAGGACCCCGGCTTTTTTAAATCTAAAAACAGTACAAAAAGCCACAAAAAACTAAGAAAATTATAGCAAAATGCTTGGAACACAGCTGCAAAGGTTTAAACAACACACACTAACAATGCCAACTAACTCTGAGTAACCAAGCTACTTTTGTTTACAAAAATCACGTGCGTTGGGTCACATTCCATTTGATTTGAGGTGATGCAAAATTTTCGCAGCATTTCTCATCGAAGTCCGAATATGTCGAGTACTGATGTGGTCGAGTACCAGGGTTCTTCTGTATCACTTGAGGACTAGGGAGGGTCTGACTCGAACCATGGCAGTCTTAATGGCATCATATGCATGTGAAAGTCGTACTTTGAAAATGTTACCAGGAGAGACCGACCTGTCCCTGGGAGAAGACATCATGCTTGGTAAAGTAGAGGGCCATTCAGAGAGACCCTTAGCAAAATGGATTGATACAATGGCGGCGAAAATGGGCTCACCCCGGAGAATTGTTCGGATGATGCAGTTATGAGGTCAGAGTGCACATGACGGCCCCTAACCACATCAACAGAGAGAACCTTGTGCCTCTTCGACTTTATGCTGAAGCCTTGATATTACTCAAACTCATCAGTTATGTTATTCCTTCTTGATTTTGCTTTATTTTCTGATCTTTTCACTAAACTAGTCAATCCATGTTCCTTAGAGTGACAAATATTGATAAAACACAGTTGCCCACAGGCCCACTTCTGGTGACATTAACAGCTAGATGGATCGGTTTGCATGATGTGTTTTCTGATTTCCAGCAGCTCCAGATAGGCTGCTGTCAACTCTTCATTGGCTATAGATTTTCTGGGGTAATTTTTTCATTGGACTTAGGATACACTTTAGTGTACTTATAATTATCAGTTGTGCTACCTACTTGTGTTAGTTGTGTAAATGCCTTCCAGCAGGTAAAGCAACACACAAAGCAGCAAACCGTGAGATCCTTAACTTAGAAAGTCCAAATTCTCTTGGCTTCATCTGCCTACATCTTCTGCAGGTCTTTCCCTGCCAGTACTATATCAACAGCCTTGACCTTAATTATGTACAAACACTTATTTAATTGATAAACTTTACAAAACTCCTGTGGAGGGTTGGTTTATTCAGATTTTATTTATATTCAAATTTCATGTGGATGATTACCCTTCAGTAATAATTTATGAAGTGCTGCTCATTGGTCTGGAGAATGTAGTAAAAAGCCCTGTGTTTGTGTTTTGTGCCCAGGGAATAACCTTCAGAGTTAGGCGGGTTATAATTTCTGGGTGGGGTATTTAACATAATTATATTTATATTCAATAGGGAATCTTTTCGAAAAGCACTGCCTGGAATGTAGTTCTAGAAATGTTGTATCTTGAGCCAAATTAAACATGTAAAATGCCAAGTTCTCAATCTAAGAAAAAAACGTTCCCATCTGCTGTAATTACATAGAATGAGAAAGAAGAGCGAATTTATTCCCATTTATGCAACACAAAAGAGACACTTATTTTTAAGACAAATTGCTAGACTTTGCTGGTTCTATGTTAGTGATGTTTTCACTTAAGAAGAATAATGTGTACATTTACTAAATGTTATGTATTAGGTATTTAGCTATACCTACATGTTATTAAAACTGTGTAAATGTCCTAGGGTTCCAGAGAGAATGATATTGGACATGATCCTTCCTGTAATCAGTTAAAAATATCCAAACTGACAGTTTGCTCAGGTGACAGTTTATAAAGGATTTAAACATCTCCCCAGAGAAGCACAAAAGTAGTTCAGAGCCATTCAAAATTTATGCTTAAAATATATCCAAAAGGAATTTATTCTTCAATAAAATATATTGACACATGTTCCTCAATGTTTCTTTTTAAATTTTGAGGTGGTATGTATACATGTAGTGCATGTGTTTAGAAATTCTTCCTAAATTTCTTGGTACATTGTTTCTTGATTTGTAGAAATTAAAGAATATAATACAATAAAATTCAAATATTACTTATTCCTAGACTAAAGAAGTAAATTTTACGTAAATGCAGATCACTCAGGCATTAGTAAAAGAAGTTAATGAAGTGGTGCTATGCTCACCATCCCTAAAGCAGGTCCCATATTTGTACATTTTATTTAAAAAATAAGATTTAAAAAGATATCCTTTCTATTTATGAATGCCCAAGGCATTTCCATTGCAATCTTTGCTGCCTTCAGTGAAATGTTTCTACAACATAAAGTTCTCTCTTTCATGCCACAAAATACATTATTTATGTGCATTCCTAATTCTGTTATTGGAAAAAGTAAGTTCATTTTTAGAGAAATTGATTTTACTTTGTCAAGCATATGTTGTTCTTTTCTTTTGTAACCGAAACTTAAAGAGACAAGAGAGACACAAAATAAAATCAATGTTTCTCTTTTAACCACGTTACTTAAAAATTACATTTGGCTTATAGAAATGTAGGAAATGAGATAAAATTACATGGACACAAAATGATCTAGAATCCGTCCAAGCAGTTTCCCTCACCACACTCATCTTGTTTTCCTGTTAACCAGCAGATCTGTGTGACTCAAGTTTATGTTTCAGTACACTTGCTTCATTTTTATAACTGTATTAGTATTGGATTATAAATGTTGTGTACACTATACTCCTATGATTAGCTTTCAAATGACATTGGCTTATACTATTTTTTGTTAGCATATGCTCTTAACCACAAAAAATGGATTTTGTGATTGCATTTAAAATTAATTTTTGCACTGAGGAGTAAATGGATAAAGTTTTCTAGTTTCATCTTTAGATTGATTCACACTACTTCTCTACATGATGCTGGGATAGCAGGAGAATGTCCCTCATCTCAAGATGAGATATTTTGAAAGGACCAGATTGAGCTAGAAGGTGGTGGGAGTGTTCAAAACATGATTTAGGTGGTTTTAGGCCTAGAGATAAATCACAAAATATGACTAGTAATATTAGCTATAATATGAATAAAAGGACCTCATATTTATCGAATGCCTTCCCTGAGCCAAATACCCAGGACACATTTAAATGATTCTAATGCCAAATGTTTTAAGTAGGAATTTTAAGTTGAAAGCTCTTCTTCACCAATTTCTGATTTCCACAAAAACAAAGTAAGGTTATACCTCTCTCTCTCATTTTGGGACATGTCACCTGCCTACCTACAAAAAACATGAGTTTCTAATTTGGGGAGTGGCAAAGTCCACAGTTCTGGAGAATGAAAAAGAAAATTTAATCTAGGGAAATCATAACACCTGTTTCTTTGGCTAGAGACAGAGAAATGACATACTGATATGATTCCATAGCAAAGTGGAAAGAGAGGACGGGGAATTCTGGTGGGGACTTGCTTGGTTGGATTTAAGCCTTTGGGAGGATTTTGGCTTCATATTGGTGGTTTACAAGGCAGTTGCTGGGTCACTCTGCTTTGCATTAAAATCATGCTCTTTTTTTAATTGATGTAGTCTGGGCAGGTGACTCTGACAAATAAGATATCGTTCACAGGTAACAGAAATGTGAAGTGGTTCACAGCGAATTCTTAACTAAATACAAATAACCCCATGCTTTACTTGCTTATTAAGAGGATTGGCAGTGCTTCTGGGCAAACATTGGACTACAAACCCAAAGATCAACTGTTCAAACCCACCAGTTGCTCCATGGGAGAAAGATGAAACTCTCTGCTTCCATAACAATTCACGGTCCTTGTATTGTAGTCTGAAAAACTGGCCTATTTATGCATATGTTAATTTTTTAAACAATGTTTTGATTTGAATACTATTGGCTAAATTAAGGATACTATCAATAGAATCACCTTATGCTCTATGGGGATGGTTTATAATTTTCTTTATCATAAAATGATAATGAGGTCCACACATAAACCATAGATACATGAATGAATTTAGAACTTGTCCTTAACCCTAAGCCTAATCTATGAACAATTTGTTCTTATGGTATGGCCCTACTCTATCCTCTCCCTAAGAGATCAATGAAGACATAGGTGCTATAGCAAAGTGTGGTGAAGAAATCAGATTGTGTGCAGCTATCAGAGAGTGTAACATCTGGGGTCTGAAAGGCTTGTTGTCAAACAAGCAGCCATCTAAGTGAGGTGACAGATAAAGCCACACAGAAGAAGTACACAAGCCTGTGTGATCCAAGCACTGTATGTAACAAAATCCAGATCCAGAGGAGGAAACAGTATCAGAGTTAGAATTCTGAACACCCAGTTTGAAGAAGGCTATGATGACAGTGGAACCCCAAAATCCATTTGCAGGACCCGCACATCGAATAAACGTGTCCTGTGAATCAGTTCTGACAGCAATCCAGAGATATGAATAGCCTTGCTATAAGAGAGAGAGCACTGTCAAGTTGACTATGTAACAAGTAGTTAGGTTAAAATGTAGCACCTTATTTGATCTGTCTTTTGACCCATTCTAAAGTTGTTTTAGTTTTTAATAATTTCTGCTTTCTTTTCAATTAAAGTTTTTCTCTGTTTTATTTTGTCGTCATTGTTGGGTTTTGCTTGTTTTTGTTTATTTCCTGTTTGTGGCTTGTATTCTTTCTGTATATGAGATACATGAGGAATAAATTCATGGGGACAGTAACTGGATTTATACTTACCTTGATGTATGACAAGGGAAGTTGGGGGGAAAGGGGAGATAACAGCAAGGAGTATGAGAAAAAAAAACATTCTGAGATTAATTGTGAGGATAAATGCACAACTCTTCTTAATCTGATTGAACTATTAAACTGTATGATATGGGGGGGCTGTTAATAGCAATGGACATTAACCCATATGTCCGACACCAATCCACAAAGTCCTCCTCCATCTCACAAATCAGACGCAATGACGCTGACTGCAGGAGGAAAGCAGAGTCAGTGTGCTTGTAAGCAACTCAGCGCAGGCAGGGGTCTCCACATGGCTGCTCCAGCACCCAGGGTTGCAGCGGGGTAGGTCCTTAGGAATGTCTTGCAGGAAGTCAGCCTTGCAAGCTCAAGCAGGGAATTGGCTAAGCAGCTGCACCCTGGTCCGACCACCACAAAGCAAGAGACCTGAGAACTAGAAAGGCGAGGCTCACTGAGTCATTTATCATTCTGCCCTTCAGTTAATCCCACATGTGTTGATCAGTTAGGTTGGCACAATAAGCTGCCTCACATAGAGACTGCCAAAACATGCCAATAAGAAAAATAAAACAATGTTGTCCATAATTAATCATGACAATGATTTCTTACTGATTGTTAATCTCTGAAGGGTAGAGGTGTTATCATTAAAAACATCTTACAGAGCTAAAAAAAAAAAAAAAAGGTAAAATCACAGCCCAGATAACCCAGTAGGGGTCTTTAGGAGTCGATGGCAGTAGATTTTCCTTGCGTATTAGGTAATACACTACTTATGAATCAGTGCACCTGGTACCCTGATCCCAGACTCAGGCTCTGAAATGATGTAATAAAAAGAATTTTTTTTGTTTTTAAATTACCCATTGTGACATTTCATACAACAGCTGTAAGAAACTAATATTGCTATGTCACTATTGAAACAAATTGAATTTTTATAGTCATTGACCTAGATAAATACCATAGACTGAGCAAAGACTATTTGTTTTCTTCATCCACCTACATATAGAAGAGAAAGGTTATGTTTCACTTTGTTTTCACTGGATGAAAATTGGCTACAAGATAAATATTCATAAATTTTGGGAACATTTACCAAATGAAAAACTATTTATTTGTCTTCCACACATTTGGGCATCTAACTCTCTCAGCTTTGTCAAACCAAAAACTCACTGCCATCGAGTGGGCTTCTACTCATAGCAAACCTATAGGGCATGGTCAAACTGCCCGTGTGTTTCTCAGACTGGAGCTCGTCCCCAGAGTAGAGAGCCCCGTATTTCTCCCCAGCTTTGTCACGGTCCCTCTATATTATTGGAGAAAGAAAAAAAAATCATGTGGGAGAAATAGTATAATAAGTGAAACCCAGGAAGGGGAGAGCAATATCTTTAGAGTCTAATAAGAAAAACCTTTCTGTTTTTCCAATTGAATGTCAGAGGAAGATGGACAGACCCAAAGAGAGAAGGAAGACTGTGAGCACTAATTCAAAGACTGTCCACCATTCTTCAAGCTAACTGTACTCTAGAACTATGAAATTGAATACAGATGAAAACCTTACCATTGAATTTGAGCATTGAAATAATATTTCTGTTATCTAGAAATACAAGAAGACGACAAATTTGTTTTAGAACTAAACTAATTTTTCCAGAGGTTCTAACTAGCATTACATATTTGCTCATATCTAAGAGACGTGTGAAAACCAGTCACCAAAATACTATGGGAAAACATCTAATGAATACAGTTATACATAAAATCAAATAGTTATCACTATGCAATTTATTAAAAAATCAAAGAATGGTACATGATTTAAATTTTTTAAAGGATAAGGAAATGTATTTCTGTCAAAAGGAAAAATAAGGCTTGTAACAAATGACAAACAAAAATCATTGAGACTATTTGGAGAACCTCATTAGTGTTTTCAACCAGACCTATTTCCATTGAGTTTAGTGCCACTGATCCAAACCAAAAGCCTAACCCCCTACCACTGAGTGTATTGGAACTCATAGGCACCCGATAGGACACAGTTCAACTGTCCATGTTGGTTTCTGAAGCTGTAGGTGGCATTCAGTTAGTTCTGAATAATAGCAGTAGTGTGGTGATTATGCTTTGGGCTGTGCTGCACACAGTAGGCAGTTCAAGACCATCTGCAGCTCTGCAGGAGAAAGACAGCTTTCTACTCCCATAAACAGGTACAGTCTCAGAAACCCACAGGGAGTCGCTATGAGTCAGCATTGACTCGATGGTGACACGTTAGGTTTTGGTTATTTTGCCAAAGGTGATGCCCTCCAGGAACTGGTCTCTCCTGACATGACCAAGGTACACAGAAAAAGTCACCATCCTTGCCTCTAAGGAGCATTCTGGCTGCACTTCTTCCAAGCACATTTGTTGGTCCTTTTGGCAGTCCAAGGGGTTTTCAACATTCTTCACCAGCGTCATCATTTCAATGCATCAGTTCTTCTCTGGGCTTCCTTATTCAAAGTCCAACTGTCACAGGCATATAAGGAGATGAGGAAGAGTATGGCTTTCGTCAAGCACACCTTGGCCCTCAAAGTAACATCTTGTTTTTCAACAATCCGATTAAATGTAGGCTTATTAATAACCTGCAATATGCAGATGATCTATTGCTGAAAGTGAGGATGACTTGAAGCAATGTCTGATGAAGATCAGGGATTGAAGCCTGAAGTACGTAACTTTACGCAATGGAAAGTTAATCAAAATCTTCATAGCTGAACAAATATACAACATCATTATAAACAGAAGAAATTGAAGTTGCCAAGGATTTCATATTGCTCGGAACCACAATCAGTGCTCATAGAAACAGAGGTCAAGGAATCGAAGGACACATTGCATTGGGTGACTCAGCTACACAAGACTTGGTGAGCATTTCATTTTGAAGACTAAGGTGTAAAGCATGACGGGAACAGAAAAGCTCACCTCTCACCTATAGAACCGCTGGTGGCTTTCCACTGTCGCACTGTGGCTTGTAATCCAATGCATAACCTACTATGCATCACTATGCTTGACCTAAGCCATGGTGTTTTCAGTCATGTCATATGCATATGAGAGCTGTCCACAAATAAGGAAGAGTGGCGAAGGATTCATGCATTTGAATTGTGTGTTGGTAAAGAATATTGAAATACTATGAACTAAATTTGTCTTGGAATAAGTACAGGTAAGGCTTCTTAAGAGCGAGGATGGCCAGACGTTGTCTCGTGGACTTTGGACATATTATTAGGATGTATCAGTCTGTAAAAAATGACATCATGCTTTGGAAACTAGAAGGTCTATTCAAAAGATGAAGATCCTCAGTGAGATGGACTGACACAATGGCTGAAGCAGTGGGTTTGAACGTAATAGTTCTTAGGATGGTTCGAGAGAAGAGTTTTTCATTCTGTTGTACAAAATATCTCTTTGGGTTGAAACTTTCTTGAAGGTAGCTAGCAACAACAACAACATGAGTGTACGTACACACACAGTCACAGTCACGTATTATATGTATGCTAGTGATTACCACCCAATGAGATGATGCCTTTCAATGTAGTTTAATTAATGCAGTTGTTAATGTCAAAAGATAACATTTGACTTTTCATTAGCCACCAAAGGACATATAAGATATACAAAATGCTGTATAAGTATACCTGGACACCCAAGAAAATGGTTCCTATTTTAAATATGCTATCCCATGTTTTTTTTTCTTCAATAAATAAAGGAATATTTCAAGATCATTATGCTCTATTAATATTTCTATTAAATGAGACTTAAGTTAAGAGGTGGAAAAAATCGAAAGAATTTAATATGAAGCAAAGGTATGTATTAGTTCATTCATATTATATGCACAATATTACTAGACACAAAAAATTAGCACCACTGAAGACCAATCACTGAAGGCACTTAGTCCATAAGCACCAAATACGTCTCTGAGAATGTTGTCTGGTTGACCAGCATATTTAAACAAAAGCAGCATGCAATATAAGAAATTTGGTAGGAAAATGAAAATGCCCTTTGTAAATAAAAAGATGCAATGATTTTATAACCTCTGAATAAAGACATTCCTAGAGACACATGCAAAAAGACACAAAAACTTCTAGAAAAACATTTCTGAAAATAGTAGTAATTTAAGTCTGAAAAATGAAATACAACCCATCAATATAAGATATAGCAGTTTAATATATGCTGTAGTATAAAAAATTTCAGGAATATTTTGAGAAAGAGTATGGAGAAAAAAATTTTTCATATCTTCATTAACATATTTAAATAAGAACTTTATTATTTAAAATAATTTAAAAGTGTCCTTGATATTTAAAAGTAGCCTCGGTTTTTTAACTTATTTAGGTGTTGTGTTTTTTAAAGACACATATAATTTTTATTAGTACGTATGTGATGATGAAGTGCATTAACTGCTATGTTGCAAACAAATAATGAAAAGTGATCCTAATATCCTTAATTTAATCCCCAAAATTCCCAAAAATATTATTTTCTGGTAAAATCACATTAATATTATTGTTATGTGTGGCTCAAATCATTTTTAAGAAGATAAAAGTAGGAAAAGTTAAGTATGAAATATGAAATCTATCTGCTTATAAGCTGTTCTAATTCATAGGGGTTTAAGCCCTTGTAAATGTTGATAGTTGTATTATATTAGGAATAAAATAGAGTATAAACAACATGGGATCCCTTTGGAAGATAAATCAATGTGATTTACTGTTGGCTTGAAATTTTAGTGGTAAACACTATTAAAAGGAAAAAAGGTACAATGACATTATTTTTGCCAATAATTATTTTAAGCAAAGTTTAAAAAGGAACTTACATGCATATGGTAAAAACATGTGATGTATGAGGATGGCCTCTGACCTCTTCTAATTACAGAAAGGCAAAGGAAAACCACTCTCATCAGCATCAGCTCTCTGAAGCCAGTTTCTCATATGCTGAGATCAGACAAGCGTCACCTTTTATCTTACTATCAATTTTGAATCCAACTGTCCCTCTCATGGCTCTCCACGTTTCAGCTGGTTTTGATCATTCATTTTACTAGCCACACAGAGCTCACAGACAAAACTCATGATTATGGAGTTTATTAAGTAAGGTAGTAGGTTACAGATGCTCAGGACATACTCAAACCGTGACCGCTTCTTCTCACCCATGCTCCCAAGTAGCCTTCTCCTAGACTTTGGCCTCTGGGCCTAAAGACCCTTTGGATTCTGCCTTGATTCTAATTAATATGTTAGGAGGCAATTTTAGAGCTGCCATTTGATGCCCAAAAGCACACCATTCCAGCATATGCCTCAGCTAGAAAGGTCTCAGCATCAGCTATGTGAGTCAGCAAACTTAGCTCCAACTATTAAATGCCTGGAGTCACCACATTCCATAAACCAGCATCTTGTGCAAAGGCAGTCAACGCCTCGGCCTTATACTCTGGCTCTTGGTTCTACTGCTGCTGCTCTTCTGATGTCATAGCTGTCTCCTGGATGAGGGAAGTTCAAGGCACAGTGATCTTGGCGTCCAAAGAACTTGCACTACTCCTGGCTTTTGTCTCTTGATGGTAGTGAGGTTACTCCCATCCTGCTTCTGATATGCCCCATTTTACACCCAGTACGATGGCAATCACAGTCCAAAATCACACACAATTAAATCCAAATAGTGTCTTCTTCCACAGTCTCTTACCCAGACTCATCAGGAAAGGTCAATTGGTGTAACTGGCACAGAGCAGGTCTAGAAAAGCCATATTAAATAATTCACTGCACTGTACCCATCATCTTAGTAATGTTGTACTGTGGAACACTAAACCGTGGGTCACATGAACAAGAGAAATTTATTTCTATTGAAATGGAAAATTTGTCAGAATATAGAAATGTGAAAACTATGTCCTACCAAAATAGGAATGATGTGATGCTACTTCTTTAAAAGATCCTATGGATCACTATGTACTTTGAAGTTGTTTGACATAACACAATGAAAGAGTCTTATATAACTTGGTCTTTAATTATTAAAAATAAAATTTTGACACGATTTCTTAACATTGTTTTTGATTTAATATCTGATATGATTCACCTTAAAATAATAGTGATTAATGTGATTAAAAACATTAAACCATGTACTATCTTATAACTGTATGAGTTAAATAACATCCATTTCATGGTGTAACTTAAATAATTCCACCACTTTTATTGATTAAGGTTTTCTAAACTTAAATTAAAAATACTGTGTTCAAAATAGCTGATTATAAAAACAACCTGATGATATATTCAGCATTTTTCTGGGACCTTGAACATCTAATACCATTCCACTTTTTCTAACTGGGTCCCTTGGATAGATTCTCAACTTTCACTGCCTTAGAGTGATGCCGAGTCATAGTGGCCTGGTAGGACCAGGGATAACTAACTTCCCCTGTCAATTTCTAAGACTATAGCTGAGTACTGGAGGAGAAAGCCAGTCTTTCTTCCGCAGCATGGCTTTTGGTCTCCAATGGCTGGCACTGTGGATCGTAATGAGTATGCTGCTAGCTTCTCAATAAACATGGGAGTAAGAAGAGTAACTTGATAGCATCACTGTGCACGAATATTCACGGTCCCACTCTGTGACTCATCTGATCCTGAGCAAGACCTCCCATTGGCTGTAGCAGCTTCCTCATCTGTCAAACAAATTAATGATTGTATCTAATTCATAATCTTTTTGTCATGGTTAAGTCACAAAGCTCATTTACATGCCTAGTACACAATTTGTTTCTGGACATGTTAATTGGAATCCAGATTTAACAAACAAATACCTTATCACTTCTAAAATACCCAATATAAAGCTTTTTGGAAAATACAATGAATTTTCTCTTCCAAATTTTAGCCTATATATTTTCCAAAAGCAAATGAAAAAATGATACTAATAGCAAAAGTGAAAAATTATACAAACATACCTTTTAGGTGAAATATATTTTAAATATCTAACTGGGGGGGGGGAAACACCACAGGTACAAGGAGATAATAAGTTGGGTTGTTTTCCTATAAGATTGTATGGCTTTTCCTTTGATGATGCAGATAAACTTGACTTATTTAGAATTCCTTTGCTTATATAAATTTCTAGCATAATATAGGGGGATTAAATAAAAGTAATTATCTTTAAAAATGTCAGTATAACATATCCATCTGGATCTAAAAATATCTTTCTTGTTGCAAAATTTATTATTCAACTTTGTAATGAAATTAAACTTTTTCTTATATTAATCAATTCTCCTTCCCTCTTAGGATAACCTCTTGCTTCTATTTCTAACATAAATCGATATTTTATACCGCCAAACTTGAGGATATATTTTCTTGAAGCTTAACTAGGTGCCTCTGGGTAACGCTGTGATTCTTCTGAAAATATTCATACCAGATAAATGACAGTTATCAGTAGGAAGGGTTCCAGGCATCCACGTAAAATAATATTTTAGTGGGATTATGTCTTACTTGGTATGAAGGTCTTGGAAAATATATTTGTTCCAGGGGTATACATTTATAAGTCACAGAAAACATTTCAAATAACAGTTTGTAAAATCTTCAACTATTTACTTAGTGGAAGTTGTAAGCACTAGATAAAACAATTGAATGACATTTCAAGAGGTTACATAATTAAGTACATGGAAAAAATGGCCAAATGGATGAAAAAAATAAGCACATGTACTTAATGATTATAGCACAAATTAAAATATTAGAACCATTTAGCCCTCTTCTTTACATTATAAAGTCAGCATGTCACTCTGCATATGACATTCTAAATGACACTCTATAGGACAAATTTGCAACCACTTTGGGGTTTTTTAATCAATTAAGGAGAAATGGTCAGGAAATTATATGAGTATATAATTTATATATATAGTCAGTCAATTAATAATTGTGGTGTTTTGAATAAATTCTTAAGTTGGTCCACTAATGATAGTTCCTTTATTGATTCTCTGCCTCAGTTTTTTAATTAATTCACTCAATGAAAAATTAAATATTGGGCATCTTTTATACGACTACTCGTGGCCAACTCTAGAAGCAGTACACAGAGATCAAATTACCACATCAGAGAGAAGAGACCAAAAAGAAGCTAATATCAGTGGCTAAAACAAGGCCAAGGGGTCGAATCTGGAACATACCACTAATTGCTCATATGTAAGTTTAGGTTAAAGTCAAAGAAAACTTAAACAAATCCACTAGCACCAAAATATGACCCTATGTGCATCTCATCTGAATTTTGAGAGCATCCCACGAACAGATTTGACCCATTGAACACCTGATGACAGAAGACCCGATGAGCTATGGGAGGACATCAAGAGCGTCATATATGAAGAAAACAAAAGATCATTCAAAAGACAGGAAAGAACGAAAATATCAAAATAGATGTCAGAAGAGACTCTGAAACTTGCTCTTAATTATAGTTACTAAGGCCAGTGAAAATGATAAAGAGCTGAATATGAAATTTAAAATTATAGTTTGAGAAGACAAAGTAAAATATGTCAATGAAATGTGTTAGAACATCTAAAAGAACATTCTCAGCATATTATAACTGAAGAAATTGGAGAAAAGAATCAAGTTGGGGTTATGATTCTGAAAGATTCTATGGGTAAAATATCAAATGATGCTGGGAGCATCCAAAGAAAATTGAAGTAATACCAAAAAGAAATACAAGACAAGGAAACAAGGAAACATTTCTAGTGGTAGGCTGTGATGTAAAACCAATGGAACTGAATGAAACAATCTATTGAATTAGCCAAAAACAAGATTTCAGGAATGAACATAAACCAGCTGAAATGTCCCCAGCAGCTGATAAAGCACTGAAGGTCCACATTCATATAGGCAAGGACATTTGGAAGACAACTACCTGGGTCAACTGATTGGAAGAGGTGCGTATTTGTACCCAATCAAAAAAAAAATGATGACTAAAAAGAATGCACCCATTATATAACAGTATCATTAATTTGGTGAAGACCATTCAACAACAGTTGCAGCAATATAGTCACTGGTAGCTCCCTGAAAGTCAGGGAGGATTGAGAAGAAGACATGGACCATGAGATATCATGGCTGATATCATCAGATGGATCTTGGCTAAGAGCAGAAAATACCCTAAAGATGTTTACTTACAATTTATTGACTATGCAAAGGCCTTCAAGCGTGCGGATCAAAACCAACTTTAGCTAGCACTGAGAAGAATGGGAATTCCAGAACACTGCATTCTGATCATGCAGATCAGTACTTGGGTCAAGGCAGAGCACTTGCTCTGTTTGTACTGTACTTTGTGCAAACAGAGCAAAGGAATGAAATAATAAAAGCAATGTATAATTAATCTAGGATTCACCAGAGTGGGATGGGAGGGTGGGAGGGGAAAAAAGAGAAGCTTTTTGCCAAGGGCCCAAAATAGAAAATGTTTTGGAAATGATGATGGCAACATATGTACAAATATGCTTGATGGAATTGATATATGGAATGTTATAAGAGCCCCCCAAAAAATGACTTTTAAAAAAATCATGAAATGTGTGTATGTGTATTCAGGTTGTAGCTCCCTATATACTTTTTCAATCTGTATGCTGAGCAAATAATCAGAGAAGATGGGCTATATGAAAAATAATAAGGTTCCAGGATGTAGGAAACCTTATAAGCTTTGCACAGCTATCAAATCTCACCAGTTGGAAACCACCAGCTAACCCATGGGATAAAGATGAGGCTTCCTACTCCAATAAAGTCTTGGAAACCCCCAGGGTCAGTTCTACTCCATCCTATTTGATGCCTGTCAGTCAGTATTCACCCTGAGGCAGTGAAGTCTTAAAATCTTTTTATTAAAAACCTGTGATATGAAGTTAGCACAACCTTGCTAGCTGAAAGTGAGGTGGAATTGATGCACTTGTTGAGGAAGAACAAGCAAGTATTGAAGTCTTCAAAATGGGTTAGAACTTAATGGAAGAAAACCCAAAACCTTACCACTGACTCAATAGGAAACATGATACGCAGAGGAAGACTCAATTTGTCAAGGATTTCATCTTGCTTTGATCCGTAATCAATGTTCCTGGAAGCAGCAGTCAAGAGATTAAAGGGTGCATTGCATTGGGTCAATCTGCTGCAAAAGAACTCTGTAAAGTGTTGAAAAGTAAGGAAGCTACTTTGAGGACTCAGCCGCACCTATCCTAAGCCTTGGTATTTTCATGGTACTTGCATGTGAAAGTGGCACATGGAATAAGGATGACCAAAGAAGAATCGATGCATTTCATTTGTGGCGTTGGGGAAGAATATTGAAAATACTACAGACTGCCAGAAACCAAGCCAGTCTGTCTTGGAAGCAGTTCAGTCATTATGCTGCATGCCGAGACAGGATGGTGAAGGTCCGAGTGAAAGGGTTTGGCCGCATTGGGAGCCTGGTCATCAGGGCTGCTTTCAATTCTGGCAAAGTGGATATTGTTGCCATCAATGACCCCTTCATTGATCTGAACTACATGGTCTACATGTTCCAGTATGATTCCACCCACGGCAAGTTCAATGGCACCGTCAAGGCTCAGAATGGGAAATCTGTATTAGAAGAAGTGCAACCAGAATATTCTTTCAAAGCGTGAATGATGAAACATTGACATCTTTGGACATGGTATCAGGAAGGACATGTCCCTGGAGAAGAATATAATTTGTTCACTAGTGAGTTCAATATAAAAGAGGACAATTGTCAATGAGAAGTGTTGACAGAGTGACTGCCACAATGGATAAAGCATCACCACTGTGGGGATGGAGGAGGACGAGGCTGTGGTTCTTCTGTGGCACAAGGGCCACTGTAAGTTGAAAATAAGTAGATAGCTCTCAACTACAACAGCAAAGCAGTTTTAGCTCTAAAATATTTATGAATGTGTCACAATGAATCTATTTCTGATATATATGTGGGCATTGGAATATTAAAAATGTATTTTTCTTAATTTTTTATCATATTTAACACACTATAATATAATCTGTATCTGTAAGCAGAAAATGAGATGTTTTGTTCTCAGAATTCTACTATTCTGTGTTGGATTAAATAGAAACAAAAAAGAGTGAGAAATATCAAAGGGAACAATCAAGAATTAATAAATAAAAAAACCATCAAAGGCCAATGAAGTAGTTGAGGAGCATTGTTTGAAGTTAAAAGAAAATCAAGAGATCAGAAATAAAATTAAATTAAGAATAAAGACCACCTCCTCCATTTAATTTGCAATTATCTAGTTGTATGCTAAAATGCTTTCTTAAATGAAATGATGATGAAATGCAGGAAAGTATCTTTAACTTTTAGAGTGTCCAATAAATAAGTGTTAACTTTTCTTTTCCTGACTCATGGATCTGTTGTGTTTCACTGTGTTTTTCATGATAGCCTAAAATGTATTCAGTTCCTGTCCTTTTTTAAAAGAATGTTTTTACCACATCACTAATTAAAAAGTGCATTATTCAAGCAAAAGTGGTGAGGGCAGCTAAATTATCTACCATCTCTTTCAAAGAGCTCATTAAAGCATGCCTATGCCATTTCAATAAGTACCCATTTTATAACAAAATTATAACAAAGCACATTGCTAGAGCACAGTAGGAGTTTGAAAGAAGAGCAGAGCCTGTGGATTTATCTATTTTTTGTTGGTTTTAATGAGGAGAGCTGCCCAGTGTCCTGTATGTAACAGAGCCGAGAGATCAGAAAAGTTGACATAACAGTCAACAAATGCCAATACAGAACACAGGTGATATGTCAGCCATGTTTTTCAACCCTTGCTGTTGGAAGGGTTGCTCTTTATATTGGTGTTCTGCAGGATGTCTCAATGTTCTCTGCTTTTGAGGACTTGTATCAGCTGATCATTTTTAAGTAAGCATAGTAAATTGTATTTTTCCTAGTTTAAGGAGTTTGTGTTTTTATTTTTTATATATATCATTTTACTGGGGGCTCACGCAGCTCCGATCACAAAATATGCATACATCCGTTGGGTCAAGCACATTTGTATATTTGTTGTGAG
>NW_022103896.1:25140802-25148286 GCF_000313985.2 Echinops telfairi
CTCTGAGAAGCAGGAGGAGGCATCTCATTGCCAGGAGGAGTCAGGAGTAAAGCTGTGTCCTCTGGACCTGATCTCCCTGTGCAGTGAAACTCCTGGATCCAGACGACCGCTGTGACATCAGAGGGGCAGCAGCAGAACCAGGAGCCAGAGCATGGAACAGAGGTGATCTTCCAAGCCAATTGAGCAAATAAAGCTGTGTGTTTTGTGAATTGTGAGTTGTGGAAGAACGTGCCCTCCGGCACTGAACTGGGGGAGCTAGGCTTGCTGATCTAGGGAAGTAAAGCTGCATGCCTTTGGGTTGAGGCTTACCAGAATGGGGTGCTGCTGAGAATTTATTTCAGGGAGCTGGATATGCTGGCCACAGATCTTGAGCAAGAGACCTTCAAATTGGGGCTTACAGTTGAGTGATATACCCTTTGGGCATCTATTAGCAACACTGAAAGACCTTTATCACATATCCTGAAGAGCAATTCAATCCTGGGCATTCCTCACTCACATTACTTCCTAATTCCTCATGCCCACTCCTGTTAACTTCCTAATTCATTCAACCTTTTTACCATGAATTTGTCTGTGAGATCTGTGTAGCCACTGCAGTGGATAGTAGAACACAGATATAAAGTAGATAGCATCACCAGCCTAGCACACATTTATGAAATATAAAATGTTATTATCATTATCATTACATTATTTTCCTTGGCGCTCATTCTATCCTACTCACCAGTGTCTTCACAAGCCAGCTAAATACTTTGTCACTTGGAGGACTTCGGTGCACCTGTCCCAAGCAGGTTTTCCATGACCTGACTGGCATGTGACAGCTGGGTAATGAAGGAGGAAAACAGAAGGCTAGATGCTTGTGAATTGTAGCATTGGTGAAGATTATTGAAAGCATCACTGGCTGCCAGAAGAACAATATGTCTTGGAAGAAATACAGGCAAATATTCCTTAGAAGGATGGATGGGCAGACTTCCTCTCACATACTCTGGGCAGGTTATCTGGAGGGATCAGTCCCTGGAAAATGACTTCATCCTTCAGAGAGGGTCAGGCCTAAGGAGAAAGATCTCAAGGATGTGGAGTCACACGTCCAATGGTGAGGATGGCACAGGAGAGACAGTGCTTAGTTCTGTGGGGCAAAGAGTACCTATGAATCAGAATTGATTGAATGATTTAGTCAATGTGCTCATGTAAATAATTCATTACTGGAAGTAATCCTTCCAACAAGATCCTCTCATATTTCTGAATTTGCATATCAGGAGTAGGATGACTTCAAAGCATGCGTTATGCCTGAGCGAGGTAGAAGGACACAAGCCTCTGTGAGCAGTAGAGCCGGAACTTGAAGTCAGCTTCATAGAATTTCTGTATTCAGTGTGTGCCCTCCCATATGCACTATTCATATAATCATGCCCACCAAATGGAAACCAAATCCACTTTCATGGAATGGATTTCAACTCGTAGTAACCTTATAGACAGTGCGCAACTATCCCTCTGGGTTTCCGAGAGGATACCTCTTTATGGGAGCAGAAATCCATATCTGGTGACTGGTGAGTTTGAACTTCTGACCTTGTAGTTCGCAGCCCAATTTGTCACCCACTATACCACTGGGGTTCCTGTGCCTACCCATAGTCATCATATATATTCATGGAGAAAATAATTTCTGAGTGTACCATCATTCTTTTGATCACTGTATAAATATTATGAGCAATGAGTCTAACTACTTAAAATTTTGTCAAATAGGTAATTTATAAGATGTAAAATGCCACCTGTTTTAAGATATTACTTCAGTAGCCTTTGTTAGCTATAAAACTGCAAGCCTCATAATTATTAAATATTCATTTTAAAGTAATGTCCTTTATCTCTAGATTATATATCATTCATTTTTTCCCCCAAGAGGGCACTTATGAAGATGAAGAAAACAACTCTCACCATGTACGGTTTTGGAAAGCAGTCTCCAAGCACAGTCACGCTTTTCGAAATGTGCACACTGGGCTCCCAGGTGTGAAGTACGGCAGCTCTGTTTGTCATTGTAAGTGCCTCCTCGTGTTGGTGTGTCCAAGCCTATTTTTAAGCTGCAGTATCAACTCCTCTCATGGAGGGTCTTCTCTTTTTCACTGATCCCCTCCTTTACCAACATGATCTTTTGTACAGAGTGTGGTCTCTTCTGACAATATGTCCAAGTATTAAATGGTAAATTCTTAATACCGATTATAAGCCAAGCCCACAGACATTGAGCTGTTTCCAACTCAAAGTGATTCTGTAGGGCAAAGGAGAACTGCTCCCTAGGATTTCCCAGACTGAACACCTGGCAAGCAGCCTCATCTTTCTCACAGAGAGTGACTGGTGGGTTTGAACTACCAACCTTATAGTTGGCAGCCCACTTCTTAGCCCACTCTAGCACAGGGTCTCATAATACCAGTTAGCTAGCATTATTTCATTTGCTAATACAAAATAGTGTATAAATACTCAAGTCAACTATTATGTCCCACACAACGTATTTATTCTTGTTTCTTTAGTCCTATCTTTCTCAAGAGGGGTATGGTAGAGGGAGGTGAACAGAATGTAAACTTATGTGAAAAAGTTCATAGCTTTCAGAGAAACTACATGTTGTGATACAAGATAGTCATTTACATTTTTGAAGATATGAGTTATTAATATACTTTATATAAAATTGATGGTAAATTTTTATTGAAAATAAATTTGAATAATATGATACAGATATTTGACAGGCACAATTTTTAAAAAACACATTAATGCTTTGAAATGCAAATATATCTTACAATTTATTGCTGCTTATAATCAAGAATCTTCTTATCATTATCTTTAAACCACAATAAAAACAGAAACCATATCATCACAAATATTTCAAAATTGATATAGATATCCTTATAACCACTGAAATTATTTTATTTAGAAAAATAATTCTGAGTACCACTTCTGGCCAATATAAAAGATTAATAGTTTTTTTTAATGTAGCAAAGGAACAAAATGCAAATTATCTCCAAATATCACTGTCTATATCTTGTTTTTAAAAACTTTTATTGGGAAAATTTTCAAGACAAGAATACATGCAATAGGGTATTTTATTGTTATGTACCCATTACTAAATTTAGAAATTATTATCAATGACCAAATCAGCATTCGATTTAATTTCATTGATACTTACATGTGTTACTAAACTCAGATAATTTCTCATCGAATTCCAGTGCCAAATACCTTTATTCATATTTCCTCTCCTTTCTTATGACTTTTTAAACTCAGAATCCAAATAAGGTCAATATGATCCTAATAGATATTTATTTTGTCCTTAATTTGAACATTCTCCCTCTATCACTTGTCTTTCTTCATAAATCTTTGTGAATTAAACTGGGTAATTTTCCATATTAGCTTTTCCCAATTGTGGATGATAATACTTTCCCAAACTGTAAATACCTATATGTTTATTCCATCTCACGTTTTATGTTTATCATGTACCAAGCTGTACAATGCAGGATCTAATGTGTGTTTCTTACATTAAATCAGGGCGTCTGTAACTAGCACTATCCTGCCCACGGCCGCATGACAGAAGTGATGCCCTGTAGCCTCCACAGGCAGGTAACATTCTTTCATACACCCTCATTTGGCGCTCTGTCTGGGTCTAACCTTGGCGCCTGGTTGCCATGCGTGAGAAAGCACCGGCATATATGAAAGCCCTCAGTGGTCGGTTCCAACGTATAGTGACTCTGGATGGGATTTCCAAGGCTGTACAGCTTTATGTAAGCAGATGCTTCATTTTCCTCCGATGGATTCCTGGTGGGTTGAATGAATGACTACTGGACATCAGGACTCTACGAGAAAGAGTAGCCTTTGGGTGCTCCAGTTCACAGCTTAGCTAGGAATTCAACTGACAGCCGCCAACACTTGCGCATGCCCACAAGTGAGTCTTCAGATCATGTTAGGCCCTATTCCTCAAGTATTCCTGCTAAGACCACAGATGTCATGAAACAGAGACAATTCATTTTGTAAGGACCTAGCTGAAATTCTGATTTTTAAAAATGAGACCCTATAAATTATTATTATTATTTTAAACCTCTAAGTTTAGGGGACATTTATTATGCAACACTAAATAACTAATATACTCTCCTTCTAGATATCAGACTACTTCAATGATTGTGTGTCTGAGTATTTCCATCAGGAGGCCCAGTATCTTTAGTTTCCTTACTTTTGTAATATTAACATTCTTCTGCCAATGTTGGTCATTGCCTCGATAATTTGTTTCATTGTAGGCCACAAATTATAAAGTTGTATTTTTATCATTCTTAGTTTTTTAACTAGAATGGTTGTGTAGTGAGAAACTTTCCTGTTATTGTTACTCTGGTATAGTGCTCAAATAAGAAAGGAAGGATGCTTACCTAATTGTTTCCTTTTAATTTATCAGTTACCAAAATAAAGTGTGCATATTTTCCCCAAATTTTGGATTTTTGCCTGATAAGTGAGAATTCAAATATCTCATGTGGTTTTTAGTTTACATTTCTCATTATTAGAAAGCATCAGAGTTGCTGAATATATTTAGAGGATTACTCAAATTGTTTAGTTTGTTCTTTACTTTAACGAAGTAAGACAAAGATAAAACAAAGGATCAAATAATTAAACATGCAAGGGTGATTATTTAAATAGATAATTTCAGCTGAAATTATGAACAACAAAAATTAATCTCAAACCTAATTGGTGATACATCAACAAAAAATGAAAACTGAAATATCAGGTGTGCATATTGATCTTATGCCATCAGTATCTGATTTCCCCTGTAATTCTTAGTTTATATTTATGACTGCAACAGCCCAAAATAAAGTTATTTCATTTATTATATCATGTAAAATATCTGAAAGATTAAATTTTGAAGAAAGTTCATTAGCAAATTGGGTAGCGTGTTTTCCAATATGGGTACGACAGGCAACAAAACACAAACAAACAAGCTGAAAACAACATCAACAATAAAACAGAGGCAATTAATTAAGTACCCCCAACCAAAAAATTAACAGTTTGCTTTTAGGAAAATATTTTTGTTTACATGCATCCCTACTGAGATAGTTAATGTTTATTGTGTCAACCTGGCCAATGAACACATGTGGAATTAATTGAAGGGCAGAGCGATAAATGACTTGGCGAGCCTCGCCTTTCTTGTCTCTTGCTCTTTGATCATCTGACCAGTGTGCAGCTGCCTTACTTGTTCTGTGCCTCCATTTGCAAGCTACACTATCTGTGGGACACCTAACCCATGGACTGTGTCGCTGTAATTTGAGGTTCCTTCAAGATCTGCTTTGCCAGACACCACTGGAATTTACATCTCTTGAGCTGAGGACTGTCGGACCCTGTAATCTGGCTGACTGTTGGTGACCAGCCTTGCTGTTTGCTGCTTGTGCCGGGATAGCCTGAATTGCTCTACAGAGGACTACTTGGCGGCCCTCAAGACTTGAAGGACTGCCAGTGTCTCACAGCTGTCTCATGGGAGTGAGTATCATTTGTACTGCTTTATACATTAATTGTTTATTTCTTCTGCTATATATTTAGCTATATAAATATATATATAATTAATAATATTCTGGTTTTGTTTCTCTAGAGAACCCTGTCTAACATACCTACAAACACAGAATAGTTTAATGATTTACCTATAAAAATTAACATTTTCCTTTTTAATTTGTAAATTTTATCTAAAATCTCAATAAACTACTGCACCTTATTTGAAACTTCTCCCTATAAAATGATAACTATTCTTTAATTGGAAAAACGTATGCAGTATTTGTATATTTTTAATGTCTGCTGGTAAAGCAATATTTCTCCCTCTATCATATCAATTTTCAATAGCAGATACCAAGTGTCCAATGAACTAAGACTATTTTGTATATAGTTTCTAAGTAAGAAAACAATAGAGGGTGCAAGAAATATTGAATTAAGGTTTCTCTTCAATGAGACCCTGAGGCTCCCTTACACTGCATGTTTCAACATGACTTTAACCAAATTTCTGTCTACACATCCTAATTTGTTGCCCCAAACTTTTAATATGGCTATTGAGATTGTTTCAGCAGTTGGTCAGCTTTTTTCAGCAGCTTATTCTTCAAATTTTATAGAGGGAAGTAGTTTATATACAGCTGACATTGTTGTTTCCTCTATAAAACATAAATAGTAAAAATTTAATAGTAAATAGGCCCAGAGTTCACAATATGCTCTACAGGTGATAAATTCTAACCTTAATGAAAAGTCCCAATATAGAAATAATATTTTTTAAAGTCACCATGTACATATATATAGCAGTGTTAATGAGATATAACAGTCTCCAAGAACCTCAAAGAAATGAAATGAGGAAAAGTTTAAAAACACTGGAAGAGGAAGAACAGAGACTTTGGAGCCCAGGACAAGAGTGGTGAGTGAACGTGGCTCCATTGTATAAAGAGGTTGGGAATTAAGCCCCCATCTTCTCAGTAAGGCATCGTCTGACAATATCAAAGCCTTTCTCTGGAACCATGAGATAATACTGGGCTTCAAGCAAGGTACCACTTCAGTTTTGATCCACTTACATGGAGCAGAAATCATATGAGCCATAAACCGATAATAACTTTTATAAGGTAAATTGGATTCACTGTTGCCGGCTGAACGTGGGCTCAGGTGACAGAAAGTTCTTGGTGCCATTGGCCTCGCCTTGCCAATTTCTCTTTTTCCAAGGATCAGTCCTTCCCGAAGGATCCCTGGAGCACAGTGGTTACGTGTTGGGTCATAAGGTCAGCTGCTTGAAACCACCAGCTGCTCCCAGGAGAAAGACAGGGCTTGGAACTCCCACAAACAGCTACAGTCTAGGAAACTCACAGAGGCTGTTCTACCCTGTCCTATAGGGTCGCTAAGAGTCAGCATTGACTCAGTGTCAGGGAGTCTGGTTTGGTTGGAGTCCTTCCTGAAAACATTTTCCAAGTAAGTAAGTTGAATTCTTGCCATCTTCACTTCCAAGGTACATTCTAGAAGTACTTCTTCTGTGGCATATTTGTTTGTTCTTCTAGCAGTACATAATGTATAAAATTTTCTTTACCGACACTCTAATCCCAATGCATTGGTTTTAAGTACCTCTCATGAATTGCTCAAAATACAGCAATGGATGAGTCGTACCTCAGTCCTCTTCACTTTCAGCAAACAGGGCTTTGTTGTCTGCATATCACAGGTTGCAAATGAGTCTTTCTCCAATCTCATGTACTCCATCTTCTGGACTTATTTGTCCAACATACAGATTAAATAAGTATGATTAAAGGATACATCCCTGATACACACATGTTTTGATTTTAAACCTAATAATTTCCTCTTGTTCTGTCTACATCACTGCATCTTGGTCAATTTATAGGGTCTGCAATATCCTACGTAAGTGTTTTGGAAATCCCTTTTTCTCCATATTATTTATAATTTGTTATAGTTCATTTAGTCAAAGATGTTTGCATAGAAATGAAAGAAAAGATCAAATAGATTCCATTAGA
>NW_022103896.1:25149173-25150192 GCF_000313985.2 Echinops telfairi
TTTGAACAGATCAGGAAATATTACATGCTTTAAAATCAGGAAGTGTGTCAGTGTTATATCATTATACCATATCACCATATTTTTTCAAATTTTGTGCTGAGCAAGTAACCTGAACACCTGGACTAGATATAAAAGAATGTGGCATCAACACTGGAGGAAGACTCAGTACGATCCGGCCATGTGTGGATGCTGAAAGCGAGAAGGACTTGAAGCACGTGTGAAGAAAACCACAGACTGTTGTCTTCGGTATGAAGTGCAACTCAGTGTAAACCAGACTGAAATATTCACAACCAGCCCTACAGATAACATCGTGACAAAGGGAGAAAAGATCAAAGATCTCAAGGTTTCATTTTGCTTGGTTCAATAATCAGTCCTCATGGGGCCAGCATCAAGAAATCAAATGATGTATTGCATTGGGGAATCTCAGCATAAGACCTTTTTAAAGTGCTGACAAGCAAAGATGTAAATCTGAAGACTAAAGTGAACTTAACCCAAGTCGTGGTGCTTTCAATTGCTTCACACCCATGTAAAAGCTGGACAATAACTAAGGATGATTAGAAAATAAATTTGGATTTGAATTAGTAAAGAATACTGAAATGATCAGGGACTCCCAGAAGGCAAAGTTGGTCTTGACAGAAGTATAACCAGAATGTTCCTTAGAAGGAAAAATATTCTATCAGAATAGACCAGTCCCCGGAGAAGGAATCATGCTTGGTAAAGACAGGGTCAGCAAAAAAGAGGACCACCTAAATGGTAGAATTGACAAGGGGAAGTAACACACAAACAATTGTGAAGATGACACGGGCCAATTTTTTTTTATTGTTTGGCTTTTTAAAAATTTTAATCATTTTATTAGGGGCTCATACAACTCTTATCACAATCCATACACACATCAATTGTGTAAAGCGCATTAGTACATTCATTGCCCTCATCATTCTCAAAACACTTCCTCTCCACTTAAACCCCTGACATTAGGTCCTCATTTTTCCCCTCCCTCCCCGCTCCCCCCTCCCTCATGA
>NW_022103896.1:25151723-25153776 GCF_000313985.2 Echinops telfairi
GTTTGAAATACAATGCAATCCATGATACAATATCTATCTGTATAGAAGGAAATAAAACCAACACGACTATTATTCTAGCGTATGCACCAACCACTAAAGCTAGTGATGCAGAAATTGGAGAATTTTACCAAGGTCTTCAGTCTGAAATTGATCAAACATGATATCAAGATCACTTGAAAAATGCAGCCTTGGTGATATAAATGAAGCTGGAGTTCACATGATGGAATTTTGTAAGGCCACCAACTTCTTCATCACAGATAGCTCTTTCAGCATCACAAAAAGCTGAATGTCCTGGATTCTACCTGGATGTCCACCTGGACAGTCCCAGATGGAATAGAGAGAAATAAAAATGATGCCATCTATGCGATGAGGTGATGTAGGTCAACCTCAGCAGCTCAAAGGAAGCCGGCGCCAACAGTGGACCAGCACTTCAATTGTTCATCCGTAAGTTCAGGTGGAAGCTAAAGAAAATTAAAATATGTCCAGAAGAGCTGAATGGGAAATTTCAAAGGAAAGCTTGAAAAGACAAAGTGAAGTATTATAATAAAATGTTCAAAGACATAGATGAGAAAATAAAAAGGAAGGATACTCTTGGCTTTCCTTAAAATGAAAGAACTAAAGAAAAATCCAAGCTTTGAGTTTTAATATTGAAAGACTCCCTCTACAAAACATTGAGCAGTGCAGAAGCATCAAAAGAAGGTGCAAAGAATGCAGAGTCAGTGTAACAAACAAACAAAAACCTAGTCAACTTTAGTCATTTCAACAGGTAGAATATGATCAAGAACCAATGATTTTGAATGAAGAAGTCCAAGTTACACTGTCTTCAGTCAAAAACGTGGTTCTAGCAATGGACAGATGCTAACTGAATGTTTCAGCAAGCTAATGAAGTTCTACAGTGATTCATCAATGCCAAGAGATATAGAAGGCAATTACTTGGCCAGCTGACTGGAAGATATTCAAATTTTAATCATTCCAAAGAAAGGTGTCCCCATAGAATATGCAAGTTACAGAGCAATACCACTGATATCACCTGAAAGTAAAATGTTGCTGACCATCATCCACTAACACTTGCAGCAGTACATTGATGCAGTACAAGATTCCTTCTTGATTCAGAAGAAGATGTGGAAAAAGGAATATCATTTGCTGATATCAGATGAATCTTGGCTGAAAGATATTTTATGTTGTGGACCATGCCTATTATAGATAGCTTAGAGAAGAGAGGGAATTCCAGAGCACCTCCTTGTGTACCTGTGGAACTTGTACATGGATCAAGAGGCATTTTGTTGTGCACCCAGTACAAGGAAGTGCTGCATGATTTACAATCAGGACAGGTGTGTGTCAGGGTTGTATCCTCTCACCATACTCACTCAATTTGTATGCTAAACAAACAATCCGAGAAGCTGGGATACAGAAGAATTATCAGAATTAGAGAAAGGTTTAATAACAACCTTTCTCTGCAGATGACAGAAGCTTGCTTGCTGAAAGTGAGGAGGACTTAAATCACTTGTGGATGAACATCAAGAACCACAGCCTTCAGTATGTCTCACAACTCAATGTAAGGAAAACTAAAATCTTCTCATCTGGAACGATAGTTTTCACAATGGTATTTGGGGGAAAGATGGGCATTTTGAAGATTTTGTCTAACTGGATCCAGAATCAATGTTCTTGGAAGCAGCAGTCTATAACTAAACGAGGCACTGCAATGGGTCAATCTACTGCACAATATCTCTTCATAGTTTTGCAAAGCAAGAATTTTCCTTTGAGGACTAAAAGCCCCTGGTATTTTAAAATGCGTCATATGCATGTTAAAAGTTGTACTGGATTAAGGATGATCAAAGAAGAATCTTTGCATTTGAGTTATGGTGTTGGCAAAGAATCTTGAAAGTAACATAGTCTTCCAAAAGAGCAAACCCATCTGTCTTGGAAGAAGTACAGCCCAAATTTCCCTTAGCGGCAAGGAAGGTGCATCTTCCTATCACAAATTTGGGGCATGCTATCAGGAAAGACAAGTCCCTGGAGAAAAACGACACTTTGGGTAAAGTAGAAGAGCAGC
>NW_022103896.1:25154502-25159797 GCF_000313985.2 Echinops telfairi
GTTTAGTTGGAGTACCCAGGAAAAAAAGAGAAGAAGAAATATTTGAAGTAACATTAGTTTTTATTTCAGTCTAAGATGTATATTTATATATTTTTAAATCCTTATTATTCATCATTTTAATGGGATTTTCCCAATTATCCTTCTGATAAATAAAGCTCATCAACTAGTGCAGTAGTTAACAAACTTTTCCTATAAACAAATCAAAACTAACCGGTTTTGCTAGCCGTATTACCACTATCACAATTACTCACTTCAACCAGTGTCCCAAAGAGCTTCCAAGGGCAAGGGATACGCTGGCAAATATGGTTGTAACTCAGTAACGCATTATAAAAACAGGCATAAAAACATCCATGATTTGATCATGGATGGTAATTTTCCAACCACTGTTCTAGAAGAGTCCATAAGAAAAATGGCTGGGGTAAAATGTGAAGATTTTAATGTTAAAAGTTGAAAGTTCGATGTAAAATCCATAGTCTGTACTTTCTTCTGTTGAAATTATTTTTTCACGGTTTCTCTATTGTTGCCTTGATTTGTATGTTGCTTTTGAAATGACAGGGTATTTTTTTCTTTCTTCCTTTCTGTTTTGTCTTTGTAAGTTATTTGATATTTTTGACTGATGATTGGAGCATTTATCTCTAACTTTAAATTCAAAGTTCATCATTATAGTTGAGTGTTTCCATATATTCATGGGGTCCCTTCAAAATAAGATCTTAAATATTTTTCTATTTGGGAGAACAAACTTAGATTAAAATTAATAGCATTAACTCCATTTTATTGTTTTGTTATTATTTAAGAAATATAATATATATTTTTATACACACTTTAACTGTTATGCATTGCACTTCTTTTTCTAGTATCTTTTGACAATTCTTTCTTTATGCCATTTTCATTTCTCTTGATTCTTGTTGGGCAGTTCACCAAAATTTACCATGACATTTTTGTTTTAGTTTCTCTTCATTTTAGCTTCTTGTAATTCATTCTGATTTCTGATATACTTTTGAGAGTTTCCATTTCTCTTTTGAGTCTAACTCCACTCAAATTTTAAATCTACTTTTTGTATTTTGTCTTTTGTGTGTATGTATTAGATTATTTATTTATTTATGTTGGTATTAGATTATTTATTTCTGAATCCAGGTGGTCATTCATATCTCACATGTTTGAGTATATTTTATTTTGCTTGAGATATTTAGTTATAAATTTCTACTTCACTACTGTTTTGGAAGAGAAGGATTTTCTTATATTTTCATATGTTATATTTGATTTTATGAATTTTTTTTACCTCTAGGTCTCCATAGATTTGTTGACCTTTTGTTTATTTTTATAATATTCATATGTTGTAAAGATTCCTGGTTTATGGCACCCTCTTCTGTCAATATAGCAAAGTCCAAGTATTTTAACTTTATTAAAATTTTATGTTTATATTTGCTTGCTTTGGTGTTGACACTGTGGATTTTCTTATTTTATGGTTCATTTTTGTCATGGAAGACCCTGAATTTTCCTCCATTTTTTTTAACCTCTTTGCCACACAACTACTAAAGTACATTTTCTTTTTCTTTCTCTTTTTCTCTTCACTAGTATACATTTCAAAGACTGGTCTTTTAAACCATCCCTAGCCCTATGAATGGAGAAAGATGAGGCATTCTACTCCTATTAACTGTTACAGTCTTAGAAATCCAAAGGACAGCTCTACACTGTCCAAAGGGTCGCTGTGGGTCAGAGTTAAGTTGATGGAAGTGAGTCACTGCTGTTTTTTAAGTTCCTATGAATTGTGCATGCTTAAAATTTCTTTCCTGTAAGCAATGCTCTTATATGTCCCAAGTCTCTATTTTGTATTATTACATTTATGGTGAAATTTGAAATCAACATTAGGCTCATTGGTATTATTCCACTTCTGTCTCCTTGTGGTTTTTCTCTCTGACTTTCCTCATTATAAAAACCTCCAAGGTATCTGTGTTTTGGGGGGTGGGGGTGGGAGGGAAGGAAAAAAAGAAGAGATCATACCAGGGGTTCAAATAGAAAGTAAGTATTCAGAAAACGATGATGACAACATATGTACAAATAAGGTTGGTACAATTGATGTATGGATTGTTATAAAAACTGTGAGAACCCCCAATTAAATGACGTTAAACAAACCGATTATGGTAATGATTATACAACTCTTCTTGATATGATTGGACTTTTAACTTGTATGATATGTGGTTTATGTCCCAATGAAACTATTATAAAACAAAACAAAACACCTCCTGGGCAGCCAGATTGATGCAGAGACTTGAGAGATCATGTGTGTATCTGAAAGCCTGTTATCGAGTAACTTTTAATTAGTACTTAAGCAATTTTGAATTTTTTATGTTTGGTTATGAAGTAATATAGCATGGTGAACTTAATTAATATCACTTCATTGTATTGTAAAAATGTTTAAAGTGGATATATTGGGGGAAGTTCTAAAAGTTTGTGAAATAATTCATTATCTTTCAATTTAATTTTTCAACAACTCTTTGAAGCCTCCATATGTATAATTATAAGTTTAATAAACATGATAAATTATAGAATTAGATGCTAACATATTTTATGTCTTACATTCAATATATTTTAGAATAATTTTAATTTTTAGATACATTGTCTGCATTTCAATTTAATATTAAATCTATTCAATAGTCCAAATAATTTTGTTTATACATAATGATTGTGATTCAAATTTGTGTGCAAAAACTACCAGCACATAATTTTAAAGCATACATTTCATTTTAAATTTAATTAACTTATATTAAAAGATAATCTAAAAACTGGAAATATAATCATACATATAAAAATGAAAACTTCGAGAAATTTAATACTTCTTTTTTTTTTTTCGAGAAAATGCACTTTAAGCTTTCCATTATTCTAATTCTACGAAATTCACCTTGGTTATATTAGCAAGTGTATGATCTAAGGAAGTATAGCCTCTCTTGCAATTGCACTTATGAGATATACTCTTTTCTGGCTCCATCTACATGTGCGTCCGCATGCATGTACAGACGGGTAGAACTCACCCATTGACACCGTGGCAATACAAATTCATAGTGAACTGATGTAGAGTTTTGAGGAAATAAATTTTTACAGGTCAAGTATTACCTCGTTTTTTCACGGAGGGTGGCTGGGAGATTTGAACTGATAAACTTGACATTATCAGTCAAATATTTATAGAGGGGGACAGTGATCTAACATTTATATACACTAAAGTCACTGAACTGTAATGCTTTGTAGCATGCAATCTCTATTAATCTATATGTTAGACTAGGAGATAGTATAATAAAGCATCAAAGAAATATAAAATAAAGGCTTTTGCTATAATAAATTGGATAATAACAAAATTGTTTAGATTTATGATAAAGTCCATGAAACACAGACAGTTTTCTGAAAATGTTTTCAAATTTCATTGGAATTTTCTGTAACATGGCTCTACTAATTGGAAAATGTCACAGTGTGTATATGTTTTAAAAAATGGTTTATAATTGCTACTTTTGTATTAAAAATGAAGAACTAAAATTATATGTAGAATTAGCATGTATAATTTTAAAGCTATTTAAAATCTAGTATTATGGAAGATATATATTTTAAATGCTATTTTATCAAGAAAATAATTCTTTTAATAGCAATTTAGCCAGGTAGCGGATGACACACTTTTCTTCTTGGGCAAATGTGCTACAGATAGTGCTAAAAGTTTCTCTTTATTCCAGAAAATATCAATTCAAGTGTTAGAAAAGAAAAAAACGGTTTATGCTGTTATTTGTAAACGATGCACATTTGAGGAAAACTGAAAGTACATGATAAAGGAAGTTTGGTAGAGTCCCTTGATTCTGCTACATTTTAGCATTATTTTTCCAAACAAGCACAGGAAAAGGAGGAGGATCATGGTGTAAAAATATAAGAATTCTAGCAGAGGAGACATGCCACAGGGTGGATCATTTGTCTACTTCAAACCCAGCAAGAGATGTGCATTTCTGTATGTTCATTTTCATGTTCCATTTGGAGAAATGAAGATTTTAAAGTAGTGGAAGAATGCTGTCATGAGGAAAAATTCAATCTTTATCCCAGACTGTATGGTGAGCGATTGGATTCAATAACAGCACAGACTTACTACAAGCAGTGAATAACCTCTAAAATATACAGAACAGCAGCATTCTCTAACGTAGGAAGCAACAAGGCCATTTTCAGCATAAGATGAAAATTAAACATGACCTCAAATTGTATCCTAATTCTGCTCTCTGAACTTGCATGCTATTCCATTTCCAATAAATTTCTAGGGAATACTAATACACTGGTCTGCAAATTATATGAACATAAGTCAAAAAGCATTGCTCTGAAGGTTCCAGTTCATATACTCTTGGTTGATCCCAGACAAAAGATATTTAAACATGATGCTGCAATCAATAGAGAGTTGTAGACAAGGTCTCTCAATGATGTACTTGTTCAATTATCCTTAGGTGTCTTTGAAATGGAAAAAATCGAGTCATAACAGTGACTCCCAAGGGGGTATGCTGGTCCAGTTAAATTCAAGGCTGAGCAATGACTTCAGAAAGTCCTAATGATTTGTATTTGGATTACAACAGGGTAATTTCAATAGATTATCTGAATGCACACCAAAAATATTGAGATCAGAAAGAGCCTTTCTCCCAGCAAAGTTCAAAAGGCAGTTGTTCCAGCCCATAGTAACCATATGCACAACAGCAGGAAGCACTTCACGTCCTGCACCATCCATACACTTGTTCCTAGGCCTGAGTCCATCAATGAACCCGGCTGTCAATCCATGTAGTTGAGGGCCTTCCTTTTGTCCACTGCTCCCCCAATTTACTAAAGATGATGTCCTTCTCCAAGGACTGGCCTCTCCCAACCACATGCCTGAAGTATGTAAGACTAAGGCTTGACATCCCTGCCTCTAAGGGACACGCTGGCAAGGCAGAGCAGTATGTCCTTTCAGCAGGTACTTTCAATACCCTTCTCTAGCACCACAATTCAAATGTCATACTTCTTGTCGGTATTTTTCATTCATTGTCCAACTCTCATACGCATATGAGCTATTAGAAAATACCCTGGCTTGGGTCATGTGCATCTTAGTTCTCAAGTAACAACCTGGCTTTTCCATACTCTGAGGAGCTCTTGTCCAGCATATTTACAGAATGAAAGATGTATTTTGACCTCTTGGCTGCTGCTTCCATTAGCATTGATTTTGACTCCAAGCAAGAAAAATCCTTGACACTTCAATCTTTTTCTCAATTTCTCATGATGCTATTTTTTGGTTCAATTGTGAAGATTTTG
>NW_022103896.1:25161188-25163298 GCF_000313985.2 Echinops telfairi
GTCTTAAAACCATTGCATATTTTTCCATTATCTAGTTTTTTGGAAAAAATAACATCGTACCTTCTTCAATTTGGACTTAAGCTGTCCTAAATGATGACTGTAAGAAATCACTGTAAAGATAATAAATATTTAATAAACTATAACTTCTCTTTATTCTCTTTCCATGCACCAAATAAAATAATTATCCTCAGGTGTTGGTAACTGTGTAAGGTGACCAGAGTCATTTCAGAAACAGTCTGGAAAAAGCTCATGGCACTAAAATGAAAGGCTTAATTTTTGTTCCAGAAATATAAATGTGCTTGCAGACTAAATTACAAAATATTCTCATTGATGTTGTTTGCATGGTTTATTGCAGACTTGTCACATTAAAAATCCTGTTAGTTATAAAATTTCCTTAATACAACATGCTCAAAGAATCTATGTAGCTTTAAATAATGTTAACATCTTTTCCATAATACAATTAATAAGTTCATATTTTACTGTCAGAAAATCTTTCTGATTATAATCTCAGAGGTGAGATGTATTCTGTCCTTCTTTATTAAGCTATTCAGCTCAAAAAAAAAATTCCCATCCTGAACTAATCTATTAGCATTAGAAGATTGCAGAGACTAAATAAAACACATTTTATGACTAGTGTTTTTCTAAAACACCCTCATATTTGAATAATTTGTTATGTACTTACATTTATTGTGTCTATTTGCTGTTCTTTTGTTTTTGTTTGATATTGTGACTTTTACCAAGGTTAAGCCAGATAATCTTGATTCCATTGCCCTTTGTAATTAGCACTCTGTAATGAAATATAAAGGTAATCCTTAGCATCGGTCAAATCTCTGCTCACAAATTTAAATAAAGAATAAAAACTTAGAAAATTATGCATGGAGGGCATAGATGCGAAAAGGAGAAGACACTGTCATAATGAAGTGCACGGATGGATAACAGCTTAAGAAGTGCATGAGCTCACCGTTGGAAGGAAAGTTCTGTAATGCTTATAGAGTTTGTCTTCGGCTGGATTGTCTGGAGGAACAAGACCAGTGACACCTGTATACGGCATAACTTTAGATCAAGAAGGCATCCCAGCCCAGTCCAGCTCAAGTCCATGGGTCCCCTGCGAGCTGAAACCCTCCTCAGACTAATGTAGCTGCTGCGTGCTGTTGCAGAAAGGTTAAGTGGGACCCCGGAGATCACAGGTCAGTCAGAGCAGAGGCACGTGGATCCAAGGTTGGTGGGCAGCAGAAGCTCCTTGGGTTGGTGGTTCACATGAGGCTACCCCCAAATGTAGACCCAGAATCTCAGAAAGAAGAGAAGGCTAGAGAGAAGGAAGTTCTTCCTGTCCATCTTTAAAAAGGCCACACCCCCGAAGAAACATCAGCCTGTTTGACAAGTTGGATTCCACCTGTGCACTTTCACACTGGTTCAAAACGACATAAGAGATAATCACCACTAGGGTCAACAAAAGAGGGTTTTTCCCGTCTTTCAAAGAATAAGATCCTTAAATTTCCCCAAACATGTTAATAATAGCATTGTTTTAAAAATTATAATAGAAGATTGTCTTTCAAAGGGCTCTTACTACCACCAACAGGCTGCTTTTCCCTTTTCCTACTGGGATAGCTTCCCATTGCTGTTGAGTTATCTCACAGTACTCTGTGTGACACACTTGAACTTCCTCTCTGCATTTCCAACAATGCACTTTTTAAGGAAGCAACATTTTTCACTTACAGAAAGGCTGATGGATTTGACTCATCAAACTTTAGGTTAGCGTGACAGTTGGGCATGGAATAAGGCAGTGCCAAGAAGAACTGGCCCTGGAAAACAATATTGAGGGTTCTGTGGACTGCCAAAAAATATATATATATATTTGGAAATACAGCCAGAGTGCTGCTTAGAAGTGGGGATGGCAAGACGGACTTTGTTTCATGTATTTTGGACATATTATCAGGAGAGACGGTAGCTTAAAAAAGACATCATGGTTGGTAAAATAGAAAGGCAAAGGAAGATAGACTCTCAGTGAGATGGATTGATACAGTAGCTACAACAATGGGATCCAACATAAAAATAATTTTGAGGATGGTGCAGGGCTAGGCACAGTTTTATTCTGTTATATAAAGGGTCG
>NW_022103896.1:25163687-25186390 GCF_000313985.2 Echinops telfairi
TTTCTTTGTCTAGGAACTCTTTCTCATTGCAATTGCATAGAATTTGGACTAGTTTCTCTTAATAATTCATCCAAAGTAAATGAGATTAAGTCTTGCAATCCTTGTTTCTAAGGAGCAGTCTGGTTGTACTTCTTACAAGATAAATTTGTTAATTCTTCTGACAGCCCATGGGATACTCAATACTCTTCACATACCCCATAATTCACATGCATCATTAAAGATGATGCAGAGCTATGTGCAGAGAGAGAAATCATAATTAGAGGAAGATTAATTAATGACTTACAAGGTGCAGTTAACAAAACTTTGCTTTCTGAAAGTCAAAAGGTCTTGAAACACAGATGAAGATTAAAAAAAATACAGACTTCAATATAAATGGCACACCAACAAGGAAAAAGGAGATCACAACTAGACTAATAATCAATATCATCATTAAAGTGGAAATTATTAAAGTTTTCAAGGATTACATTTTACTCAGACCAATGTTCAATGTTTATGGAAACAGCAGTCACAAAAATCAAGGACATAGAGCATTAGGCATATATGCTGTCCAAGACCTCTGGCAATGTCACTGTGATGACTGAAGTGCTCTGACCTCACACACACACACAGAATAAATAAACATCCACTGCCATTGAGTCAATTCTGGCTCATCATGACCACAGGTGGGTTTCCAAGACTGGAACTGTAGATGGGAGTAGAAAGTCCAGTATTCCACCCTCCCAGCTGCTGATGGTTTCAAAGCTGTGGACCATATAGATCTCAGACCAAAGCATAACCACTACCCCACCAGGGCTCTGATCATAGCCAGGCTATTTTTCAAGTGTCCTAAAAAAGGGGAAAGAAAGATAAAGAAGAATTGATATTGTAGTAAATGACATTGAGGTCATATCTGAATGCTTCTTGCTTCCCTATTCACCTACTCTAAGACCAATTATTCTTCCCACAGTCTCATAGTCTACACCCTACTCCTCTTTCTTTGCCTAATAGTGTCCATGCCCCAGTCTATGGTGCCTTTAGTCTCAGTCTCTGCACCATCAGACAGAGATCTAGAACTTGGGGTTCCTCACTCGGCTATTGCTTCAAAGATAGCCCATCTTTATAATCAAGAACACATTGTTCTGACAACCTGGCATTCTGTGATGCTTACCCTCCTGATATGATTGCTGAGGACAAAATGGGTGCATAAGTAAATGTAGTGAAGAAAGTGGATGGTGCCCGGCTATCAAAAGATATAGTGTCTGAGGTCTTAAAGGCTTGATGTTAAGCAAGCAGCCATCTAGCAGAGAAGCAACAAGCCACATGAAAGAAGCTCACCAGCCTGTGTGATCATGAGGTGTTGATGGGATCGGGTAACAGGCATCAGAAGATCCAAAACAAACAAACAAACAAACAAAACATATTGTTGAGAATGAGGGGGTTGGAGCAGAGATGCAACCCATCTGTAGAAAATGGGACTAAAAAAAAAATTAAAAAGAAAAAAAAGAAAATGGGACATCATCTCACAGATGAGTCACAAGGAAGAGATGAGTCAACCAGGGCACAGTATAGCACTGATGAAACCTACAAGAGTCCTCTGGTCCCTTTAGGCTTACTCACCTCCCACTATCATGACCCCAGTCCTGTCTTTCACTGCAGGCTAGACCAGAGCATGTGCACAGGTACAGATAAGATATAAGAGCTCACACCACATGGAATCCAGGAATAGGAACTAGAGTAGCTATACCAAGATGGTAGGGGGAAGTGGGGAGAGGAGGGGAGGAAGACGGATCAGATAACAATGATCTACACATAATCACCACCACCTGCCTCACCCCCTCCCCACCCCACCCCCGCCAAGGGGACAAACAACAGAAGCCATGGGGGAGGGAGACAGCAGTCGGTGTAAGATATGAAAATAATAATAACTTATAATTTATCAAGGGGTCACGAGGTTGGGGGGAAGGGAGGGAAAAAAGAGCTGATACCAAGGGCTTTATAGAAACTAAACATTTAGAAAATAATGATGGAAAATATATACAAATATACTTGATACAACTGATGTGAGGATTGTTATAAAAACTGTAAGAGACCCAAAAAATGATCTCTTACTAATTAGTAAAATAATCTTTTACTAATTTTCTTAAAGTCATCTGTTACAACTTTAGGAATATCCACTCATGTATAAAGAATATTAATAAGAATTTTCTTCACATGAAAGAACCATTAAGTTCTCACAGTAACTGGGTAGCAGGCACATTTTATTTATGCAATGTGCAATCATTAGCTGATCATTTGAAATATCAACACATTATACTTCTTTATTATCAAAATATCATAAATATATCCTGTTTCCAGTGAATTCTGAATCATCTACTTAGTAAAAAAATTATAATGGATTGTATGCTTGGTATTTTAACTACAACGTAAGATTAACATACTGGTACTGTGTTTCTTTCATAAACAGATTACATTTTGCAGTTCATCCTGAAAGTCTTTTTAAACCTTAAGGACCCAAGTGCCAACGTTTCCTAATCTTTGAAACTTATTTAATGCTCTTGCTAATGGTATTGGGATTTATATGTTTCTCAGGCAGTGGGCATGATTCACAAATCACCTTTAGGTTTCTTCATTAATAGGCAAAGCTTTATAGCATTTTCTCTCTTGACATCAACAACTGGCTGATGTCAATATTCTATTGCCTTCTTTTAAATGAAACTCTGTATTTTGTGCTGCCACGTGGAACCACTTTAACAGCAAGGGGAGGTTGTGTAAGATGCTGTCTGAGACTGCCATTTGATGAAAAAGTTGGAGGATGGTTTGAATATAGATGAAAGAAATCACTTTCTTTGGTGGAGTTTCATACCAAGTAAATATAGAACAGCTTAAAAACAGGAAGAGAAATCATGATAATACAACTTTTATTTTTGTTTCATTTTTTAAGATCCTAAAAGCAAGAGAAATATTGGCAATCTAAGCAATATTTAATGTGGTTTTAAAAGTTGCATTAGGACATATTACCTCTCTTAAATCTAAAATTTCAAAGGGATATAATGATGCAAAATTGTAATCAGGTTTCACTGTGGTTTCCTTAGGACTCTGACCCAACACCAACAGATTGACTGGAACACACCAGAAATAATGTTTTAACAAACAGAGGGTTCTATTATATTTTACCGTGCTTTCAAAGGGATGTTGCTCCTAACACACACACACACACACACACACCCCACACACACACAGTTGGTGATGGTGGTGGTTGATTTTATGAGTTAGAAAAGTGGCTAATGTAAAATTTAACATTTTTATCCACAGTAATGCAAACAGATTATTCTAATTTCATTTAATTAAGAATTCCGTTAAGACTGTAATTTTAAAATAAATGTTTTTGTGACAGACATATGGCAATATGAACAAGGCAATATTAAACATTATTGCAAAGTGGTATAAAACAATTTTTTGTCCACAGACTGGTCACTTAAATTTCTGGCTAACTTTCTGAACTCCACTCTTCTGTGGCCTCATTACCTGTACTTACCAGAACTGGAGAAAACTCAAAGGGATAAGGAAGCAAACTAGTTCAAGCAAGTTCAGATCACAATAATGAAAAACAGCAACCAGTCTAACAAAGGAGATTGGAATAGTCAGAGAGATCATGAAATGCAAAGTATTTACATTTCGCTCTAACACAGGCCTGATCAGATAGGTCTCACTAAAGAACGACAGTGGCCAGGCTCCCAGAGGTTAAATATCATGTCCAGCACGAAGCTTATAATCAGAAGCACTGGTGTTCTTTCTTTTTCCTTGTCTGCCTGAGGAGGGAGAGCAGAAAAATATATCAGGAATATTTTCTACTGGGAAATTTGTTAATGTAATGGATAGGATATCAGAAAGTAAGGCAGGAAGCTTTGATTTCAAGTGAAGATCCAAAGAATATGTGGGATTCAATGAATGGCCATACGGTAAGACAAGAGTTCCTCTGTAAGCTTTGCTTTAGTAACTCATCGCTAACTACTAGAATAGATACAGTCTGTAAATACTGAAAAATGCATGTTGATATTTTTGGTCAACTAAGCTAGTGTTTATCGATATTATTTGTGGCAAGAAATTTTCTTTCTTAATGAGAAGTAAACAATGAAGTCCCCTAGCTGTTCTGTAGCCTCCTTCCTTTCCTTTGCCTACAGCCGAAGGATCCTGCAAGCCTACATGCTGAACTCAGTGACAATCCCCCACTATCATTGATGACTCTCGTTCTACTGAAAGGACTTTTGTTTGCACTCAACTCAGGCAGCATTCTGGTCACTTTCTGGCAGTGATATGATTATGGGAGATATTTTGAGCATTTTGTACAGGATTCTAAAAAGCACTACAAACATCTATTGTTGAGTTAGCAGGGTTTTGAAAGCTTGCAAGCAGCCATTCAAGGTATAACCATTGTCTTTTACTTACAGGTAGCAACAGGAAGAAAGAGAGTAAGGCATGAGTCAGGACAATAAGCTGTAAGTCAAAGTTTATTATTAGACAGAGCAGGACATTATATGCATGGCCTTTTGATGATGGATGGAACAACTGTAAAAAATAAAGAAACAGAAGAACTGCATAATATTAATTATTGGAACCTAACTGACATAGAGCACACCGCTCAACAGCACAGTCCGCACTCACGTCATTGCCCATGTATTTGATGTTGACTGTTTCCAGTGAGTTTTAACAGATTGAAACCATGTAGAGTATTGAATCTGACCACAATACAATGATGCTACAAGTCAATAACAAAAAGAGTAAGGAAAGATAAATAAGTTTATGGAAACGTAAACACTCTTAAAATTACAAATTGATTGAGCTACCAAAGAAATCAAATGAATGCATAGGATCTTAAGAATGTAGCCAAAGAGGTAACAACCATTAACTTTATGGAGTCTTAATCCTAGAGTGTACATCATATTATTAGTCTATGTGACAAATTTGGAGGGATATTTAATCAACCCAAAATGATGGTTTAATTGCAGAAAACACTTGTGGGATTGAGCTGTGAGTTGGCCTACCCTCTTTATTCACAGACCATTTTGTTGAAAGATGAGCAACAGACAGCTGATAGCTATTTAAACATAGTCATTTAGCAGACATTTTCTCAAATAAACTGCCTGCCTCTTCAAATAAGCAACTGGCAGAGTTCATTGCCATGAAAAAATATAAATTACTGTGAGGATTAAGATTGTGGAGAACTTTCCTACAATCAGCTTCTCCTGAGTTGAGATAGGTGGTGACACTGACACGTGACCTTCTTGAATGCTATAGGCCAATATTTAGAAGTAATGTGAAATGCAATACTTGGTGGACCTACAGCTTCCGAGTGTTACTAAAAATCCAGGGTAAGTGAAAGAGTCCAATTGATTTTAATGTAATAGAAAAGAGGTATTGATGTGACCACTCTTTGTCAAGTTTGGGTATTGTAGCAGAGAAGTACACTCAGTTTACCTGGAAGAATATTAAAATCTTTTCTCCTTTACTCGAAATAGCCCATAGAGTCATCTTAAAATGACCCTTCCTGCCTGAGCAGTATGCTATCTTAACACCGTCTATGTGGAATCAAATTTACCATCAATATTTGAAAGATCAGATAGAGACTATATGGGCACCAAGTTTGTTCATAAGAAAGGGTCCAAACGGTGTGCAGCTGGGGGACTGTGATCACTGTCACTCAAATGCACGTGTAGAAACTACGTTTCACTATGGATGCTCTCAAAAAAATCAGATTAAGAAAATCTTTCGTTTTAAAAATAAAAAGAGCTGGGGCATGTTTGATAGAAGGTCAACACATCCTTTGAAAAGATCAAAAGCAGTTCCTTCTTGCTAGTTCCCAGGGTCCTTCTGGGACCTGAACACATTTTCTCTGTAGAAATGAAGTTATATATTATTGTTGCACCATTTCAATTCTTAGTCAATAAATTCCTCGAGTCTTGTTTTTGCCAATGCCTTACGTATAGCTCAGACGTCTTCGTCTAGTAACGTGAGTTCTTGGGTTGTTAGTCATACGCTGCATCTGCAATGACTGAGTGTCAACAGGTTGTTTTGGTCAGTGACTCTCTGTATTCCTTCTATCTTCTTTGGCTGATTACTGCATAGTTCTTTTTTCTTTTATTTTCAGTAGAATTCAATACTTCATCTCAAGGCTTAAATTTTTCTTCAGTTTTTTCAGCTTCAAAAATGCAGAACGTATTTTGATTTTGTAGTTCTAGGTCATTATACAATTTATAACCTTTTACTTATTTTCTTAAATTGTCCTTTGAAATTTTCGTCACCAATTTTCCAGTTGCATTAACTTCTCTATGTTCCAGAGCAAATTTCATATTCTCTTTAGAACTTCCATTTTAGTATTAAATTTCTTTCCTACCTTTTCAATGACTATGCTTTGCTATCAAAAATATATTTTTGCATTAATATATCATTAATGAAATATTAATGTCATCCCACAAATTTTTTGGCATTTTGATCTTAGTATTCAATGTAACAGATCTATCCCTAAATTATGGTATAATACATTCACAGTAATGATTTGTCTCTTGTGAACTTTGATTTTTTAATTGTTTTAAATTTTTTCATCTTCAACTTGAAATTGTATATGAACACTTAATAGTAACTATGAACAGTTTACAATTATTAAATATTCCACATTCAACCACAGGCCTTGTTTTGGCTAATAATACTGTACTGCTCCATCATCTGTTTCCACCAATTTAGTGGGTTATATTCCTGTATTCCATCTAGGTAGGTCCAAGCAAATAGTCATTATTTATGTTGTTGATAAAAGGTAATTGCAATGGATAAAATCTTGGTTTTACAAAATTCTATCATGTGATCACCAGCATAATTTCTATCACCGAGGTTGTAGTTTGCAACTACCTATCTTACTTCTCTGTTTACTACTTTTGTATCCTAATTAATGATCATTTATTATCAATGCATCTTGATTGGGAATTTGATCAATTTCAGATTGAAGAAGTTGGTAGAACTCTTTAATTTCTTCCTTATTAGCTTTAGTGGTTGGTAAATAAATTTGAATACCAGTCACATTACCTGTTCTTCCTTGTAGGCAGATGGACATTTTCATATTACGTGCAGCCTTGTACTTAAAGGTATATCTTGAAATGTCCTTTTAATGATGAATGTGACACCGTTCTTCTTCAGGTTGTAAAATCTGCCATATATCTTCAATTCAAAGTGACCATTAGAATTCTATATCAGCTCATTGATGCCTGGGATTTATAGAGCTTACTTAATATCACTAGTCATGCTACTAATACCAATTATTTCACTATAAGGAATTAAAATGTCTCTGAATAAAGAGCCCCACTTGAATCTAAAGTTAAGGACTATACAATAACCCAGATATATAACATGGCTATCTCTGTCTAAAAGTTTAGAGTTTGTCAAACCCTAAGGAGTGGTGCTACTCAATCCAGATGTGTCCACTTGAATCAGAACTGACAAAATGTAGTAACAATGATTGGATAAACAAATCTTAATACACAGCAGGGAAGTAAGAGAGTGATTGCACACAGAATATTTCTGCTTGGTCAATGAAAACTCAATTTGATTGTTTCTCCTAGTCACATCAAAGGGTACTTAGGCATGTGCAGATTAAAAAGCTCTTCTATTTTTCAAACCTTTAGGTTTTCCATTACATTTTGATGACTTCTGATTTTCCTAGATTCATAATTTTTACATTCCACATTTTCATTATTAATGGATGTTTATGAACATTTCGGCTTATTTTGAGGCACGCTTTGAGTGGCACAGTAGACACAAAGGGGCAAAGACTCAGTCGGAGTGGTGCTCTTGCTCAGCCAATGCAAAGTACCTGTGCTAGCTCAATAACACACTTGTCATTGTGCTTTTTTATGTGTGTGCTTTGTTTGTGTGAAATATCATAACTATGGCTCAAAAGGAGTTAGTGCTACCAGAGGAACCATGATACAGTTAAAGAAAGAAAGAAATTTCAAAATTTGCATCAGGTTGCTGCTGGTAAGACTTGGCCGCTGAATACAACATGGCTAAGTCAACATTATCAACCTTTTTGAAAAAAATAATGTGATTAAAGGAGCTAATGTAGCAAAAGATGTGAAATTATTAACCATGAAACCAAGAGCGCAGACCCGCAGAGGTTAACTAGTTACTGTTACTTTGGCTATATCAGAAACAACTGGCAGACATATCCCAGGCAATGATATGGACGAAAATGTGCGGAAGTTGTTTGTTCCTTAGGCAAACAAGACAGCACCACCACCTTCCACGGTTCATTGCCCATGGGAGAAAACTAACAGCTCAGCCACGGGAGCCGATGAAGCAATGGCTGGTCTATCTCTCTGCCTGTGTTAAAGGGACACTTGCCTCCTGTTCCCTGGCTGAAGCTGCAGAACGCAGCAGCCTGCAACGTAATCAGTTACCGGTACTTCATGTTTGCAGCCTCATCCTCCCCTCCCATCTGTGAATCACTTCACCGATGTGTGAATGCTTCTTTTTGAACCTTCAAATTGTGACCTGTCCTTTGTGTAAAACCTGTCACATGTTGCAGGCTACGTGCAGGGAATGCATTTAAACCTGCCCCTTATAAAGTCCGGGGTCTGGAGTGTCTATGCGTCAAAACCACCAAGCTCCAACTTTTGGCTATCCCTTTTACATACAAGTTTCCTCATCGCAAATCGTACCCCTCTCGAACCCGTTAGTAATGTAAGATATGAGCCAGTTATCTGTTAATGATACATTATCTGTTATCTTACAGGTGAAGACAAAAAGCCTCCATAGTGAATTTATAAGTGTAATTTTGAGGCCTCAGAAGCAATTCTTTGGCTTTCTATTATGTTTTATGGGGAAAATAGGTAAAATTCCCCAACTTTTTAGTGTTCCAACACAAATTTGGAAAGAGTTACATTTGACAGCCCATATATCACTGTACTTAATTCACATTACAAAGTTTTAGTACATTACATATTCTATGCCAGACCTAAGTGCTACATTGCTGAACACTATTCAGTACAAACCTGCTCACTTCAAGAGAGTTACTGCCATCACGACAATTCCAATCACGTAGAAAACCTGAACAGACTCAGAACAAAGGAAGATATAGACACGGCCATCACGGAATGCCCAATCAAGAGAACTCCAGCGCCAGATGTCTCGTCTCCACAGGGGAACTCTCCCAATTATACAGTGAAGAGCTGTCACTGACTTTACACAGACTACTCCAGAATATAGATAGGGCAGACAGCAAGTTATCACATCGTTCCATGAAGCAAGCATAACTCCGATGCCAAAAACCAGACAAAGACCCCACAAAGAGAGGAAACTATAGACCAATATCTGTTATGAATGTAGACACAAGAATTCTCAACAAATTTCTGGCCAATAGAAGTCAACAACACACAATCAATTATCATAAATCATCATAACCTAGTTGGATTCATACCAGGCATGGGTGGATGGTTCAACATTGGAAAAATAATCAATGTAATCCACCACATAAGTAAGACAAAAATAAGAACTACATGAGAATAGCAATGCATGAAGAAAAAGTATTTGACAATATCTAAAACAAATATCTGATAAAACCATTAAATAAATTAGGAATAGAAGGGCAATTCAGCATAATAAATGTCATATTCAAAATTCAAATGGTCATTATCACACCCAACAGGGAAATACTTAAAGCATTTTTCCTGAGAATAAGAACTATGCAAGAAGGCCTTCTAGCTCCACACTTATTTAACATCATATAGGAAGTCTTAGATTCATTAGGCAACAGAGAGACAAGTGAATATAAATGGGCAACAAAGTGATACTATTGGCAGACGCTATGATTTCATATAGAAGAACCCCAAGCTCTCCACACACACACACAAATACTGTTGGAAACAATTGAGGGATTTAGCGATAGATAGATAGATAGATAGATAGATAGATAGATAGATAGATAGATAGATAGATAGATAGATGATGGATGGATAGATGATAGATAGATGATAGATAGATAGATAGATAGATAGATAGATAGATAGATAGATAGATGATAGATAGAACAAGATAGAAAACCTAGAAATACAACATCCACCTACACGAAACAACAAACAATAACAAAACAAAACAGAAAAACCTCAATTCAAAAAAGCAGAAACTAATAAAAACTAGAAGTAAAAAAATGTAGGCCAAGGGAAAACAAATGATACGATGTCAAATTTTCACCTAACTTTATTAACAATCCACCATGTGTCTGTCAGTTTGTCGTAATGTGGTGGCTGTGTGTTGCTGTGATGCTGCAAGTTGTGTCCCTGGTGTTTCAAATACCAGCAGGGCCACTCAAAATGAACAGGCTTCAGCAGAGTTCCCAGATGAAGAACAGACAGAATGAGCTGTCCACTTCTGAGGACTTAGTCGCTGAGAGCTTGAGGGATAGCATCATTGTTACCTACTGAAAAACATCATGGATACAAGCAATGCGTTGTCAGAGTTAGGCCAGAAGAAGAACCCCTTAGGTCGGAAGAAACAAAAATTATGACTAAGAATTGCTTTCTCAAGGAAGAATTGACCATGACACAGATTGGGGTAAAGTCAAAACATTCATTTATCTACTGGCGACACATAAAATCCTCATGGAAACTCCTCTTTCCACAGATTGGCTGCTTAGAGATCACACAGTGGGAAGGGGTTACCTCATGGAAGAACACATACTAAACCACTAAGAACCATACTGCATCCAATTTGCCACATGATATTTGCCATCATAGTTAACAACTTTTACAAATAATCTTTCCATGAGTAATTGTCATTGTAAATATCTAATGCAAGGATACAAGTTTTCACTGAGTATAGATGTTTTTACACTAGACTCGATTAACCTCCATATACCTCCTTTATCAAATAGAACACAAATAATAGTACATGACCATATATTTATTATGAATATTAAGATAAACAAAACATGTACAACACATTAAAATACAGTAAATTTATTTTAATGCTCTTCATATTACTTATACTGTTGTTATTATCCTATATCTTATAAAATATTTATATATTTTGCAATATGAAAGCAAATATAGAAACACACCTTACTTTTAGTATTCCTTTTATATATTCTAATTAAAAATTACAGTGAAATATGAGAAATTTTCAATTTTACTTTAAGCCAAATGGGTGTCTCTTTTTCCTCATGAGGCAAAAGTAATGAGTAACTTCATCAATGCATATTTTATTTTGGGGGGCATATACGTGATATTTTGGGGGACACTACACTATATTTTAGAACTAAAAGGCTGGAAAAATCTATCAAGTGCATTACTCTTCATCTTCTGGCTTTAAAATATAAGAAACCTTTAAGCATAAGGAAAACGGCAATCACAAAAGCCAGCTCACTCTATCATTATGTGGTTAATGACATTAGGAACCAGTTTATTGCCCAGAATACACCCTTAAGGACTCAATTGCTTCTTTCTTTTACAACCTATCATTTATTTCATGGACTTATAAATATATACTTGTACATGTATTTACTTGATAACTATGAGTGTGAATTATATGTTAAAGATGTCCTAGGTCTGTGTAAACAATATGCAGCATAGTTCACAATAATGGCTTATGGCAGCCTTAGGAAACTTACAACATGCAAAACCTTAACTAACCAAATCACAGGGCATACTGCAAAAAATATCTATATTAGCCATAAAGTAACCGTGAACTAGGTCTGTGTGATCAATGTCCCTAATGATAATAGCTAGATTAGATAGGGAAGTAATATAACTGTGTTTTACTGGTAGGAGAGCAGTCAAGGTTGTGAAAATTTGAACTATCAAGATGAGAAAGAACAGAGAAGCCAGGAAAGGTGAGATGGACTCATTTTTCTTTGCAAATAATAGCTGAATAGAAAACGGGATGATTGAAACACTAGAGAGAGTTTTAAACACTGTAAAGACTGGACCAGACAGTCTATTTAGCCGATGGTGGTTGTTAGGCGCCCTCGAGTCAGTTCCAGCCCATAGCAACCTGTGCACAACAGAACAATCCTTCCCCAGTCGTGTGCCGTCCCCGCGATCGCTCCAGTTCTTCAGACCATTATTGTGGCTGTTTGGTCAATCAATTTCATTGAGAGAATTCTTTTTATTAAACAATGTTTGCTGCCCCTCCACTTTGCCACACATGATCTCCTTCTCCAGAGAGTGGTCCCTCCTGACAATGTCTAAATTCTGTAAGATGAAGTCTTGCCATCCTTTCCTCTAAGGAGCTCTCTGGCTGTCCTTCCTCCCAGACAGATCGGTTTGTCCTCTCAGAAGTGCTTGGCACTGCCAATATTCTTCTCCAGCATCACAATTCAAATGCATTCATTCTTCTTTAGTCTTCCTTATTCAATACCCAACGTTCCCATGCATATGAGGCAATGGGAAGTACCACTTGGGTTAGGCACACCTTAGTACTCAAAGCAAAGTCCTTTCTTTCAGAACTCTAAAGAGGTCTTGTGCAGCAGACTTGCCTAATACAGCACATATTTTCATTGCCTGGCTGCGGCTTCTATTGTGGAGCATTGATTGTGGAGTCAGCCGAGACAAAATCCTAGCAGATAGTTCCGTACTATTGCCTTCGTCATACTCTGTGCCCATAAGTGCTAAATTTTAAATATAAAAATGACCTCACTTGGTGCACTATCCAACAGAATCACTCATTGGCCGTAAGTTGTTTTTTTCATTTCTGTGTGTGTGTGTGTGTGTGTGTGTATGCTTTAGTGCAGTAATTATTTGATATGGCTCTTTTAGCCATGTTCTTTTTACCTGGTACCAAGGGACTGAGTGATTGTGCTTCCTCTGTGCCTGAGGAGGCTGGGAAAGAGAAATTGAGGGAAGGGTGCCGCTAGGATGACCTGAGTCCATGTGAGAAAAGCACAGCTAATTTTGCTTTTAAAAGCTCTAATGTGATCACTGGTCAATTTGGTCATCCTGCTGAGTACAAAATTAACTACGTCAGCAGCAGAAGGGAGCTGTCACCACTATCAAGAAGGAAGAACAAGGGGTGTCATGCTTCCTTTGGCTCTTGGGACCTTTGGGTTTTGAACATCTTGTTCCAGGGACGGAAAGCTGTAGCGTTGAGAGAAATCAGAGGACTGCCATAGAACTGCATTAGCAGAAACAAGAGCCAGATCATGAGAGTTGTGCGCTTCCTGGCCCACAGAGTAAATGGGCTTTTCGTAGGCTTTTTGCCAGGAAGAGGTTGCCGACAGACCTGTATCCTGAGCATTTCTGACACTGAATTTCCTTAATTAACCTGTTAACTTACTTAACAAAATCCATCCTCATAAGTATGCTTAGCGAATTCTTTGTGACCATTGCAATGAAATGTTGAGCTCAGCTGAGAAGAGAGTGCTATGGGATGGACAACTGGGCTCAGAAGTGGCGAACAATGTTGGAACATGCAGGCATACCTGACTGTTGTCTCATTGGAGTTGGCCTCAGGGTGATGAGTTTAATTCTCTTTTCCAGCAGTTTGAGGAGGACAGACACCATCAATTTCTTATACCTAGACATGCAATAGTTCCCATAAGGACTGAAACTCAGATATTAATCACTGCAGATTCTGATAAGATGACTAAACTTTAACATTCTCTATGGAAGAAGATATCTAATGCCTTCTAATCAGTACTACTGTGTCATAATCAAGTGCATGGCAGTTAATCAAGATATATGGGCACACAATAATACAAGTCGTGACAAGAAAGTAAGAGAGAAGGTATGTGTGTCTACAACCAGCTAGAACAGAAACCAGGTGAAAGATAAGAACACTTGGAAGAGTGTGATTTTATATTATCCTCTACTATAAACATCAAACCTACCAGTTTTGGTAAGGACCAACGGGGTTAAATATAGAAACATCACTTATAGAAACCCGAGGAAGTGTGCTGCAATCCTACCCTGCTCTCCCTTTGGGGCATATTGATTCTGAGGCAGGGGAAGCGGATGGAGCAGAGGGAATGAGCAGAACCTCCAGCAATCTCCAGGAGAAGGAGTCATGATGTGGAGACCTTAATATTTGGAACATATGACTGATTTCCCCATAACACTTGCTATTTCTGACACTAAGAAAAAGACTAATTTATATAAGGAAAATAAATGACAATAATTTATACGACCTTAAATAAATGAGAATAAAAGAATATGACCTCAAAGTACTGAGGAGACAAAAATTAGAATTCACAAAGCAATAGGCTCTTCTATTTAAAACCTGGAAATAGAGAGGAACAAACGTGAACCCATGGAAGACTGAGTCTTAAGAAACATGCACATCGTTCTCAACTAAGTGCAGTGTCTGATCCCCTTGAAGAGGCCAACTTCCTACTATCCTTGCATTGCAGGGGGAAAGACTGCGTAGTCAGATGACATGACACTAGTGACATAATAAACCAGGGCATGGGCTACCTTTGAGGAAGAATGTGGGAGGGTCATAAGAAAGGAACATGAATGCTGGTGATGTTTTGTGTTCTTATACGAGATTTTATTACATGGATATACTAATTTGTGAACATTAATTGAATCATATAGCAATCTTTTTGTCTATGCTTGAATATGTTTTATATTGATTAAAAAATTTTACTCATGAGGCACAGTCTCAAAGGAGATCCCAATACTGGAATGATCAGATACGGGTTTTGAAATAACTGTGATTATAATATGAAGATAACTTAATACGGTATACTTATCAACAGAGAATGGCACGTTATAAAATGAGAATCAGATGAAAATTCAGCATCGTGATAAAAGTGTCATGTGTGTTAAGCCCATTAGACACAGAAAAATGAAGAATCTTTAGATTGGAATTCAAGAAAGTGGAAATTATCAGGAACCTCATTACAAAGAGAGAGAAAAGCAATGCAAAACATGCCCAACGAGCTTGGAAAACGCTGCAATCGCTACCAGCTGATCTGGTGCTCGTGAGTGGGACTCTGCTTCATGGTGGTTTCAATGGCGGATTATTTTTGAAACACAAGCAGTCCCAGGATGATGAACAAAGATGATCCCAAACTGTGCCTTTAAAATTCATCCAGGGCTCCAAACAGTTCTGCCCCGTTCAATCATGGTTGAGGCAGAGGAACTGGGATGAACCTGCTATGTTAAAGTTACAATGAACAAGAAAGATTGCCAGAATGGGAAGCCTTACCACTTGCAGCCTCTATTGAAATGTAATCTCTCTTTTACAGAATAAAGGCGGCACATGAGTTGCATAGCCACCAAATCTCTTGCACCTGCATTTGAAGCAGCCCAAGAAGTGCTACTCAGAGATGGCAGCTGACGGGAGCACTTTGAACGTGTGTCTCTGTGTTCCAGTCCTACCAGTAAGCCAATACCAGGCAACAAGCTACTGAAAGGGTTCGCTACACTTTTCTGAATCACCCTTCCAAGGTTTGACCATGCCAATTCTGGAAAATTCTAAAGTTTTGTGTCTGTTTCTGTGAACTTTGCCAAATCGAACAGACTGGACTAAAGCTCAAGTGGGAGTTTGTCCATGAGTCAGATATTCATAATTCAGGAACTACTTGTAGATTGCCAGAACTTTCTTCCAGGTTGCCTCTGGTAAACTTTAATTGCCAACCTACAAGGTAGCAGCCAAGCGCATTAATCATTTGTTAGAAGTAATATAAATGAGGGAAATTGGCTTCTCAGCATAAATGATCAAAGTCAGAAAACCATAGCCTGGTGCTAGAAAAACAGTGAAAGGAAGCTTTTGCTACTTTAGATTACATCAGCAATAGAAAATGCTATTCCAGAAAAAGGAGTGTTTTTGCCTGCGTGCTTCATGGAGAAAATGGTATCCTCCTTGGGAATTACCCTTCCCTGAACAACCATGAACCTACACAAAATACATGAAGCCACAAAATACATGAGGCAAATGTTGGCAGGGATTGAGAACAGTCAGGGTAGGACTGTAGGTTTTGAGAAAAACACAACTAAATAAAATCTTTACCATTTACCTGCTCTCTCTGTACAGGATATTTTTTCCAACTGTAAAGCAGAATTTTTATTTCAAACAGGGAACAATGGTGCTTCTGAGAGAGGAGACATGCTCTAAAATGTGGGCAACTGAATTGCTGTTAGGTTTGGTGCAAGACATTGAAGAGGAAGCTGTGTAGAAGGGTGACTGACAGAAGGCAATCTATGAACTCTTGTCTGAAAATTGTATTATAATTTTCCAATTTAAGACTAACTAAGGCTTAATAGGGAGTTACTGATATGGGTTTAAGAAACACTAATTTTGAAGGATAAACACTGGTGGTGTGTGTTTTAATTTCAGTCTAGCCATTTCAAGAGAACTCATAAACACCTGTTAATAACTTTTTTAAAACTACATTCAATATCTATTACTAAAAGGATGTAAAAACCTTATAGAAATGAAGAAAACTGTGTTCAAAGACTTAAGAGAAAATATAGTTTTAAATAGTGAACAGAGAAATCAAAACCAGAAAGCTGGTTCATCTTTGTGAATTAAAATATAAAATATTTTATATAAAAACTATTCAACTGATCTCAAAAACAAATTAGAATCAATAGTAAGACAACTCTTTGAACTTGAAAGTAGATCAATACAACTCAGTACAAGATCAGCTTTATCAATGTGGACAACCTCCAATTAGGCCAGCACTTGAAGCTTGTGCCTGCTTTGCTAGCAGAGCATGTTGGCCCTACACTCAAAGCTTTCATAGCTGTGCACCCTTCCTCCGGCCATGCACATGGTCTCCATGCTGTACTTGCCTTCACTTGACCGTACACACCACTCTACCATTTGCCTCCTTATTTGGTCAGATTTTCTGGTAAGAACTCACCCAATTTATGACCAGTGTAGTAACCTGGTCAGAGCCCTTAGCTGTCTTCCTAGTCGCAGCCATCTGCTGTTGCCTCTGCTTCTCTGCACATGCACCTTTTTCCAGGATCTGATACTAGGCTCCTAGGCTCTCCATCACTTTCCATCTTTGACCTATATTTTCAATCTTTGACCTATATTACAGGTCTTTCAGGGGATTTTACTCAGAAGAATCCTTGGTCCAAGCCACTCAACTCTAGGCTCTTGTCTTGAGGTTCCCTCTTGCTTCTTTCTCTCTTCACTAAAAATCCTCCGAATATTTGGCCTCATATAGAAGTAAACTCTGTCAAACCCAAAGCATGGCCCTTTCACCAGGACCATTTGGTATCCAATCCTGTGGGAGAAACACCATGTGCACAATCCCATTGAGTAAATTTTCAAACCATTATTTGAATAACAAATACACCAACTCCTGCATAAAATAGACCAGTTACATGGCAAACTGTGACTCAATCCATCTTTTTGGCGGAATTGTAAACCTAGGGCCTGCAGCTGTGAACAATGCTAGGAGGGGAGATGTTGAGGTAGTCACTCTACATAGACTTTGGTAATTCTTAGAAGCATCTTTCTAGAACTTCTGGACACCCAGGTTCTTTAGAGTCAATTCTAACTCATGGAGATCCCAATTGTGAAGGAGTAGGGCTCTGCTTTATAGATTTTTCAATGGTTTCTTTAAAAAATAATAATAATTGCCTATAATCTCTGCCAAGGTGCATCTGGGTGGACTAGAACTTTCAATTTTTCAATCACAACTGAATATATTAACCAATTACACAACCAACAGCTAATTTCCATACTTAAAAAATAATCACTATAATAGCAATAGTAATACTTTTAAAGCTATCTAGCAAGAAGTAGACATGTTCTAGGGCATTCTTGTTCCTTGCCCTCTCAAAGATAGAAATAAACATCTAGATATTTGAAGTAAAGGAAGTATAATTGATTTTAAGAGATTTATTTAAAAATCTATATAATTCTCAATGGTAAAATCAAGGAACTGAACTCATGAATGCACAGAGACAAGGAAGACTCATTAGGATGAGATTCCAAGACATGCTTTTCTTTATACTGAAACCAAACAAAACCAAAAATTACCCACAAGTGGTAACATTAGTCATTGCAAAGCAATGTTAAATAGAATAAAAATATAGATAAATAATATGGTTTTTAACTGAAAATAATAAATCATTGTAGCAAAGGTATACATTTGTTTTTTAAAACTTAATATTAAATCATTCACACCTTCCAAGCATGCATGTATTTTCTGAAACATAACAAAGTCAACCACTGTCCTTATTTGTTTAAAAATACTTTCTATCATCAGGGTTACTTAGAAGTGTCTTAATTTCAATATATATACATAAGTGACATATTTCAGCTGAAAATTTCCCCAAAATATGATAATATGGTACATAAATTGTACACCAAATTAGATAATTTGATGTCATATCATATATGAAAATTTGATTATAAAAAGCATCAGACATTTTATTGTATTTTAGCACTTCTGCCTGTCTACCTGTTTGTCTTAGTATTGTGGCTGGTGTGTTGCTGTAGGGCTGGAAGTTATGTCACAGCTATTTCAAATGCCCCAGGGTCACCTACAGGGAGTGGGTTTCAGCAGGGCTGGTGTTGAAGAAATGGAAGAATTCTACCGACTTCAGTCAGAAATTGATCAAACGTGCAATCAGATGCATTGATAATTATTGGCTACTGGAATGCAAAAGTTGAAAACAGATAGGAATAATAGTTGAAAAATATGGTCTTGGTGATTGAAAGGATGCTTAACTAAGAGAGGATATATATATAAAATATACTTATGTTGTCATGACCAAACTGTACTGCCTATAATTTTAATTATAAATCTAATATTAGTATAATAATATACTAATTATAAATCTAATATTAGTATATATATATATGATATACTTATGTTGTCGTGACCAAACTATACTGCCTATAATTTTAATTATAAATCTAATATTAGTATAATAACACTTAAAAACCAACCAGTCAAAAATAACAATGAAATGGGATTAACCTGATATGTACATCAAATAATGCATGAGACATTTGAGCAACTCTGTAGACAAGTCCCTCAGAAATAGCAAAGAGGGTAAAGACTTCAGGAAGTAAAGGACAAGGAAGGGGGTGGTTTCAGAGGGAGCTGATAGCAGTGATGCTGAAACAACCCCCCCTCAAGGGGGACAAATAAATACACAGGCTGTAGGTGAAGGGATAAAATGGCAGTATAAGATATGTATAAATAACAATACATAATATATTAAGAGTTCGCTTTGGATTATGTGGATGCCCGTCCTTTGGTGACTGGTGATGGTGTGCATCTTCCATGTGGACTTAGTTGACATCTCACTTAGATAGCTGCTTGTTTAGAGACAAGCCTTTAAGACAACAGATGTTATTTTATTATTATTATTTTTTATTGTTTTATTAGGGGCTCATACAACTCTTATCACAATCCATACATACATCAATTGTGTAAAGCACATTTGTACATTCATTGCCCTCATCATTCTCAAAACATTTGCTCTCCACTTAAGCCCCTGGCATCAGCTCCTCATTTTTTCCCTCCCTTCCCGCCTAAATTGTGAGAATCCGATGTGCAGAAGGCTGACAGTGGGAGCCCAAGATTCATTTGAAGAACTATACAGGAAATAAGCCCGGAGAACTCCCCCTGTATAAACTTAAAGAATGGGAGGAAAGTGGTTACTAAACAGAATGTTTTGGAGAGATGAGTATAGAAAATCAAAGGTAGAAATGTTACTTAAATAGTTAAAACTTTGTCAGTAGATCCCCCTAAGAGGCAGTCTGGGCCAGATTGGGTTTCCAAAATTTTCTGTATTTTTGGTTTGTATTGTTTTGTATGTTCATCCTGAGATGTATCTCAGAGGTGTTATGTCTTGGAGGACACCGTCTTGAAGTTGTGTTATATGGGTTTCCATTTTTGGTACACAAAACCCAGGAATGATGAACCTATAGGGACAGCAAGCAGAATAAAGCTAATAAAGCATTTGAGGAACTTGAACTTGATGTTTTCTCCTATTCTAAGCAGTACTATTAGAATCCTATTACTCTAGACAATCAGGCAATTTCTTTTGTCTACTTCACTCCACAGGGCAATAGGATTCTGTTTATACACTGCCTGATTCTCTTGAACTCAAATTTCTTTATATAAGCTTTAAATCCTTCTTAAATAATTTGCAATATTTTAATGACACTGATGTTGAGTATATTTTCATGTTCTTATTTTCATCTGAATATCTCCTTCAGGTAGTATGTGTTGACGTTTTTGCTCCTTTTGTAATTGCTGCATTTTCTACTTGAATTTTAAGGGTTCGTTTTACATTTTTGATACAAGTAATTTATCAGATATGTTTTTTTATTATATTACTCCCCATTTTATGACTCATCTTTTTATTCTCTTGTATCCTTTGGAGGTTTTTAATTTTGTAAAGGCCAATTTAACATTTTAAAAATAGTTCGTCCTTTTAGTGTTGAAAACATGATTATCAAGTCAAGTTGTTCTAACTTTTCTGCGAGGTCTCAATCTGTTTCTCTCTTAAGCTTGGGGGTTGAAATGCCCTGTAACCTGAACCAGGTGCTGGATCTGAAAGATGTACTGCTTTTTTGTATTACAGTTATCTTTGCTATGTGGATGGAAGGTACGACTTCCAATACTTGTAGTGTTGTACCATATAATCAAAGTCCTCCTAAACAAAGATTGTAGTATGTGTGTGTATGTGTGTGTGCTTAACTTCATGAGGAAATATTGTTACTATTATGTGCCATTGACGTGATTCTGAACTGTAAAAACCCTATGCACAAGAGGACAAACTTCTATGCCTTGTTCCATTATCATAAGCATTCACATGTGAGCCCATCATAGCAGACCCTGTCCTCTGTCAATTTGTCTCATTAATATTCTTCCTCTTTTTCACTGTCCATCTATCAATATAAGACACTGTATTCCAGGGACTAGTGTCTTTTGGTCAAGCGTCTGAAATACATAAGCAAACTTCCTTCATTCTCATTTCTAATGATCATACAAGCTATAGTTCTTCCAACCCCAATTTGTTCATTCCTTTAACAGAGCACATTATAGTTGATATTCTTTGCAAGCACTGTACTTCAAAATCATCAAATTTTGTCATCATCATTGTCATTCTTTCCAATACACAGGAGTAATTAAAAATGAAATTGTTTGGGTCAGACACATCTTGTGGTTTGTTCTAAGTAGCATCTTTTTAACACTTCAAAGGGATTTTTTAAGAAGATTTGCTCATTGCAGTAGGTTTTATTTGTAACTTTGCTTCCATGCATATTGATTGTGACCCAAGCAAAATGTAATCCCTGACAACTTAAACATTTTTACACTTATCATGACATTGTGTATTAATCCAGTTGTGAGTGTTTTTACTTTCTCTATGTTGAGATGTAACTCAACTGAGGGCTAAAATTTTGGTATCTTCATCATTTACTTCAAGTCCTTTTCATTTTCATCATTTATCTCTCCGCCCTTCAATTAACCCCACATGAGTTTATTGGCCAGGTTGGCACAATACACTTTAACTAACTCAAATGATATGGTGAAAATACACAACCCTGACACGTACCTTCCCATTACTAGAGAGCGTGGAGCATCCCCTTGGTCTGTTCTGCCTCCAGACTCGGTCAAGATTCTCTACAAGCACAATGAAGTATTTTGGACTTCTCATTCTTCTTAATATGCTTAATAATTTCTTATGTTTTTTTATGTATAAATGAAATAATGGTAAAATATTTTTAGTATTCTCTTCTTTCAACCAAGATTCATATGATATCAGGAATGATATCCCATTTTTATATAATTTCCTAAATCCTGCTTGAATTTCTAGTCATTCCTAGTAAATATATTGCTGCAGCTACTTTCAAGTATCTTCAACAAAATTTTACTTGCATGTTATATTAATGACATTGTTCATTATTTTCTGCATTTTGTGGGGCCAACTTTTTTTCCCTGGAATCAGTATGCATGTATGAGAGGGTATATCCCCCAAAGAGGAATTGCGTGGGAGAGTGGAGCTTTTGTCCCATTGGGTGAGCATGGAGCAACTCACTTTGAGTTAATGCACCCGGTGGTGTCACCTTTGAAAATTCTCTCTTGTCATAGTGAATTTTTTTCGTGAAAGCAATTTCACTCGAACCTCATTTTTTGTGATGGATGATCTAACGGAACAAAGTGCAGTGGTGAAATTTTGTTTCCTGCTCTGGAAAAATGCTGTAGAAATTGTTGTGATGTTGAGCACAGTTTACAAGGAAAGCAAGCGTTATGTGAAAAACTCAAGTGTACGAGCAGTTTTGTCATTTCAAAAGAGGTGAAATGTTGATTGATGACAAACTTCATTCTGGACATTCATCAACTTCCCAAACAGACAAAAATGTTGACTTGTGCATTTGGAGTTCATTCTAGTAGGTCAGACTGTTAATCAAGCTTTCTATTTAGAGGTTCTGAAAAATTGTATAACAGGGTGCGACAAAAAAACCTGATTGGTGGTAGACAGGGGACTGGTTTTGCCACCACAATGTACCTGCTCACTCAGCCATCTCAGTGCACCAGTTTTTGGTAAAAATCAGCATGACTTTCTTGCCCCACACATCTTACTCACATGCCCACACTCCATGAGACTTCTTTTTGTTTCCAAAAATGAAGAGAGACATGAAAGGACAGAAATTTAATGGCAAAGAAGAGGTGAAGAAAAATCCAAGGGAGGTTCTGTCAGTGATCCAAACAGATGAGTTTGAAAAATGTTTCCAAGAATGGAATTGCAGATTTGACA
>NW_022103896.1:25186852-25188579 GCF_000313985.2 Echinops telfairi
AGGACTTTGTAGATTGGTGTCAGACATATGGGCTAATGTCAGATTTATGGGCTTAGACTGTAATGGGTTGAGCTGCTTTCTTAATGTACAGTTACCCTTTATATAAAACTCTCTCGTATACACTTATGAGTTTCTACGGATTTTTCTCTATTCTACCCAGACTAGACCTCTTTTATTTAGTTGGCCATGTCATTCTCTTCCTAATTTCTTGCCATAAAACAGTGAGCACCTTCCATCCTGCATCAGTTTGTTGAAACATTTCAGTTGGTCTTCTCTCCATTCCTGGAGCCTTTTGAGTGATTTCCAATGGGAGTTCATCCACCAGCACTATATGAAGTAATGTTCCACTAAATTTAGCTAATTTTTCAGAGGGGGATTATCTCTTCCTTATTCTCTGTTGGTCTTACTCTGAAAGTTACACTGGAATCTGTGTGCCAGATGATAATGAACAACAACAACAACAGGAATGGACCCTATTCACAGAAGGGGATGCAAGATAATACACAAGTCCTGTCTTTGGTTTTAAACAAAATTGTCTCGACAAAACACAGCTGAAATAGAATATATGTCTGTTTTGAGATGTTTCATGCAACACAACTGGCTAGGACTAAAATGTCTTCTTGACAGTTTAAATCCAGGGCTCCAAGAATTTCTGCAGACAAAATTATAATGAATTTAAAACTACAGTAAATTAAAACAGAAACATAGCTGATTCAGATCCAGAGAGATCCAATTGGTGGAATTTAGGGATCACTAAGAAGGAATAACTTGATCTAAATTGGCCAGTATAAGTAGCTAAGTGATTACCATATGTAAATGTAAATCCGATCTGGGTAAACATGAAAACTATCTAGATATGTTGCTTGGAATTCCATGGGCAAAATTAATTGAAAATTGATATGCAGGCATCCAACATGCATGATTAGAACAATTTTGAAAAGAGCCAAATAGGATTTTTATGTGGTTTCTATATGTGAACGAGGAGACTAAATTCATTTGTGTGTGTTTTTCATGAGTGGATAATTCTGAACTGCTGTGATTCTTTCCTTATACTCACCCATAAAGTCATTAAGTACGTTTAGATCAAAGCCTACATTCCTGATGTGTATGACAGGAAGGTTAAATCACAAACTGGGCTGTGCTATTGCAGTTTTCACAGAAGGATAGACCTGAGGAAGCTAGAATTAACAAACTGGGAAAGAGCTATGGGGGAAAAAATAGAACACAACAAAGAAATAAATGAGATAAAACAGGTGAAAAAATAATGAGGTAATGCAAATGAGTGTCTAATATTTATCTAAATGACAATCTAGAAGAAAGAAAAAGATAACGTGTGGCTTTTTTCTTCAGTAGAAATGTTGGCACATGATTTCATGTTGCTATTTTTTATTAAAATTTGAATATAATTTTAGATAATTTAGGATGAGCTAATTTCTAAAATTAAAATAACAGTCCCTTCCTCTGGGAGGTTATATAATCGAGTACAAAAACTCTTCCCTAAACTTTATAAATTTGTCTTAAATACTTAAACAGACACAGATACATAAACACACACACTTGTGTAATAATTATATCTGAGTATGGGTGCCATCTATGCAAAGGAAAATTGCATACTCCATTTTCCTCATCATTTAAAATATAAGAGGTGCTTGTTGTAAACATCTCATTTGCTGATATTACGCAAGCGTAAAAGGATCAAAGGAAAGTAGAGCATTGCTTTCGAGTAG
>NW_022103896.1:25190257-25191832 GCF_000313985.2 Echinops telfairi
TGTTTGCAAGACTTTCAATCCTTAAGGAAGTAGGCAGCCTCATCTTTCTCCTGTGGAGCAGTGGGTGCTTTGAGAAGCTGACCTTCTGCGTATCAGCTGAGTGCATCGCCCATTTTACCTTCAGAGTTCCTCTTGATATTCATCTAAACTGATACAAATACAAAAACATATACATACACAAGTGTTTATAGTAAATAGATTTCATTTCTAAATCAAATAAATATGCACATATACTGTAGATACTGGTACACACGCCATTTTCCAGCACATTTTTAATGCAGTTTTTTGTGGTAAAATTGGGTCCTCATGATTTACATTGTACATTGAAATTAAATATTTATACATTTTTAAAAATGTATCTATTATGTTAAAATAGATAAGTCAAAATCCAAAATGAACGTTTCTCCAATATTCTTGCTTCAATTCTTTAGAACTTAATTACCCTGGAACTACTAATAATGTCTGTATTAGGCACAAAAGGTATTTAGGATTTCCTCTTCACATGAGAACTCATTAAGTGTTTTTGCAATTAGTTTTCTAATTGACATTCTATTAAAATGAGTTGAAAGGTAAGAGCATGTTTATAAGTCTGATCAGCAATGACGTACGTAGTCTGTATTTTTATCAATGCCAACTGCTTTGGGCAGTACAATAAATGTAACAAAAGTTAAAATTACTTTCTGCAACATATAAGCTAAATTAATTAGTTTTAAACTCATTTATTTTATTCATCAACATAATTAAGGAATTGTCAGCCCATGTCGTTTTTCTTCTCTTCAGTGATGAACTTCAGTGTTACATATCTTCTGGCAATTATGCTTAACAACATCCATTGTATAAAATAAAATTGAACAGGAGATAATTATTATATATAACTAGGTTGTGAAGAATAAAAAGACATTTCTTTTATAAACTTGAATTATGAGTATGAATTGGACAAATTAACAGCAAACTAGAGATTAGTTCCTCAATTATATTTTTAGCAATGTTAGTCAGATTTCTACTTCATGCACATAAAAACTGTAAAATAGAGGTTAGCTATTATTGCTGCATTGAAGTTGCTTATAAAATATGAAATTCTGGCTTGGTTCATTTGTAGTTTGTTCTCCATAACTCATATTTCACTCTTCACAATATATCACTAAAGGTTTGAGATATAATTCCTGTAATGCATGTACTTTGCTATGATATGGCCAGGTATTGTCTTTGGAAAAGGGGAATGATTTTACTAGTTTCAGCCACATCATTCATTCATTCTCCTGATGGGAAAAATTCTCTTGGGCAGTTTTTTCTAAATCCACCGGGAATGCACATGTTAGTAGTGTTATTGTTTGTAAACAGTAGATTTACATTTTATGTCTTTATTCCTACTTAAATCCATCCTCACAGGAATGCCTCCTAACACAAGCAGCTTCACTTTACTGCCTCATAAAGTTGAACACTGGAAGAACACTCATGTGGAAACAACCTCTCACAAAGGAGAAGCTTAAACACAAAAGCAGCCTTACACAATCTCCGTATGAGTATGAGACAAAGGAGTGGAGATATCCTTCATGTCTTCTTTTACACTGACGC
>NW_022103896.1:25197985-25214914 GCF_000313985.2 Echinops telfairi
CAAGAAGTGCTGTACAATCATGACCAAGATCAATTTTAGAACATTTTCTTCGTTCTTCTGCTCATCATGATTAGCTCCCCATTTCTCCCCAAGCCCCAATGAACCATGGATCAAGTTACTATCTCTATAGATTTACCTATCCTGGATTTCCTATACAGAAAAATATTTAAAAACAAACAAACTAAACCTCACAAGAATAACAAAGTAAAACTGATGAAAACCTCAGTCGATAAGAAAGCAGAACATATTAAGAAATGAAACAAGTATAAATGGATCATAAGAGCAATCTCATAATCAATAGTGTGCTGAATTTTAACCTAACTGCGTCTGCAATAATTCCCTTTCCAGTGCATTCTGAATATTAACAGGGCTATTCACATCCCTGTTCCCTGGTCAGAGGGGATTCACCACAGGCTTAATCTATGTAGAGTTGATCAGGTAAAAAACAAAGAATTAGCAAAACAAGGGCTAATGTGGTCCTGGCCCAGGACATGGCATTTTGCATAGCCCCATATGCATGTGAAAGTTGGACAGTGAGTAAGGAAGACGGAAGAAAAATAGATGCGTTTGGAAAGTGGTGCTGGAGAAGAAGGTGGAAAGCACCAGAAACCACTGAAAGGACAAACCTATCTGTCTTGGAAGAAGTACTGCAAAAATGCGGCTTGAGGAACGGAGGGCAAGACTTTGTACGGACTCTGGATATACTGTTAGGAGAGACCAGCCCCTGGAGAAAGATGTAATGCTTCGGAAAATGGAGGGACAGCAAATAGAGGAAGGCATTCAGGGAGATGAATTGACAGTGGTGGTAACCACGGGCTCAGGTATGGGCACAATTGTGCGGATGGTGCGGGACTGAGCGTGTTTCATTCTATGGTGCATTGGGCTGCTATCCATCGGAAGCGATTCGGCAGCATCTAATAACAACAAAGTCTTGGTGGGGCTGTGTGTCAGCGTTTGGGAGACAGATGGGGCGGCCTGCCCTCGGAAAGGACACTCTCAGACTCTCCAGTAGCACGAAGAGCTGAGTTGCTCTTCGGAAGAAAGGTGAGGTTTTCTGCCAGTAAAGTTGCTGTAAGTCCTAAGTGACTCGCCAGCAGTGGATTTGTGCATTTTGAAGATATTGGTGAGTTCTAGAGGTGCGCTGGTTCAAGGGGTCAGGAGCACACGAAAATGAAGAAGTGCAAATCTGCCAGGTATTCCAGGGGGAAGATGTAAGAGTTACAGACTTAAAATCCCCGCTGGGTTGGTTGCACTCTGTGAGTCAGAGTTACTCAACAGCAGTAGGTTCCAGCATAGCACTGTCTTATTGGGATGATTATTTAATACTACAGAAATAGGCATGTAGATAATTACAGTGAGCGAGATAAATGCTAAAATGGAGGATTGCATGAGGGGCTGTGGAAGCGGAGAGGAGGAACACCACCCTTGGTCTGCCTGGTGAACAGAAGAAAATCATAAATTTATTTTAATGGTGTTCACAGACCATTTTGCAACTCCAGGAGGAATTAATCAATGAAGACAGAGGCATGGTTCATGCTTTATTTAGGTAATGACAGTCTAGAAATTTTAACATCTTAAGCAAAATATTATACGTAAATAATGATATGTACAGTTAAAGAAAAGCATTGCCCACAGGCCTGTATGTCTATGCATAATTTACACATGAGGGATATTGCTTTCTCAGCATAGAAAAATGAGTGGAAGCCAAAAGTAGAAGCACAATTGAATGAACAATAATCACTTTCAATGATTAAATGGTTGGATTATCTAAAACTTTTAGAAATACTTAACATGAAAGCTAATTATTTTGTACATTATCTTATTGCAAATTTAATCCGCCTAAATCTGGTAACACAAGAGCCCTGGTGGGATAATGAGCTATGTGTTAGGTCAGTAACCATAAGGTCAGCAGTTCAAAACCAGCAGCTGTCCCATGAGAAAGATGAGGCTATTTCCCTACAGATGTATAACCTCAGAAACCCACAGGGGTATTTCTACCCTGGTCTATAGATCACGATGAGTCAGAATCAACTCAATAGCAGTGATTTCAGTTGACTTGAAAACAATAAAATCACTCAGGGGAAAAATTATAAGTACATTACAAGGGTTACAACATATAGTATTCTATCTTCTAATACATTCCACTGTTATCACTTGGTTACTCTATATTACAAAAATATAAAAGAGCAGATTTTAATTTACATCTTCAATATTTCAAGGAGTTATTACTATAAGAAAAAAATCCAATGCTGCAATTTGAAGGAGAGCATTACCTTCAATGGAGGACTGCTCTTTCAGAATACTTAACCAGGCATCACAAAGGAAATAAAATAAGGTCACTGAAATTTCCTGGTCATTGAAACTCATGCCTCTAAAGGAGTCTCTAATGAATGGGGAATCATTGTAATTGCAAAGGGTTTTTTATATAATTACATTACTGCCACATGCCTATGTTATCATTAATAAGTGTCTTAAGAATAAATAATGGTTTTAATTGGTACTTTGCAATGAGTAGGACTAAAGATATTGTGATTACTTTTATATTTCAAAAAAATGCAATTTTTAATTCATGTGGTTCTATTTTTATCTGTTTTCTATTTCACTGTTTACCTCAATCCCAAGGTAAGCACAATGATCATGTATTGCTTATACCATAAACATCTCTTTGTGAAACTATAACCTTACTTCCAAAATGCACCTCTTCTATTTCTTTTTGTATGCAATTCCTGCAGATTATGATTAAAGTTCTGCCCGGAGTTTTTAATTGCTATTTATGGCACATCAGGCTTTGTAAGTAACAAGCCAGCTATTACAAAATCAGTGCTATATTTATTTTGAAATGCTTTGTTAATATTATTAATATTAACTTGTTAATATTACTTCATATAATGAATTTTATTTCTGACATTTGATAGCCTCAAGTAGACTTGAAAGGTTAAATTGTTCTACTCAGGGTAGGCTAATTTTCATATAAATCTCATTATTGAGCACATTAATCATATCATCTTTGGTCTCAGGTACCCCATTAGAAAAATTAGTTGGTAATATGGAAATATTTCAAAGAAGTCCAAAGTGTCAATGAATGTCATTGTTCTCTTAGGTAAGTTAGACTAAGTTTTCAGATAAGTAAACAACCGTAAGTGAGAATGTCATTGAGGTTAATAAATATCAATAAATCTTTGCTACTATAATGAGGATAAATGTGTATAAAAGAAATCCATCTACACATGTAAAAGTTAATTAAGAATAAAACCATTTGTACTATCAGAGGATCTTAAAGAAATTTCAATACGCAAATATACAGATTTTAAGATATAGCTAGCATTTAATCAATCCTTATAATTATTAAGATGATTATTTCTATGCTGATAATTTAAAAATAAAACAAATAAAAGTACCCCTCTTACTGTCTGTGGATCAATTAAAATGATTTAAAATAAAGAGAAATATGTTATTTTTTTTAATAATTGCTAGCACAATTTAGAATTATCATTCTATTCCATATGCATAATGACATATAAAGTTCTTGTAGAGAATTGGTCCTTATCAAATAATAGCATAAAAGACAACAAACTTGACGATTTAAACTCCCTAAAAATAAAGAACTCCCTGAAAATAAAGACAATATCTTTAATATGTTAATTTTTTAATTTAAAAAAGTGTAAATCTTGTAATTTGTACTAATGCATTATATGTTTACAATAATTTTATAGTTTGTGTATCATCTTTTTATATTCCTTATATATAAAAATCAGATTATTATTTTATATTGAAAGATTGAATGAAATAATTTCTGTATTTTTATATAATTAAACATAATATATCAGCATTACTCTATATAAAACATATTTAGATATAATAAAAATAGAAAATATTGCTACTGCATAATGGCAAATATTCATGAAAGGCTAATTAGTTTTGTGATCATATTTTTGAAATTTATTTTTATCACACAGAGGCATTTGACAACTCCTTTCATCGTTAAAATAAAATAATCTATAAACCAAACAATACTTTCAGAATGTAAAATGTCATTATCAAAAAACTTTCAACTTACAGAAGCATTTTCACTCAGATATTATATTTATGTTAAAATTTCTTTATACCGGTAATTTAAATTATTTAACAAATAACTTATATGGTGCTTAGTTCATTCAATGGAAGATTCCAATTCCATGAATAAATAATACATCCTTTAATCTTCATATCCATTCTATGAGTTAAGTACTGTCCTAACTTTATCTTGGAAATGAGGAAATTGACACTTAAAAGTGAAGTGATTTTGCAATTTCACATAAAAGACATAACTAAGATTTACACCTAGTTGGCTTGGCTCTAGAGTTGGTTCTTAAATGTCCTGCCATGTTACAAATTGAATTTTATGTGAAACATGGAAATTCTAAGAACAACTTTTGTTCTAGTCCAAGTCTTCCTTGTCATTGATGGCATTCCTACTTTCTCTCATTTTGTCCCCTTCAAATGCATTTAAAATATCTCTTTAAAAATTGTATAAAACATGTAACTGAGTGATTAAGACATTTCCTTTAGTTTCCCAAAAAGCACTGAAATAAACCTAAATTCCTTAGCAAGGCAAATCTCACACTTAGATTTAATGGTCAAATCACGGAAACTGATTATCCAAAGGCGGCGAGGGAGAGAACATGTACGAGTCCATTAGAGTGAGCAGCATTCACCCACTAGCATCCACTGGCATTCACTGTCCGAACACGGAGCATGCCCAACTGAAAACCGTGGTCGTCGTGGTGCTGGTGGTGGTAATGGGGCTTGAGTTTACGATGTCAATGATAGCCCCACACAACTAACAAAACTGATTTTGACAAAGAAGAGCAATTCAAAGGAGAAAGGTTAGCATTTTCATCAAATGGTACTAATACTATTGGACATGCACAGACAAAATAAGTGTATAGAGCTACAAGTAGATTACATTGGGAATAATAGCTTCATATTTGGATGTTATGCTTAATAAGTGTTTCCATGATTTTATAGCAATCTATTTTTCATTCACCCTTTCTATCTGAACTATACCTAAAATGACAGATTCAAAGAAATCAACAATCATGAAAGTCTTTCTAAATGGACAGCATTTCAGGGAACGTTGTCATTAGGTGCTGTCGGAGTCCGTTCCAACAGAGTCCCTATGAAAAACAGGACAAAACACCGTCTGTTCCTGGGCCATGCTCACACTTGTTCTTAGGTTTGAGTCTATCGTTTAAGTCACTGTGTCAATCCAGCTTGTGGAGAGCGTTCCTCTTTTTGCCTGTCCTTCCACTTTACCAAGCTTGATGTCCTTTTCCAAGGATTGGTCTCTCTTTATATCATGGTAAAAGTATATGAGACTAAAACTTGACACCTTTGCCTCTAAGGAGCCTCATGGCTGTACAGTAGAATCCTGGATCTCGACACTAATCCATTCTAGAAGGAGCATTGAGATGCGATGCAGTCAAGTTTCCAATCAATTTTTCCCATAAGAAATAACTGAAAACAGATTAATCTATTCTCTACCACCAGGTTTTTATCCTACCCTTGTCTTTTTTATACAAAACATTACACAGGAATTTCAAAGTAAATAAGTTCAGAGTTAAATAATATCATTTAAATAAGAAACACAACATTAAACATGTTGTTACCAACTACGGGATGGCCCATACCTTCAGACTGATGTATCTGTGGACGCGGATGTGGAGAGGAAGGATGGAGAGAGAGTCATTCTTCCATAAACTCAACTGGTAGCTGCTTTTCAAGAGTATTTTCCCCTTCTTTGCCTTTTTTCAATAGGACCTGGCTGGTTTTCTCTAAAAACAAAAAACAACCGTGTAATTTGGTCTGCTGTTGGCATTTCCTTAACTGTTTTCTAAAACGGTTTACTAAATTATCATCAACAGTATTGATAACATGGTTAACCAGTTCCTTATCATGATGATTCTTTTCAAAAAACCCTTTCTTAGGACCAATGTTTTCTATCTAAAAGCAGTAACAAAAGCCACAAAAAATAAGAAAATTATAGCAAAACGCTTGGAACACTGCAAATGGTATAAACAATGCATACTAATAACGCGAACTAATGCAGAGTGACCGAAACATGAACTGCTTTTGTTTATAAAAATCAGGTGCATCGGATCTGATTCCAATGTTTTGTTCAAGCTCTAGTCCAAAATTTTCTCGACAGTTCACATCGAAATCTGATTATGTCAAGTACTGATGCAGTGGAATACCAGGTTCAACTGGACTTCTTCCAAGACAGATTTATTTGTTCTTTGGGAAGTCCATGGGAATTTCAATAGTCTTTGAACACAGCAGTTCAAATGTAGTTGTTTTTCTTCTGTCTTCCTTACTCAATGTCCAATTTTCATATGCATGTAAAGCCATGGAAAATACCATAGCTTGGGTCTGGTGCACTTTAATCCTCAAAGTACCATTCTTGCTTCCAAAACTTTGAAGAGGCCTTGTGCAGATTTACCCAATGCAATGCATCATTTGATTTCTTGACTGCTACTTCCATGAGAATGGAAATTGAAGCCAAGCAATGGGAAACTAAATGTTTTTTCATTTAGTGTTTCCAAAATATCTATGAATGAACATAATATTTTTTGCTGTTAGGCTCTCTCTGAAGCCTTTTCAACTCATAGCAGCCCTTCTTTGTATTACAGAATGAAACACTGTCTGGCCCTTTCCGCGCTTCACAATTGTTGCTCTTCAATGTCTTGTAAAAGACAGTGTGTCATTTCATTTTCTAGAGCTTCTTCAATTTTTAAAGATGTGTGTGCTAGCTCTCTACCAAGTATAATGTTTTCTCCAATGACTTGTACCTGCTGATCACTTGTGGAAAGTATGTGAGACAAATTTAGCAATCTTGGCTACAAATGAACATTCCATACATACTTATTCAAAGACAGATTCATTCTCTCTTTAGTAGTAAATAGCACAATCAATATTTGTTTTACAAACAGCATGTTTCAGTGGTATGCATTCTTCTTTGGTCTTCCTTATTCATTACCATATTTCACATGTGTAAGAGGCAATTGAAAATACTGTGGTTTAGGTCAGGTGCACCTTGGTCCTTATCAGGCCATATTCCTTTGTTCTGTTTGATCTATTGTATTTTGCACTATTCATAGTTTCTTCATGAGCAAAAGTGTCTGGTATTCTCGTTCTTCGCAATGTTTACCATCAATTGTTATGATCCACTCAGTCAAATGTCTTTGCCTAGTCACGTGACTCAGGAAAACATCTTTCTGGTTTTGCATTTTTTTAAAGTCCCGATCACTGTGACATCTGCAATGATTTTTGCTGTTCTATGGATGCTTTTGAATCCAACTTGTATTCCTGATGGTTTTCTGTTGATGTATTGTTACAACCACATTTTAATTATCTAGCACAATGTTATTGGTATGTCATGTTAATAATATTTTTCAATAATGTAATTCCTATATATAGCCACCATTTATGTAATTAAAATAATTACTTTCAATGAAAAAACTGTTCATCTTGCAAAATCTATCGTGAGATCATCATTGTTTCTATCACCCATCCAAACTTCCCAATTAGTGATCCTACTTGCTTCCAAATTTCACTAATACCAGTGATTATCCATGCATCTAGATTGCATGTATCATCAACTTCAGACTGCATAAATTAGTAAAAAAAATCCTCAATTTATTCATCATTGACATTAGCGCTTGGTGTGCAAGTTTGAATGATAGCCATATTTACTTATAGGTCTATGAATATTAGCCAATCGGTGGCAATATTGTAGTTCAGGACAGGTCTTGAAATAGTCTTCTTTATATTGAATGTGAAGCCAACCCTCTTCAGTTTTTATTCCTAGTGTAGTAGACTACAGAATTGTCTTATTAACATTGTCCAACATGAGCCCACTTTAGCTCACCAATCCTTAGAGTACCTATCATTAAGTGTTCCATTTCATTGTGACAACTTCTATTTTTCTAGGATTCACTCTTTATATATTCTATGCTCCAATTTTAGTGCACATTTGCAGTTGTTCTGAGTCGTGCCATGTAGACAAAGAGGTCCTTAACATTGTGCTCCATTCATGTCATTAACCAGGACTCTGCTTGAAGAGCCACTTCTTCTTCGGTACTCTTTTGAGTGTCTTCTCACCTAAGCGGTTCATCTTCTGGCATCACATCTGCCATGGTTCCTATGCAGAGGGTTTCTCTTGTCCGTATTTTCATTCATTTTTGGATGTTCAACACAGCACCTTCTTCCTAAACTTAGTCTGAAAACTCTGCTGAAACTTCACCACAGGGGCTGCAAATATTTGAAATACTGGTGCAATCACAGCAATGTGTAAGCTAGTAAAGTATAAAAAACTGACACAAACCCCACAGAAATATATGCCATGGCAGATATTATTTTATAACAACAGCAGCTTTTCTACTATTCATTCTAGAATGTGCTGAAACATTAGCATGACAATAATTTTTTTTCAAAACTGAAAGTGTTGATAGTACAATTGAGCTATTTACACTTGAGTTAAATTTCATTTTCCTTTATGATCTCAGTTTTCAATAAATGTTTAGAAATCCTGGCAACAACTGAGCAAGAAATATATCTGATGTGGATATCTTGTCAAATAAAACAAAGCATTATATTCCTATGCCAGACTACTTAAATTCAGTTTCAAACACAGAAAACAAAATCATTTGGTAAAATTAGACAACTTTAAGAGAGCATGCCGAAATATACTGTCTACATTTTAATGTCCTTGAAATCATATAGATTTATTCAAATGACACATTTGTTTAGTCATGTATTCATTAAGCAATTATGAGCATTTGCTGTGTGCAAGCCCTTTTCTAGGTGCTGGACACAAATGAACAAAACAAAAATCCCATCCCTAGTCTTATGAGGCTGATGTCCCAGTAGAGGAAAATTGACCAAAAAAAATAAGTAACTAACACTATATATTATGTTGAAAGGCTATGGTTGGAAGGGGAAAAGTTGATAAATGAGGGAAAATAAAGGTATGTAAGATGATATAGATTGACATGTAGAACGAAGTAGAAAGCTGCTTGGAGTGTAGATAATGATGACTGGAATACATGTTGATTGTTGTTGTTCTATGATACCTGGCCCCAGTAGCTGGCAACCTTAACAAAAACATGTTTCAGTGGACAAATATGGAGCCACAACTCAGACTGAAACGGACTGCATTATAAATGGTCCTGATGGAAGTGCCATTCACCCTCATAGAATCCCGGTGACTCATTGCAGAGGCACATGGTAGCAACTAGAGGAGAAAATAGGGGAAATTAATGATCACATTTGATTTCTTGCTACAAGGCACTGCTAAATGGAAATTTCCACTCTACCACAAATAGTAAATAAATCAGAATGTCTAATGGTTATGAGTAAGGGTTTGGGGGTAAGATAAAAGGGTCAGGTCATGAATGCTTCCCTAGCAAATATGTGACCTTGACCAAGCACATGCATTTGTCTTCCCTGTTGTCAGTCTATTGTTGTCAGTGGCTTCTTCCTCTGCATTGGAAAGTGGAGCCCTTCCCCTTTGTCTGTTCCTAGTCTGGAAGTTCCGCTGAAACCTGTTCACTTGGGTGAACCAGCTGGCATTTCAAATACCAGTGACATTGCTTCCAGCATCACAGCAACACACGAGTCACCACTGTATGACAAACTGACAGAAAATTGGTGGCAAAATATTTAATGGTGCAGGAAGCATCAACAAAAGATGGGATGAATACACAGTTACTGTACCAAAAAGAACTAGTAGACAGTCTACCGCTTCGTGAGGTAGCATACGAGCAGGTACAGATGGTGCTGAAGGAAGAAGTTCAAACCACAGTGAATGCATTGGGCAAAATCAAGGCTCTGGGAATTGATGGAATACCTATGGACATGATTCAGAAAACTGAAGAAGCTCTATAAGCATTCACTCATCTATACCAAAAAATTTGAAAGACAGCTACTTGGTCTACTGACAGGAAGAGATCCATATTTGTGTTAATTCCAAAGAAAGGTGACACACTGTAAGACATACTCAAACTATAGAATGATATCATTGATATAACACACACAAGTAACATTTTACTAAAGATCATCCAAGAACGATCACAGCAGTATATTGACAGTGAATTGCCAGAAATCCAGGCCAGATTCCGAAGGGGATGTGTAAAAGGGGATATCATTGCATATATTAGACGGATCTTGGCTGAGCTTACCAGAAATATGTTTACTTGTGTTTCATTGACAATGCCAATGCATTTGATTGTGTGGACCATAATAAATTTTGACTAACCTTGAGACGAGGGGAATTCCAGAACACTTTATTGTGCTCATGAGGAACTTGTACACGGATCAAGAGGCAGTTGTGTTTCCAGAATGAGATACTGCTAACAGAATCTGCAAGTGTTAACAGATACTGCGTGGTTCAAAATCAGGAAGGATGTGTGTCAGTGTTGTCTGCCCTCGTCATCCTTGTTCAACCTATATGCTGAGCACATCACGAGAGCTGCTGGATTATATGAAGAGGAGTGCAGCATCAGAGTTGGAGGAAGGCTTATTAATAACCTGCACGGTGCAGATGACTCAACCTTGACCACACAACCTTGCCTGCTGACGGTGAGGAAGACTTGAAGCACTTGCTGATGAAAACCAAGAATTACAGTCATCAGTGTGAATTACAATTCAATTTAAGGAAGGCCAAAGTCCTCACACTGAAGCAATAAGTAGCATCAAGGTAAATGGAGAAAAGGTTAACGTTGTCAAAGATTTTGTCTTGCTTGGCTCCACAATCAATGCTCATGGAAACAGCAGTCATGAGATCAAAAGACATATTGCATTAGGTTAATCTGCTGCATAAGATGTCTTTAGAATATTGAAGAGCAAGGATGTTACTTTGAGGACTAAGTTGTGTTTTACACAAGCCAAGTTATTCTCCATTGCCTCATATGCTTGAGAAAGTTGGACCCTGAATAAGGAATATCGAAGAAAAATCAATGCTTTTAAATGTGGATTTGGGGGGAAATATTGAAAATACCATGAATGACTAAGAGGACAAACCTACGTGTCTTGGAAAAAGTACTGCCAGAATGCTGCTTAGAGCCAAGAATGGCAAGACTTTGTCTTACATACTCTGGACATAGTCAGGAAAGACCAGTCCTGAAGATGGACATCATATTTGGTGATTTAGAGGGGCAGTAAAATAGAGGAAGGCTCTCAATGAGATGGATTGACACAATGGCTGCATCAATGGGCCCAGGCATAGGAACAATTGTCAGGATGGCTCAGGACCTTGCAATATTTTGTCCCATCATGCACAGGGTGGCTATGGGCTGGGGTGAACTCAATGGTACCTAACAACAACAAGAGTCAGTTACTTCTCAAATGTGTGTTCACTAAGCCTCAAACTCTGAATGACCCTTTATCTCTATTTATGTCTACTTCCTAATTTTATGTGCCTTACATCTAAGAATGCTGGTGGAGCACTTATTGTCCCGACCACCACAGCCAGCACAGTGATTCAGACTCATAGTGGCTCTATGGGAGGAGGAAAACTGTGTCTTCGCGTTTTCTCTAAGTCGTTAAGGCAGTCGTCAACCTTATCTTTCCCTTGAGGGTGACGAGGGGGTTTGAACCACCAACCTTGTGATTACCAGCCCAATGATAAAGCCCAAGAAGCTACCATGATGCCTCCCTTTATGACATGGGAAATGATGCATGAAGTCTAATTCTCTTAATAGTTTCAATTATATTTATTATTATTTCTCTCTACTTATAGTTGATAACTAACATTGGACAAAACACCAAGAACCAAGGATAGTTTTCGAAACTCTTTTTTTCATCATATGTTTAAATAACATAGTTATTTTTCTTGGATTTTTTTTTGTACTGAATTTTGTCCATATTCATAATCTTGGCATCTAGTATTTGGAACAATTGTTTTCAACACAGGAAAGGTCAAACTTGAATGAAGGGAGAAGTAATTCTACAGAGCACCACTAGAGGACAGAAGATAGTCAGGCAACATCTGAGATGATAGTAATTCAGGCACCAAATAGTCTGGATACCAGAGCTGGTTTCTTTACTTTGGGAGACTCAGGACCAGAGCCAGATAATTATTAAGCTTATCACTGGTTAGGTTAATAATGGGTCAGGCATCTTTCCCAGCCAAAGCTTACTTTCGTTTAGAAGACAGTAAGAGGGTGGAGGTGAGGCTCTGTTCATTTTCTCCCTTTTTATGTATGCTTCTAGTATCGCTTTCACTTAATTCTGCATTACACTATTTAGTTGTTTGCATGAATGTTTCTCATCACTTCCCCAATATGTAAAAGATAGTCAACTGGGGCTATATCTACTTTCAATTATTTCCCATCATTTATTGTAGTAAGGAAGATTTCAGCTCTCATCATTATGGTAAAGAAAGAGAGAGGGCCAACAAATTTACGCTCAAGGTCTGAATGAGAAAAACCAATACGGGAAAGGCATGCGCGTGTTTCTGTGTACTTTTGAAAAGGTCTGGGCATGGTGAAAGCCAAGATCAATCCCCAAATGAGCAAGCCCTAACTGCTGTGAAGAGGTTCAGTCTGCAATTCACAGAGGCAGTTCTACCCTGGTTTGTTCCAGTCGGAATTGACTCAAAGCAATGAGTTTTGGTTTTGTTTTTTGGTTGATTTGGAATTGATTCAACAGCAATGAGTTTTGCTTTTGATTTTTGGTTAGAGAACATGATTTTAATAAAAGAGAACGTTAAGGATCCATTTATTCAGCATCTAATATGTACCTATGTTACATCCATTGACAACATTATTTCGACTACTTCTTCCAAGGACCCTTTAGGATAGGAATTCCTTCTGCATTTTACAAATGAGAAAAATGAGATCCAGTAAGTCTGAGTAACTGGTCTACCATGACAGAGCACGTGTATACTGGGACCATATTTAAAATATGGTCATTATGATTCAAGAATTTATGCTGTTTCTGTTAAAGGCATTGGACAGCTACACTATAACATATCAAATTGTTTTGGGCACTGGGATGAGACAATACATATTTATTGGAAAAAATTTCTGTCCATAGAAAACAGAAGCACCCAGGAACACACTACACAGTCAGAGCTGTTTCCCATCTTAGATCCAACTGACACCGTGAGTGAACACAACAACCAAGGCATCTCTGTGGCTGAGGTGATCAACTGCCTCAAGGGCTCTTATAATATGACGCTCGATCACCCTTTCCAAGAGTTACCAGGAGGTAGAGTCTCTTCATCTTGGATTCCCTGCATCAGAAAGCAATGAATGTGTTTTGATATTGCGTGTCCCCATTCTAGAGCACACTTTATCAAATTGCAGTCCACAGGGCCTGCCTGTCCGAGTGTGTATACGGCTTGTGAGCTATGGATGTTTCACATTTGTAAATGTTTGATACAAAATCAAAAGACAAATATTACTCTGTGAAACTGTAAATTATGTAAAATTAACATTTCAGTGCCCATAAGGTTTAAAAGCAGCAGATACTAGACATGACAAATATTTCTTGAGAAAATGGTGTGGAGAGCCACGTCTGAACTCCTTCAACAACACAAAGGAGAAGGGGAATTCAACTTCCTATCTGTCCTGAGGGGGATTCCTTTGAAACAGAGATCAGAAAGGCCTTTACCTTCTATTCTTCTTTGCTCTATTTCGATATCAAATGTCCCTCGCATGGGGCACTTTTCTTCTATACTAAATTTGATAATCCACTGCAGTGACCACAGCGATTTCGAATATATTATTCATGATTATGAGGTTTATTAGATAAAAAAGTTAAAAGGTGATAAGTCAAGATAAAAAAAAACATTAAAGATACAGCTGTTTATCAAGAGCTGCATTTTTTCTCAACTCTGGTACTTGGCCTCCCAGTCGCCCAACTCCTCAGTAGCTGTCCTACTCTGAAAAGTGGTAGCAAGCTCCTTTACCAGTAAGTTACCAAACAACGCCCATCTCTGCCAGGCAGCCTCCTTGCCAAAGGCCCTCAGCTTTCCTCTGTGTGGGCTGGCAAGCCCACCCCTCTGATGCTGCTGACACTCCTTCGTATCTCCGATATGCTTCCCTCCGGCTTTTCTTTCAGTCACCATGAGATTCTCTGTTTCTGATCCAGACGTTCCTCATTTTATACCCCCAAGCCCATCTATTCATTGATCAAACAATTTCTTTGAATGGTTTTAGCCAATCATTTGGTGGCCATTAAAATCAATGTGGATAAAAGAGCCATACTAAGTAGTTTCATTTCACCACATTTTCAAACTATATATGTTTTGAAGCTATACTTATTGATATGGATACCGTGGCTATAAAAATAGAATCAAATAAAGGAATGATTTTGAGGAGAGTAAAGGATCAGGCAATGTTTTTTTTTCCTTTGAACCATTTCAATAGCACCTAAACATAGCAACAATAAACACTGAGAGAGAGAGAGGAAGGCTTCAAAATTTTTCTTTGAGCAATAGAAAACATAAAATAAAAATATAATGGGATTTTCCCATGGAGCTTTGGTATGTGTATGTATATGAGGGGATACCCAAACAAAACTAGTAAAAAGCTCCACTGGGTGGACCTTTTGTAGTAAGCATTTTTCCACTAGGCAAGCATCAAGCAACTAGCTCTGAGTTAGTGCACCCAGTGGCATCGCCTGGAAATGTTCTCTCTGGTCACAGTGAATTTTTCGTAAAAGCAGTTTCGCTCAAACCTCATTTTTTGCGATGGCTTATTTAAGAGAACAGAGTGGGGCTGTGAAATGTTGTTTCCTGCTTGGGAAACAAAATGCTGCAGAAACTGTTGTGATGTTGCATATACTTTACAAGAACAGCACTATGGGGGGAAAAACTTTAATTTAGGAGTGATTTTCTCATTTCAAGAAAGGTGAATTGTTGACTGATGACAAACATTGCTCTGGACATCTGTCAACTTCCCCAAGGGATGAAAATGTCAACAAAATTTGTGCACTTGTGCTCCAAGGCAACTGACGGACCATTGAAGAGACGGGAAGTTCTCAGGACTATCTTGGAGCTCAGTTCAATGAATTTCAAAAGACGATTTGGGAATGAGAAAGGTCACTGTGAAATTTGTGCCTCAGGTTCTGATTGACCAGGCAAAAGAGCATGGAGTGGACCTATGCTGTGCTTTGAAAGAACAGCTCCAAAGTGATAGACGTTTTTTAAAAAGGTGATTATTGGTGATGAGACATGGTGTTATTCTTATGACCCCGAAAGCAAACATCAATCAATCAATCCAGTGGAAGATGCAATTGTCACCTTGCTCAAAAATAGCTCATTAAGTGAAATCAAAGACCAAGCAGATGCTCGTTTGGTTTTTTGGGGTTTGTTTTGTTGTTTTTTTTTATGTGTTGGGGATAGTGTATTAGGAGTTCATTCCATCAGGTCAGAGTGCTATAATCAAACTTTCTGTTTTGAGGTTCTGAAATGATTGCATAAGGTTGTGTGACAAAGAAGGCCTGATTTGTGGCAGACAGGGGACTGGTTTTTCCACCACCACAATGCACCCACTCATGCAGCCCTCTCAGTGCACATGTTTTTGGCAAAAACCAGCATGCCTCTCTTGTCCCACACACCTTACTCACCTGACCTCATTCCATGTGACTTCTTTTTTTTTCTAGAATGTAGAGGGACATGAAAGGACAGTGATTTTATGACATAGAAGAGGTGAAGAAAAAAACGAGGGAGGTGGTGTCACCACCGAAATAGATGAGTTTGAAAAATGCTTCCAAGAATGGAATTGCAGATTTGACAAATGTGCTAAGTATAATGGAGAGTACTTTGAAGGTGATAAGGCTGTTTTAAAAAAGAATTAAATACATAGCTTTGGGGCACAAATTCCTTCTTTTTTTTTGGTATCCCCTTGTATATATAGCCATTATGTCAATAACTTTAAATTTTATTGAAATAAACAATACTAACATGGTATTAAATATAAAAAATAAAACACAGATAAAATTAATTATGTGAACAAAGTCATGTAAAAAATGTTCAAAGTGGGGAAAACAACCTGATGTTAAAGTAGTAGTCTCTGCATACCTTTGGGTAAAACTATGAAATTATTTTATTTTTTTTAAATTCCCATTGTGTATTATCGTGAGGATATTTCTAAATAAAAAACAATTTACTCTGAAAATATACCTAAGTACAGTGACATTGCTGTAAATGATTGATGCTCATGAATTGTCGGCATCCTGTGAGCTGGGCTGGTAAGTATTCTGACCTTAATTCTCGGATAGAGCTATTCCTTGTATTAAATACAAATTCTTATTTATTTTTTGTGTGTTCTAACTGAGTTCATAGAATATACCAAAAAGCTATAATCTGAGGGAAAAAATCATGATTTGGCTGAAGGCAATTCTTTGGTTTCGTTTTGAGGAAAAGTAGGTTGTCACAAACTCTATTTCAAAAGACATGCCACTCAAAGTTTTATGACATTTTATCGTCATTCTGACGGCCTCTAACAAATATAGACTATAGAATTCTAGAGGACTTTTGCAATGTATTGACTAAAATCAGTACTCCTCAAATTGGCTTTGAAAGCAACTGTTAGTGTCAAGCACTTGGATGAATGACTGGTCTGATGAGGGATAACAGTTCTGACAGAGAAACAAGTATTCCATAGCCCCAGGTTTTAAATACAAATGTCAATGGTGCATGATATGAAGTGATATTCAAAGTGTGAAAGCATAATTTCATGTGAGTATATGACTCCTACAGCCCCTAAGGTTATATTTGAGTAGATTCTGATGCAGAGCAATCCCACTGGCATATCCATGTTTACCTCTGAAATATTGCAGCTTCGTCTCCCAACCAAGGCAAGAAAGAGGTTTCACCTAAATACTGGCTTTGCAGTGTATATACAAGCTATTTTTACACTATCTGTGATTCATTAAGTGTGC
>NW_022103896.1:25215479-25220884 GCF_000313985.2 Echinops telfairi
AATGCTCCCTGCAACTTTCCTGGCATTTTACTTACTCGTCTATTTTTTTTCAATGTATGATGCTCCTGGATCTTTCTGGAAATCATATCTGGATTACATATAGTAGTTGTTGCTGATAGGTACTATTTAGCAGCCCTGTGTACAACAGAATGGGACACACCCTAGTCCTGTGCCATCCTTATGATTGTTCTTATGTTTGGACCAGTGATCCAGCCACTGGGGCAGTCCGTCTTGCTGAGAGGCTCCCTCTTTTTCTCTGCCTCTCTTTGGAATCCAAACACAAAAATAAAAAATTCATGGGATAGAGACTGGCTGAAAGCAGAGAATACAAATAGATGTTTACTTTTGTTTCACTGAATATGCTAAGGATTTCAACTGTGTGGGTCATGATAAATTATAGATAAAATTGTAAATAATGGGAATTTCAAAGCACTTAATTGGGCTAATGTGGTCACTTACATACACCTTGAGGCAGGCATTCAAAAAGCAAAAGAATATCGCCTGAATTAAAATCAAGAAAGGTGTGTGTCAGGTATACTTTACCATATTTATTCTACATGATGCTCAGCAAATAATCCAAGATGCTGGACTAAATGAAAAAGAAGGTTGTGTCAAGATTTGAGGAAGATTCATGAAGTATTTGTGACTTGCAGATGACATAACCTTATGTGTTCTAAGTGAAGAGAGTTTGAAGCACTTATTCATGTAGATCAACTATTATAGCTTTCAATATGGGTATGGGTCACACCACAACATAAAAGGAAAAAATACCAGCAGACTAACAATCAATATCATAATGAACAGAAAACACTGAAGATGCCAAGGACATTTTTATACGTGGACCCACAATCCACACCAATGGAAGCAATAGCCAGAAAATCACACACCTACTGGATTTGACAACTCTGCTGAAAAAGATCTCTTTGAAGTGCTAAAAATAAAGCCTGTCACTTTGAAGAATAAGGTGCCTAATCCATGCCAATTCTTTCCCCCCAATCACCTCATCTGCATCTGAAATTTGGACAATGGAAAAGGAAGACCAAAGGAAAATGGAAGTATTTGAATTATGATGTTGGTGAAGAATATTGATCATTCTATAAACTGTCAGGTTGAACAAACCTGTTCTGGAAGAAGTACAGACAGAGGAGAGGTTCCTTAGAAGTATGAATGGGGAAACATTGTTTAATGGACGTTGCGCATTCATCAGAATGTATGCATCAATGGAGGAGAATATCAAGCTTAATCATGGAGAGAGCAAACAGGAGGAAGACTCTCAATGAGACAAATTGGCACAGTGGCTGCAATGAAGGTCTCAAACACAGAGATTGTTGTGAAGATGGTGCTGCTCGGGCAGCATTTTATTTCTAAAAAGAGTAACTATGAGTCAGAATAAATTTGACATCACCCACCAGCAGCAACTTTATATACTAGAATACTAAGAGCAGAACTTTCTGACATAATTTTGTGTGTGAATGTTTTCATGTTTAAAAAAATATATTATTCCTGCCAGACACTTGTGCTAATAGTTTAATATTTGTATTATGTTCAACTGGAGAGAGGACATAGATATATTAATTTCCAAAACTGTATCAACATGTTTTTTATTTAATAACTTATCAGAAACATTTTGATTGAAAAATTAAAATGGTGGAGGAAGAACATCTCGGAAAAGGCGATTGAGAATGCTTGCATTACCAGATGAATTTAATCACTATCACAGGGTTGTACATGATGAAATGATGGAATTATTGCATGTTTTGCCGTGTATCTATTCAACACCAAGTTAAAAACAAATGAGCAAGATGCAAGGTATTGCTAAGGGTCTAAATTCCTTAATCACCCATCACTTCAGTATGGTTTCAAATTACTTTCAGAAACTTTCTTTCCAAGTCTGAGGGTGGCAGGGTGGGGAATATGAAGTGTGGGTACTTGGTACCTCTCCTTACCCTGTGTTTGTATTCCTGAGTACTCTACCTCCCTTATTATTTTTTTTTTTTTATGTTTTTTTGTATAAGAAAGAGCTTTATATACAAGAGCAATTGAATATTGAGAACATCCCAGCCTGGTCCAGATCAAGTCCATAAGTCCGGTATAGTGCATATGTCTGATACCAATCTATAAAGTCCTCTTCAGATTCACAAAACACATGCAATGATGCCAAATACAGGACGATTACAGGCCGGTGGTTGGAAAGTCTTGTGGATTCAGTGGTGGTGTAAGCATCTCAGCGCTGGCAGGGGTCTCCATGTGGCTTTTCCAGCTCCGAGGCTCTGGCTGCCATCAGCCTGTCTCCATGTGGCTTGTCAACAAAAATGTCTCACAGGGAGTGAGCATGTGGCCCTTCTCCAGCGAACTATTTATCTCCTTAGCGCCTCCAAATGAGGTCATCAAACTGCGATCTGATTGACAGGCTTGACCCCACCCCTTCACTCTGAATCCTCAAATTGACGCCAGAGTATGTAACTACCACAGAGGTACAGTCTCAGATACTCACAGGGAGCAGTTCTATCCTGTTCTATAGGGTCACTATGAGTCAGCTTCCACTCAATGATGGTGAGGTTTTTTTTAAATTAGATTACTTGTAACATCCAATGGAATGTAAATGTGTCAATAGCACTTACCCTTCTTCCTCTTAGCCTTTGAGGAATTGCTTTGACCACATAATTGCCACCCACACCTCAATTTTCCATCCACAGTTGGCTGAATCATTGGATGGAACCCAAGGATGGGGGTGGGGTGGGGGGTGGCTGTCGACTGCTCTGTAAGTGTGTGTTCAGGGCCAGTTTTCTTATTGGACAACGAGCCCGTATAGAGCCGTGGCTGTGTGGTTTCCTCTTGAATTCTATCACATTTCCACTTCTCATTTTGCACTGTGCTCGGCCCAGACAAGGCACTCAATGTCTGATAAAAATGTAAAGACAATCAGGCTTACTTACTAACAATGCATACTCACAAAATGTGCCCAGTCTCCAAGCAGCCACAAACCGTCCATCATAGAGTCTGAAAAGGCACTTTTTCATATATTCCTTTGGAAACAGTCTTCATATTACCCCTTCCCCCAAAACCACAAGTTTTCAGGCGCTCTTTAGTCCAGGGCTAGATCCTTTGGTCTCATAACTGGTGTATTTGCCATATCTTTTTCTTTAAAATCTTCTTCATAATTACTTATTTTTGCATTACCTATGACTATATAATAAATTTTAGCCATGTATTATAATTACTTATTAGCTGTCTGTATTTCAACAACCATCTTGGATCAGTAAAACTAAAACCACTTTATTGTATCTAAAATGTCTGAAATATAAGCAATACAATAAGTTAGGATGGATAGACAATTGGATAAAATGCCAATTACCGTAATGCTGTTTTAAGCAACGTTCCTAAGGATACAGAGACATCAAATTGTCTTTGTGCCTCTCAGGCTTTAGCCACTGCAATCAATAGTTACACATGTTCCTAAGGATGAAGGTAAAACCTTAAACCCAACATTCCCACCCACCACAGTTTTTAGTAGAACACCTCACACACACGGGGCTCCATTCAGCTCCCAAAGGAAAAGGTCACACCTTCCAATCTCATAAGCAATAAAGCAAATATTAAGCAAAAGGGTCAATGTTACCAATCTAGGGTAAATGCTGTGTCAACAACTTGAAGGAAGATTAGCATCTTGCAAGGAAGGTCCTGGGGTCTGGGGCCTGTGGTTACAGCACTTCCATCAGTAAGGGAACATGGCAACTTTGGGTCTTCCTGGAACTCAACAGCCACAAGGTACAGGGAGAAGGCAGTGTGATTGCCTCACGCTGAGAGCCTTCCGCAAGGGAAGGCTGCTAGTATGCTTCTGGGCCGAGAAACGCAATGGGGAGAAAGTATAGGGAGAAGCGGGAGTGGATCGCCTCAAGCTGACAGTGTTGTCCTGTGACTTCATTCAGTTGCATATAAATCTCTTCTGTGCCCCTTCTACTATACGTGCCTGCTTTTGCAGATATACTTTGGCAGTTTCCCTTACACCATAGGAGCTATCTCCTGTGCTAGCTCATGACTGTCCTTTTTAGGCTCACAGTCTAGTAATGTCTAATTTTTAATGTATGCTCACAGCACAGAGCATTTATAATTCTTAATAATCTGGATCGAGTATGAGGATGATTGTCTATGCTTTTATCATGTTTTCGAGGGACAAAAATTCTATAAATAAGTAACTGACAATCTTTTTATGGAAGTTTGCATAATATTCTCTCATTTATTTCAACATTTTTGAAGCTAGAAGTACTGTCTCCCTTGTTGTCTGACCCATATGAGGAAGTCAGAATGTTCCTTCTCTAAAGTAATTCCACCATTAAAGGCCTTCTCCTCTACTCAAGGAAGAATTACTGCCATTCACACATAAAACAAAAGAAGTTATTCTCTTCTCCAAGAATTCTATGAAAGAATTAGATCCTAATTTCAGAATTCCGTCGCTGTGAATTTGTTTGTTGTGTGATTCTGTATGGTACAGCTATTATATAATCTTTATCATTTTACTCTAAAAACCCTAGGCCTTAGGAACTATTAGTGTTATAATTTTACTCTATTGCTATGTTTGTCATAAATAATACAATTTCTGTATATCTCACCGAGTAGCCATTTCTTATTCAAGTAGGATAAAAGCTGACACCTTTCATAGTTTCTGATTAATCAATTCAATCTATCATTCTAACCTCATGCATTAATTTTACTTACGTTTCCTCTTTTACTTGTGATTTTCAGTGAGTGTAGTTCTGTGAAATTAGATTACTTGTGGATTGATGGGGACATGAAGGTATTCACATACAGAACAATTCTGGCACCACAAGGATCATTCCTGCAGCCTTTTTATAGCCACATCTACATAATACACACAACCCACATTTGTCCTCCATTTCTTTTATTTGGGCATTTCATTTTTTTCAATAAATGGACTCATACTACATGTAATTTTAAAGAACAATCTACTTTCAGTCAGCATAAGTCATATTTTGAGTTGTAGTATCCGTCAATAGTTCATTCTTTCTTTTGGACTCAAGGTATGGATCTACCTTAGCTTGTTAATTATTCATTCATTGAAGAAAATTTGGGTGTGTGCTAGTCTGCGTAGACTAGAAAACAAATTCATAGACACTCATATGTATTTAAGAAAGAGATTTATATACAAGAACAATTGAATATTGATAAACCTCCCAGACCAGTCCAGATCAAGTCAATAAGTCCAATATTAGCCAGTATGTCTGATACCAATCTGTAAAGTCCTCTTCAGACTCATGAAATACATTCAATGATGTGGAATGCAGGAGGATCACAGGCCAGTAAGTTGGAAATCTTGTGGATTCAGTGGTGTTGTAAGCATCTCAGCACTGGCAGGGGTCTCTATGTGGCTTCTCTGACTTCAGAGG
>NW_022103896.1:25222020-25223290 GCF_000313985.2 Echinops telfairi
TCTTGTAATCCAAGTTATTTTCCTTAATGTAGTTAGACAAATCCCCCTAACAAAATGCAGTTACCCTAAGGTAGCTAATTCTTATAACTTAGGACATTGCTCAAAAGAATTCTTTTAACTTAGGACATTGCTCAAAAGCAGACAGGTTGGATACAGATTTCCATACATGAAAGGGCCAAATAATGCTGAGAGGCTTCCCTTATCTATCTGCGTGTTAGTGACTTAAAGGAAGGCTCTGCTATCTCGTTAGTCAAGACATCCTGAGATAGGCCTAAATTATAATGAATCTTATTTTTCTGTGTGCTTGCTCATGGTCAACAGTTGTTTCCCATGGTTACCCTGAAATCAGAGTGAATGTAAAGCATCTATACCTGACTCTCCAAAGTGTAAAGTCCAAAGCCAAAAGTATAAATTCTGTACGTATCATATTTCAACTGGGACATCCAAAGAAAGTCTCTTTTGCTCTGCTGTGGTTTCTGGTATACTTTCTTCTAAATAAAAGTGTCTCTTTCTTCTTCTGTTGTGGAGTGGGTAAATGGGCTGCTCCCCTTCACACTAACTCACCTACATCTGAGATAACATTCTTGATAAGGAAACTTGTTTTATTTGTTCTATAATCTTATCATCCTGCAGTAAGCATTTCTTTGAGGGCGCACTAGTTTATTATTTTCTTTTCCAGTGCCTGATTCCAGTATTTTGCTTATGGTCAGAGAAGTATACATTTTCTGAGGATTTTTCTAACAGTAACATAAGGGATAGAAAAATGTAAGCTTTGCTTTTCTGTCTCAAATATCCACTAGACCTACGATACGCTTTCTCAAACAACAAGATCTCCTTTTACATCTAAGTGCTAATATTTGTTGCAATGGTTACACAGAACTCACAGACAATCTTCACCATTAAAGACGTTTATTAGGGAAGTTAGTCGGTGACCACAAGCCACGATCAGCAAACAGCAAAGATACAGTCATTGACCTTCTCAGTCAGCAGACAAGTCTCTCTCTGGGTCTCAGCTTCTCAGCCACATGGCCCCTTGGCCTTTCCCTCCATGGACCAGGAAGCCAGCCTTCTTGTAGTTCTGCCTTACCATTCCATAGTTCCAGGCCAGATGAGGAGCTGGTACCCCATAGTCTCAGTGGTGCTCCTATCAACCTCCACCCCACAGTCCCTGGTGTATCTGGCCTGGTTGGCCTCTGTCACTTCATACAGAGATCTTGCATGTACCCGTCCAACAGTCCTCAGATTTCTGTGTCCCAGTTTACTCTTTTTT
>NW_022103896.1:25225457-25231338 GCF_000313985.2 Echinops telfairi
TGGCTGATGTAAATAAGACAAAAAGAAGCATTTGTTCAAATTTTAATGTCACAAAATCCTAAGTTGGAGAAAACACCCAATTTCTTCTCCCATGTCCACAAGTTTATTAATCCATGCTTCATTCCAGGGAGACCTGCACCAGTAATGGAAGGGAAAATGAAACATAATATGTTCTCTCCTCAAGGTTCTTAGGATTTGTAATCCTTCTGAAATTTCAGTAGAATTAGAATGCTGACGGTCAACCGGTTGTAACCTTATCATGAAGAAAACTGATAAATCAATCATGATGGTCTGCTAGCCACTTCATGAGGGTCTCTACCAACTCTTCAATACACAAACTGCTCTGTTGATGGTCCTTTTGAATAATTATTGGACATTTTAAAACTTGTATCAAAGACTTTCCAAAGGTGGAACTAAATTGTCCCAGATATCTTTCTCTTCCCAATTTATATACATCCATATTACCCAATAGAGCACAACAGAGATTCTGAAATGAGATTCTAGGGCAGCTTGAACACATTCAATAATAAAATGCCAACAAATCCAAAGATAAATTCTCTGATTATTAAGTTTTCTAGACAAAATTAAATCAACAAAATTAAATCTTTGCAAGATAAAATCCAAAGGAATTAAAATCAAAAGTACATCTCCACTTTCAATCATATTCAGCATTCATTAAAGAAGATTTCACACAGACGCAGAGTTCTGGGATTTGGAGAGCCGCTGAAGCTTGCGTCATTTTCACCCCACTGAAGAATGAAGTTACTTAAGGGCATCAGAAATTGGATGATTCAATTACCAATCTTTAATGTGTGCCATAGTTATGGAGCTTGAGAATTAATAAGCTACACAAAGTTATAATGCCAGCCACACAAAATTTAGACATCAAACCCTGGCACAGTTATGTCAAGCAAATTTGTTTTCCCAAGACCTAATAATGAACCTAATAAAAAACTGGTCCCATAACCTAAAATATATTAATTTCCATCTAGTGAAGTTGAAAGAGGCTGGGACAATCCCCTCATTTCCAGCATATCATTGTAAGGGCCAATCTATGACAACGATACAGAGTATATGATTTCTGAAATCTAAGTAAGTTTGGGAACTTTTTCCATGATGAGACAAATGTTGACACTTTTCATTTACCAAATTAGGGAGAATTCCAGGTGTTATGTACTATCTTTCCAGATGACGGGAACTTGAGACATTCCTTTCCACTGCCAAATTTAGAAATTACAAAATTTATGACTCAATCTTACATGATGAGACTTCCTTTTTGTTCCTGATAATTCAGTTGCTTAATTTCTGAGTTGTTCTTTGAGACAAACATATCCTACGATCAGGAAGTTCATTTTGGGTGCACACAAGGATGAGCTTTTCCTTTGTTACAGCCCCCCATTTTCAACCTGGAGTCAAAACGACTGCTGCACTGGATGCTCGATAATTTCATGGGACCACCCCCTATCACCCTCACCTGTAGAAAATTGTTGAACCAAAAAATGGCTATTTTTTCTAATATATAAGATTTTAGAGGATTGCTTTTTCTAAGTAATGGTCAGGTGCTTCTTCCAAGGAAACTGTGAATGGACTTCAACCCCCAAGTATTTGCCCAAAAGTGCACCACCTGCAGATCCGGTAGGGTAGTGGTGACACCTTGGGTTGAAACTCCAACAGCTCCCTGTTGGGGACCACTACCCACCCCAGGGGGGAAAGACCAGGTTTCTTCCTCCCAAAAAAGGGTTACAGCATCAGAAACTCCTGGGAGCAGTTCTACCCTGCACCCGAGGGTCACTCTGAATTGGCATTAACTGCACACCACCCAAGGAATACTATCGCTTCCATCTGACCCCCAAGCTAGCTCAATTACAAACACACAGCAGGTATTTGGGTTTTAGTTTTGTGTGAATATTTTAAACCAATGGATTATGGATTTATGAAATTCCCTGTCATTTTCAGGATGCGAACACAGAGTCTAATAGGTTGACTTAGTTATTGAGTTTGTCACCATCTTTTGATCTTCTCCTTGACAGAATAATTCCATTCAAGCTCATAAAAATCAGTTCTAACTTCTAAACCCTAAAAAGACTGTGGAAATTGAGGGGATAATTCAATTGTCCATAGAAATGAGGTGGATATCAGCACCTTTAACTGTTATTTGATTGCAATGATATTTTTAAAAAATTAATAACAAACAGAAAAAGGAAAACACAACAAAGATGGTAAAAGTGTTTTAGAGTAAACATATAATTAGCTCTAAAAAGTCTTATTCATCTAAGCCAGTATTAAAGAAAGGAAATCGTATATGCAATTTGAGACATGTTATGTACTGAAAGTTTAGTATAGGGAAAAAGACATTTCTTTTGTCTCTTTTTGGTTGGGAGGTATCTCTCTTGATATATTATAGACATATCATACACATCTGTAGTTATCACTTTTATATATATCCTCACAATTAGTTCCAGTGCTCCCCCTTCTTACCTCCATTGTTTGCTCCTCAAATTCTCTTCCCCTCTCCAGTACCACCCCTCCTCCACATCCCTCATAAACCACTGCACCAGTCATTCTCTCTGCCTCCTTTCCACCTGGGCTTCACAAATTGGGAAATCCAACAGAAGCAATAAAAAACAAACCAAAAGAATGGAAGGCAGGAAAGGATAATAACATAAAGCTAATAATATAAATAAAGAGTAAGAAAGAAAAGACCACCATCAATATTGAAAAAGCCTGAGAAGAAATCTCTGCTGTGAAACACATATGTTTAAGAATTCAAATTCTGAAATGGATTTTTAATTTTATAATAAGTGAAATTATTGAAAATAGTATAATTTACTTCAAAAGTATTAATATACAGACTTTAACTAGGTTGTCTTAAAAGTGTTTTTCACTTATTTTTTGCCGTATAACATATTCTATGGACATTCCTAATGAGCTACCTTACAAGAGTAATTAGTGAGCTTTACTGTGAAAACTACCTATCAGCTGGTCACACTGGGGTAACTGGGGTGTTGCTGTGAGGCTTGCAGGTCTGTCACTGGTATTGTAAACGTCAGCAGGATCACCCAATGTAAAGTTTCAGTGGCGCTTCCAGACTAAGAACAGACTAAGAAGCCTCTGCTGCCCACTTCAGAAGTAGCAACTGAAAACCTCATGTATAGCTTTGAAACATTGTTAGATACTGAGGGCATAATAAGTGGAAGGAGAGCAGTTGAAGATCGTACCTGAGGATGGGCCCTCAGATCGGACAGCACTCCAAATGGGACTGAAGGGGAGCATTTCAAGATCAATTTTGGAGTGCAATGTAATCTGTGATAGGATTATATCTATCAGCTTCCAAGGAAACCCAGCGAATACAACTATTATTAAATTGAGGCACCAAACACAGAAGATAGTTATGAAGAAATTGAAGAATTTTACCAACGTCTTCAGTCTGAAATTGATCAGAGCTGTGAAATGACATCAAGCGCATCATAAATGAAGAAAGCAAACAATCATCAAAAAGACAAGAAGGAAAAAAATCAAAGTGGGTGTCCGAAGAGATTCTGAAACGTGTTCTTAGTCATAGAATAACTAAGGCAAATAGAAGAATGAATGAAGTGAAAGAGATGAACAGAAAAGATTAAAGAATCGCTTGAGAAGACAAAACCTTGCTTGACATATCAAAAACTGAAAGAACTAAAGAAAAAAGTCAAGCCTTAAGTTGCAATATAGAAAGAATCTATAGGCAAAATATTGAACCATATAAGAATTATCAAAATAAGTTGGAAAGTGTGTTAGTCTGGGTATTTTAAAGAAACAAATCCACAGAAACTCATGTATAAAAGAGAGTTTTATATAAAGGTTTATAAAGGTTATGTGCACATCAAGAAAACATCCCAACCCAGTGCTGCCCAAACCCACAAGTCCAACATTAACCCATATGTTCAACACCAATCCACAAAGTCCTCCTCCATCTCACAAAACACACACTATGATGCCAACTGCAGAAGGAAAGCTGAGTCAGTGAATGTGTAAGCATCTCAGAGCTGGCAGGGGTCTCCACATGGCTGCTCCAGCACCCAGGGCTTCATCAGGGTAGATCCATGGGGCTTCTCCTTGGGGATGTCTTGCAGGAGGTGAGCCTTGCCAGCTGAAGCAGGGAACTGGCTAAGGCAGCTGCACCCTGGTCCAACCATCAGAAAGCAAGAGACCTGAGAACTACAAAGGCAAGGCTCACTAAGCCATTTATCTCTCCGCCCTTCAATCAACCCCACATAAGTTTATTAGCCAGGTTGGCACAATAAACTAACTACCTCAGAAAGAATACACAGTCACTGTACCAAAAAGAATTAGACATTCCAACATTTTCAGAAAGTAGCATGTGGTAGTTATATACGGTAATTATTTGTCAATTTGAGAAAATTCAGAGTGAAGCGGTGGAGTCTAGCCTGTCAATCAAGTCATAGCCAATGAGGCTTCTGTGAGGGCATAGCCTTCTGAGGATTCTGGGAACTCTGGTATTCCTCCTTGAAGGCGGAGACACACACTCTCTCTCTCCTCACTACCAAAGAGACATCTTGTTGACAAGCCACATGGAGACAGGCTAATGGCAGTCAGAGCCTCAGAACTGAAGGAACCATGTGGAGACCCCTGCCAGCACTGAGATGCCTCTACCGCCACTGGATCCACAAGAATTTCCATCTACTGTCCTGTAATCTTCCTGTATTTGGCATCATTACATGTGTTTCATGAGTCAGAAGAGGAATTTATAGACTGGTACTGGACATATGGGCTAATATCAGACTTATGGGCTTGGACTGAACTGAACTGGGATGCTTTCTTAATGTATAATTGCTCTTCTGTATAAAGCTCTTTCTTATACACATACAATTGTCTATGCATTTGTCTCTCGTCAACCCAGACTAACACATAGCGTATGAGCAAAAATCAATGATCCTGACAGAAGAAGTTCAAGTTGCACTGCAAGAATTAGTCAAAAACAAGGCTCCCCATTGAAATGTTTCAACATGCTGAGGGAGCACTAGAAGTACTTAAAGACCCTTATTTGTATCCATTCCAAAGAAAGTGACCCAAAGGAAAGTTTGAATTATTGAACAATACCATTGGTATCCCTTGAAAGTAGAATTTTGCTGAAGATCAGCTAAGACTGTTTGTAGCAGAATATAGACAGGGAGCAGTCTGTCTGAACCTGTTCATACCAGTTTCAGAAGAGGATGTAGAATATAGGATATCATTGCTGATGTCTGATGGGTCTTGGCTGAAAGCAGAGACTACCAGAAAGATGTTTCTTTGTGTTTTATGGACTGTCCCAAGGCATTCAACCGTGTGGCACATAACAGAATTTGGACAGCCTAGAGAAGAATGAGAATCCCAGAACACTTCATTGTGGTCCTGTGGATGACGTACACAGACCAAGAGACAGCTGGGGAAACAGAACAGGGGATTTCTCTTTGTGAGGCTCCAATTCACTAATGCATCACATTTACAAGGTAATGGACGATAGTTCCAAAGCTTTGAGAGACAGACTTCCAACAAACAGAGGTTTGCAACAAAGAGTAAATAGTTTTCTAATCATGAGAAAACTAAGGAAGGATTCACATACCAGCTCTTTTGATTTCTTCTGATGGAACTCTCCTCGTATTCATTTAGTAAGGGGAGGGGAAGGTCCTAAATCAAAGTCTTTCTTCCCTCATTAAGTCCAAAATTATTTTGAATGATGACCTCAAATCTTTATGGCTGGACTGAAAGACTAATTTACTTAATTCCCTAAGTAAACTTTTACTAAGCAAGAAGTACACAGGCGTCTAAGGATATGTAAAGCATTTGAATAATATCTATACATGTTTTTCTCATCACATTGTTACCAGCAACTAATATAGATCTC
>NW_022103896.1:25231438-25232591 GCF_000313985.2 Echinops telfairi
TTCCCTAAATTGTAAAATTAAAAAAAAATCATGTGGAAAAGCATCAACAGTTTCAAGCTTCTGAGGTATGGATTTCAAGTGTTATTAGGCAAAAAATATTCCTTAACCTCTAAACACTGTATGCTGTGGCTGCACAAATTTATGTCCTTGATATAATGTCAACTGAAATATTGTGCTTGCCTAAACCAAGTTTATCAGCATAGCTTGGGAAAAATTATATCATTAGTCTTCTAGCTGGACTACCTTAAACAATAAATCTTTTGTAGTAGAAATGCGAGTTAATTTGCAATGTCACTATTTATTTTTAACTTTATTAAATAGTCATAAGTAAATAGCCTTATGAAAGGCATCCTATAAGTTTAATAAAAAGAAAGTTATAACAAGATAAACTTTTTACAAGGTGAGGGTAGATTGAACATATATTGAAAATTTAAGAGAGAAAAAAGACAACTATGAAAAAAATACTGAAGTTTAGCTGCACTGTCCCTGATTAATAGTGTCTTAATTATCTTCCCTTATCTTTATAAATCATAAGCTTTTCTTAGGTGTGGACACACTGATTCAGATTCCCAGTAACCCTGTAACTAACAGAAGGAAACACTGACCGGTCCTGCTCCATCCTCCCCAGTGCTTTGCTTACGGTTGAGCTCATTGTTGCAGGCACGGTGTTAATCCACCTTGTGTAGGGTCTTCCTCTCTTTCACTACCTGGTCACTTTGCTGAGCATAATGACCCTCTTCAAGGACTGGTCTCTCCTGATAAAATCTTCCAAATACATGAGATGACATCTCTCCATCCTTGCTATTAGGGATGATTCTGGCTGTACTTCTTCCAAGATAGACCTGTTTATTCTTTTGGCAGTCCATGGTATTTCCCATATTCTTCACCACCACCATAGTTCAAATACATTGATTTCTCTTTGGTCTTCTTATGAAATGTTCAACTTTTACATGCATTATGGGCAATTGAACATACCAGGAGTTTGGGTCAGGCACACGTTAGTCCTCAAAGTAACCTCCTTGCTTTAAAAGTTATCAGCACTCGTTCTCAGTTTAGGCTGTGCATTGTAATCATCTGAGAAACTCTAACAGAAAATCAATTTAATACCATGTTCCTGATCATGAACTTTAAAATATAAACAATTCTACTCTAC
>NW_022103896.1:25233055-25233602 GCF_000313985.2 Echinops telfairi
TTTATTCCAAGACCTTTTATTATCCACTTCTTTGAAGCTTATATCTATAGTACATAGGAGTGCTTGTTCATATACACTGAGATATAAAAAAAGGAAATATTCAGTATTCTGAAATATCACAAGATGCTTATGAGTAAACTTGAGAACAATTTGTCAATTGTTTCTTATGGTCTGAGTCCTTAAGATATTTATGTTGAATTTATTCATTTCATGGTCTAATGAGAAAGCCTTTGCATTTCTTGTTATCATCTGCTAATTTCAACCTCAGTGAGTTTTCTGTTCAACATACTATGAATAGATAAATATTCTCATTTCTGATCATGTTGAAAGTATTGAATGATCAAAATAAATGTCTTTTCTCATGATGGTACTTACAAAGCAAATACCTTTTTTTTCCTAATCATTTTATTAGGGGCTCATACAACTCATCACAATCCATACATACGTCAATTGTGTAAAGCACACGTGTACATTCGTTGCCCCCATCATCCTCAAAACATTTGCTTTCTGCTTGGGCTCTTGGAATCAGCTCCTCATTTTTCATTTT
>NW_022103896.1:25233702-25235477 GCF_000313985.2 Echinops telfairi
CATTAGGTCCTCATTTTCCCCTCCCCAAAGCAAATACCTTAATGCCCATTATTCATACTTTGATTGACATGTCTTAACCTTTGATATAATTATGTATCTTAACATCCAATAAATAGTCTTGAATCTTTCCCGTCACCATCCCTATTTAGAGGGCAAATAAAAATGTTTGAGACTACCTTATATATACTGAAGGGTTAATACTCCGTACTTAGTATATAGTCCTGATTTGGACGACATAAATTGTATTTTTTCACTAAAATTGTTTTCTCCTTTCACTTAATGCCTTTTCTTATGACATGATCTCTACTAAAAATATCCCTTTGCTTCACACATGATGTACTTACTACAGATAGTTCTCACTTTGCCCAGTTTTAATATGTATGGCTTCATTTACCACAGTTAATTAACACCAGTCAGCCAACAACATGGTTCTGATTTCAGTTACTGCAGCATATTAATTGTGAGTAATTGCACAAAGTGCAAACTTGGCTGCCAGCTCTTTATTCCACAAACACGATGTAACTAACAGATGGACATTATGATTAGTATCCGATCATGCCAGTTCTTTCACAATTTTTATCTGGTATTGAGATAAATATGTTGAAGTCCTCTAAGATGTGGAGGATCTCTGGTTTCCCTTCTAGTTCTACAAAATTTAATTTTTATATTTAGAATCTATATTATTAGGTCAATACAATGTAGAATCATTTAACTGTTTTTAATAGATTAACTCATTTAGTATGTCATGCTTGTTTTTATTGTAACACTACTCATTTTGTCTAATTTATCTGCTGTTTACAGAAGTACATCAGCTTCCTTCTGATCAGTAATTGTGTATTATATCTGTCTATCTTTTGATTACAACTTCACATAGTCCACACTATTAGGATGTCTATTGGAAGTGACATATAAAACTCATGAGTGGATTCTATTCATAGCAATGCTGTAAAACAGAATAGAGTTGCCCCAGAGGTTTCCAAAGTGGTAAATCTTATGGAAGCACGCAGCCACTCCATTCTTCTGCGCAGTGGTTGGTGGATTGGTTAGTAGCTGAGCTTTTAATGAGACATTATTACGCCAATACGCACACATCATACATTTTTTAAAGCACAAAACCCTTTCACAATTAGATACCTGTGCAAACTCTCCTATGTGTACTATGTGCTTGTGCATGTTATTTCTATGGCATACTATTTGTGAAAAATTTAATATTATATTTTAAAAATTGTACACTGAGAAAAATTAACTCTACACAGGGACATTTAGTTTAATTTAATTTCATATGAGTTCTGACTTACCGTTTGGCCCTGCTGTGGTCTCCTCGCTGATATAACATCTTAGTAAAAACATTTCTTCCTTTCTCTGACTTGAAGATGGTAAATTGACTGCACCCATTGAGGGTACAATCTCTATCTTTCAGATGACATTATTTTGGATTGATCAAGCATTTTTATTATTCTATTTCTTTCATTTTTTTATTGTTTTGGCCTTAAAATTCTGTTTCCACTCACAGGAAATAACATGCCCCATTGCCTTATTAAATTGATACAAAAATTAGGTAAAACAAGAAAAGAGAGCTAGAAAGGGTAACCAGCCATCCGGTTGGTCTGTGACAGTGTCCCTGCGATCGCATTAATGCCAACCTGCAGCAACCCGGAGGACAAGGTTTTACTGCCCCTGGAGGTTTGGGGACTACAACTCTCCACAGGCATAGGGCGCCCTGTCTTCTCCCAAGCAGAGGCTGGGTTTCCAGGTGCTGGGTCACTACGCCACCA
>NW_022103896.1:25236397-25238029 GCF_000313985.2 Echinops telfairi
AAACATTTTCTTCCTACTTGATATCAGCTCCTCCTTTTCCCACCCCCGACTCTTCCACCCTGGTGAACCCTAGATAAATTACAAATTATTATTCTTTTCAAATCTTACACTGTCTGCTACCTCCCTTCCCCCACATTTTGGCGTTGGACAGAAAGTTCTTACGAGTTCAACTCGTCCTTATGGATTGACCGCGGTCACCTCGGCACAACGGATTTCATTTCTGAGTTCCCGGATTTTCTTCCTTTCGTCTAAGTAGAATTCTGACAGTAAGGTTAGAAATATATATACTTCAAAACTTTAATTTATTTAAAAAATATTATTACTACATCTGCTTTAATTATGAATAACAGAGTGAATTTATTCCTATCAGCAAGTATTGAATCCTCATTCTCCGTTCATGCTATTTAAATTTCTGGAAACTTCTCATTGTCAGTGAAAGAAAGAATCTGGGAAATAAATAAAATAAGAGTACTTCCTTACAAATTAAACTACTAAACATAATAAATATAACTTCAATGAAGACTCGCCAAGAAGGTCTCTGTACATGTTTTCCTGAGATGCTTTTGAACCCCCAGTCATCCCTAGAAGCAAAGGGAATTGGAACATTATCTCTGAAGGTCAGAATTTGAATGTAATCTATGTCTAGTAAACAGAAAACAAATCAAATCCTACCTTCTTTCAAGAAAAAAATTATAATTATATTGTGTATGCGAGAGTCCCTGGTTCATGACCTCTGTGAAGCACTGCACTGCCAGAGAAACTGACCGTTCAGAGCCACCCTGCGACACCTGGAAGCACCGTTCTGAAGAGTCCACACAGAGGGCTGCCAGACGCAGCTTTGATGTAACCGTCACTATCAATGACATATATGTGCATGTATATATGTGTATATGTGAAAGTATAGAAATGAACTATATAATATATAATCAAAAGTGTATATTTATGCATGAAAAATACTGTAACATACTAGAAATTATATCACGAATAACTAGTAGAATGATATTATTTGTAAAACAGTTTAGTAACATCCAACACAAAAATGCACAATGTTCCTCTTCATATAAAATAAATAATATAGAATATAATATATATAATATATCTACTTAAATAAATAAGTAGATAAAAATGAATTTAAGAATTGGTTCTTGACTTAAAGCATAAGGCTTGTTTGACTATTTATTAACCAGTAAAGGAAATAAGCTGTTGTTAAGTGCCATCAAGTCCTTTGTACATATGTAAAGAAAATATACAGACATAATAGCAGTAAATTGACCAAATAAGCATATCTATTCTCACAAATAATACAAAGCCAAACATGAAATGTTTCAAGAACAAAAGTAAAAATTACCCCACCAATGAATAGAAATGCCCTAACCACCCTTAGACTTGGTGTATAACCTAAAGGAGGTAAGAGCCATAGTACAAAGAGATATACGTACATCCACCTCTATTGCAGCAGTATTCATAATAACAAGGTGAAACAACCTAAATACCCCTCAGTGGAAGAAGAAATAAGTAAACTTTGGTGTCTACGTAATAGACTACTAAAGATTGCTAAAGCATAATAATGAAATTGTTAAATACCTTGTAGCATGAATCTGTGTGGAGAACATTATGCTGAGTGAAGTTAGT
>NW_022103896.1:25238635-25240887 GCF_000313985.2 Echinops telfairi
CAAAGCAATTGAAAATGCCCTGGTTTGGGACAAGAGTACCTTCGTTCTCAAAGTGACATATTTGCCTTATTCCACTTTTTTTAAAGAGATCTTCTCCACCTGAATTATCCAATGAAATGCATAGTTTTGTTTCCTGAATCTTGCTTGTTTCGTGGGCCTTGGTTGTGATACGAACTCCTTCATACCTTCAGTAATTTCTCTGTTTACCATCATATTACAAAAAGGCCCAGATGTGAATTTTTGTTAGGCTTCTGTGAAGGCATCGTGCACATTGAAGGCTGTCGTCTTTGATCTTTATCAGTCAGCTCTCTGAGTCCTCTTCACCTTGGAGAACAAGGTTTTGTCATCTGTGTACATGATGCTGGAGAGTCTTCCTGCCATCCCGCTGCCAGGTTCTTTCTCGTGCAGTCCAACTGCGCTGACTATTTCAAGTTCGCAGTTCAGCCTAAACACTGCATGAATGTGCTGAAAGGATGTGTATAACCTTAACAGACATCTTTCCTCATTTTAAAACCCCACACTATCCCCATGTTTCTAGTCCAGTGAATGCCTCGGCCTGTGTACATATCCCACATGAGCAACATTGATGGTTGTTGATTTCTCATTATTTGAAATATAATCCATATATTTTTTGATTCACGTAGGCCAATGCCTTTGTATAGTGAATAAAACACAAGTACATTTAGTTCTGTTATTTTCTGTCTAATACCAACATGATTTCCCCTGTTCCCTGTCTGGTTCTGAATATGCCCTGAATTTCTTCCATTCCCTGTCAATGTACTGCAACAGCAATTAGAAGGAAATATATACTTTTGCAATCTGGGTGGTGCACACAGTTAACTCTAAGGTTGGTGTTTCCAATCACCCATAGATTGCATGCAAGACAGATCTGACAATACGCTTCTGCAGAGCTGCAGCTTTGAAAACCCACAGAGACTCTACTGTGCACAGAGGGTTTCTACAGTTCTTGTTGATTGTGGGATTTGGGGGGGGTGTATGTGTGATTTTCTGTATATGAAATTCATGATAGGTAAATTTATAGAGACAGTAACGAGATGAATAAATTTCAGGGTTATGGCAGGTGAGGGTTAGAGTAAATAGGAGCTAATAAGAGGAAGTATAAGGATGAAGAACATGTTCTAAAATTGATTGTGATGATGATGGCACAACTCTTTTTAATATATTTAAACCATTGAATTGTATGGTAGGTGAATTACATCTCAGTAAAATTGTTAAAAATTTTAAAATTCAGAGAAAGTAAAATTTCAGCGACAGAAGGAAAAAATTTAAAAAACCAAAAGAGAACAAAGAACTTACAATTGTTCTTATGTTCAAGCCCATCGTTGCAGCTATTGTGTCCATCAATCTCATCAAGGGTATTTTTCACTGCCTGTCTGTTTTTGCAAGCATGGTGTCCTTTTCCAGAGACTGGTCTCTTCTCTAACATGTCCCAAGTCTGCCTGAGATGAAGTTTCTCCATCCTTGCTTCTGAGGAGCACTCTGGCTGTACTTCTCTGAAGACAGATGGGTTCTTTCGGTAGTCCGTGGTTTTTTCAATATTCTTGTCCAGCACCATAATTCAAATTCATCAATTGAAAAAATAAGACTGGCATAAAATATTTGGCTGAAATGATTTAATGTAAACTTAAAATTGGTGATTATAAGTATATGAAAATTTTACCTCAATACATTTTATCAAATAAGAAATGAAATTATATTCTTAACTAGATAAAAACATGATATAGCTTGGGAATATGTTGACACAATATATTTTTAATCTGATAAACAAGCTCTATCAGCATACATCAAGAAATCTTACAACTCTTGATTAAGAAAAACAACTGTATCGGTAAAAGCGAGAGGTATGATTTTTATATGCTAAATGAAAGAAGGCTGGCACAAAAGAATGTATGTTTCTGATTCCATTTATAGGAAGTTCTAGATAATATAAACTAACTGTAATGAAAGAAACAAGATATTTACTTAAGATTATAGAGCTGGATGAGATAAAGGAAAGAATTAAAAAAGGACCCAAGAAAACATTGTGATGATTGTGTCATGAATGCAAACATCTATGAAATCTCATCACATTGTGCATGTGAACTATGTACAATACACTGCTCATCGATTATACCTCAATGAAACTGAAAATGCCAAAAATCAAAACCTCCTTCAAATTTTTTTCAGGGTGCTACATTTAAAAAAGAATCATGTTATTAGGGGCTCATACAACTCTTATCACAATCCATACA
>NW_022103896.1:25241430-25255850 GCF_000313985.2 Echinops telfairi
TACAAATGGGCGTTGGGTCTCCACTCCGCACTCCCCGTCTCATTCACTATGGTAAGATTTTTTTTGTTCTGATGACTCCTGATACCTGATCCCTTCGACACCTCGTGATCGCACAGGCTGGTGTGCTTCTTCCATGTGGGCTTTGTTGCTTCTGAGCTAGATGGCCACTTGTTTACCTTCAAGCCTTTAAGACCCTAGAGGCTATATCTTTTCATAGCTGGGCACCATTAGCGGTCTTCACAGGGTGCTACATTTTTAAATAAAGTATGATGTCAAATTAATAATCTATTTGTATGTGTAGATATACATATATATTTGTAGTTAGATAGTTATACACATATGCTAGGACTTATGAAAGGAACCTAAGCCAAACAGTGTTTTAGTAGCCTCTGTTAACCATACCATTGTCTGTTCGAACTCACCAGCTGCTCAGTGGGGGAAACGGGAGTCAACCTGCCTCTGTAAAGATTACAGCCTTGTAAGACTTTAGGGCAGTGATACTCTGTCCTATAAGTTTGGAATGCGCATCAGGACCATGAATTTATGAAACCATGATATAATGAGCATGAGTAAATTTACCTTATTTCTCAAGAGAAATTATGTTTTATCCTTTTTGTAGATCCTTCCAAAAAAATAATAATAATGTATAAATGATCATCTATGCTTTCATATGTATATATGTTTCATCAACTAGTCATAATATAAAAATGAAAGCAATGAGCCCAGTATCATGCCAGTAGCTATATGAACGTGACTAAAGCCTATTCCCTGATCTCAAGGTATCTGAAGCGTGTGAGAGAGAACAGGCTGCAGAGATCAATTAGAACACTGTGCAGTGTGGGAAATGACAGAGGCATGATCAAGTCACAGAGGCAGGATGAACAGCAGAAGCGAGAACCACAGCTTTTCAATAATGTTTAATGAGGCTTCCCAGAAAAGGTGATATTATGTTGAAATGTAAAAGATTAGAAGGATCATTTTCTTTGGTGGGTCATTTGGTAGTGATTATAAGTAAAGGGAATATGATCTGAAAACAAACAGATGCTAAGCATAATGGAAGCTTAGCTTATGTGCAGCCACATCAATACCTTCTTTGCTAGTAAATGTATGATTGCATCCGTGGAACAAAACTCATAGCAGGGCTTATATCTTATTTTCTATGAAATGCAATGATAAGTTAGTTAAAGTAACTATTTAAAATTTTGGATAATGATGTGAACTAACAGTACATACTGCTCTATTTATCCCTGAACTATGAAAGGTAGAATGGAGTTACTGTATATGGTTCAATGAATATGGAATATAGTTTTATGCACAAAAGATTTCATCTACTAAAACTAAATACTATATAGATTACATTTAGAGGCCATTATAATTGCCTAGGAACTACAGTTTGGCTGTAAACACCCTAATTTACACAAGAATCTGTATGTTGCTAATAGGGAAAACTGATGTCAACTAGTGGTGCTAAATGAAAATTAAACTACGTGCTGCCTTAGTCCCTGCTGTTTTATTGTTTATATCACTTTGTTTGTATATTAAGATTTTAGCAAATTTTAATTATATGATAATTTAGACTGTGATCTCTAAATAAGATTTCTTCATTAAATTTAAGATTTCTTCATTGCAAAAAATATTATGCAATGTAACTCTAGTATAAGCAGATCAAAATATTTAGTATGAAAAGGCAAACAATATTTTTCTACCTTTAAATTTAAATATTTACTTTTTAAATTTGTGTTTTACTCTTGGTATATAAACTATATTTTTCTTTTTATTCTCAACATTCATCCTTAGTGTATTTTCTGTCAATATTTATTTGGCATTAAACAATTTAATCTTCCATTATATTTATTAGTTGAAAGCATTAATTAAGCTACACTTTTATAAATTCATTGAAATAAATGTTATTGTTGACTCATAATTGTTATTATTAATGTTATTGGTATTCACACCTCCAATAAAAATGTTATATATAGGCATAAGAAGAAGATATTATATATGTAGGCTTCAAGAATTGATATAATACCAATCAAATTGTTTCAAAATCTGATTAAGAGGTGGATACATTCACTAGTCTATATCTAGAAATTTGGAAGATAATTACAAGTCTAACCAATTGGTCGACACCCATATTTGCACACTTTCCAAAGAAAGAAGACCCAACAAAATGCGGCTATTATTAAAAACATTATTAGTGTCACATGCAAGTAAAAGTTTCCTTAAATAATTTAAAAATGCTTGCATCAGTACAAGCACACCAAACTACCTGCAATTTAACCCCAAATCAGAAGAGACTATAGAACAGGGACACCATTGATCATAGCAGATGCATCTTGACTGAAAGTAGAGACGATTAGAAAGGCATTTGCTTATTTTTGTTTACTATGTAAAGATATTCAACTGTGTACATCATAAGATTCTGGGTAACTCTGTGAATACTGGAAGTTCCAAAAACACATAATTAGTCTCTGCAGCAAAACCCTGTACAAAGATCCAGGAGCAGTTGTTCAAACAGAGTAAGAGGATACTGCCTGCTTTAAAATAAGGAAAGTGGTGGTCCAGGGTTGTATTCTTTCATTACACTTGTTTAATCTGTATGCTGAACCCACATCTGAAAATGTGATCTACCCGAAGAACCCGTCATCAGAACTGGAGGAAGACACATTGTCAACCTGCCATGTGTACATAACAAAGCTTTACTTACTGAATAAGAAGTGAGCTTCAAACACGTGCTGATGAAGATCAAAGTCCACAGTCTTCAATGTGATTTCACCTTCAATGTAAGGAAGGCGAAAATCTTCCCAGCTAAACCAATAGGCATCATGAGACTCAGAGAAAAGACTGAAGCTGTCAGATTTTTATTTTACTTGCATCCACAAACAGGGCTCATAGAATCAGTTGGCAGGTAGTCAGCAGGCCTATGGTACTGGTCAAATCTGCACAAGACCTCTTTCAAATATTACAAAGAGGTCACTTTGAGGAATGAGGAGGATCTGACCCAAGCCACAATATTTTCAGTGCCTCATATGCATGTGAAAGCTGGAAAATACATAAGGACAACTGGGGAGGAGGTGATGCTTTTGCATTGCTGTGTAGGCTAATAGGAAAATACCACGAGCTTCCAGAAGAACAAACAACAGACTTGGAAGAAGTATGTCCCTGGATATCCGGCAGGAACCAGTTGAAGGAGCAATGTTGTTAGTTGCGATGGCGCTCGCTTTCGCTCACAGCGACCCTACGTGCATGCACAATGTGACGGACCATCGCCTTATCTGGAGGCATCCTCCACCTTGTTAGACTTGATTCCATTTTGCAGCCACTGTGTCAATTCATGGTTAAGGATTTGTCTCTTTGGGGCGGACCCTCAACGTGGTAAGCATGCAGTCTATTCCTTGGCCCTGGTAAAGTGGAGTATCATCAAACATAGAGAAGTGCCCTAAGGAGATGGGCTGGCAGGGGCAGCAACGATCTGCTCAAACAGAGCAGTTGGGACAATGCAGAGGACGGGTCAGTGGAAGTTTTCCGTGACGGTAACCAGAAGTTTACCGTGAATGAACAGTTGACTATGAATCAGTAGCAAGTTGGCTACACCTACAAGAACAACCACAAGGCCTCTTATAAATAAAGCGACTCCGTTGGTTTGGTTATCCAAGGACATGCAATGTCAAAATTGACTTTAAGTAAGCATTTGTCTTGAATTAAGAATTCTTTTGTGTTGATCACAGATTGGTATATTGTTTGTTCTGCATGAATATGCAGGAAGGTTTTTCTCATGCTGGCAAATGAAAAGAAAGCCTTTATGGAAGAATTATGCTATTAAGACTTCAATATAACATCTGGCATCAATATTATGTTTCTGTCACGAAAAAAAGTTTGGATTTTTAAGGACAAAAAGGCACAATATGTCATAATAACTTTTGATCAATGTCTTCAATATTTCACAGAAAACAAAGAAAAAGATAAATAAGCAAATTTAAAAATAGATAAATTTCAATGGGGTCAGTCTGTTATATATGTTATTTATATATGTTTACATATACTTAGCACTTCCTTATTAAAATTATTGTTCTTTGATGCAAAAATAATTTATAACTACAAGATAAAACAGCATTTTGTTAATTCTCTAGTTTAGAAAAAATATTTGTAAGCAGACACTATTTTATATTACCAATGGGAATTAATACTTGTTGTAACCCAGAAGAAATTAAATTTTGTCAATGATTATGAATTTTATAATTAACTTGGGGGGGGTTATCCTAGAAATCAATATATGCAAGGCTATTTATTTTGGCTAAATCTGAAGCAAATTAAGGCTATAAATAATTAGAGAACGGGTGCAATAAATCATGGCACATTCATAAAGGAATCCACAACTAGCCTGTCAATTTGTCCTAATGTGGTGATTTGTGTGTTGCTGTGATACTGGAAGCTATATGACCAGTATTTCAAATACCGGCACAGTCAACAGTGGTGCACAGGATTCAGTTGAGCTTCCAGGTTAAAACAAATTAGAAAGAAGGTTGTGGGGTTCTACTTCTGAAATTTGGCCACTGGAGACCTTAACAGTAACAGTGCAACATTGTCGGATATAGTGCCCAAAGATGAGCCCTTCACATTGGAAGAGAAAATACAACTGGGGAAGAGCCGCCTCCTTCAGATGGAGTAAACCTTATGACATATAGGCAACACAGTGGTCAGGATCTTTATGTGCTGATGGGGCATGTCTTAAAATGAAAAGAAACAGCGGTAAGCCTCTACTTGTAGTTCCAAAGACACCTCCCTGCCCCCAAGTCGATTCAGACTCAACGTGCATCACTAGAACAGGGTAGAACTCCCCCCTTGGGTTTCTGAGACTAATTGTTTATAGGAGTAAAAAGCCTAGTCTTTCTCCAGCTGAGTGACTAGAGGTTTCAAACAGCTGACCTTGGGAATAGCAGCCTAACGTGTAACCAGTTTGCTCCCAGGGTTCTTTTATTAATAAGTCCAAACTTCAAACCAAACTCACTGTCTCCAGTCAATCCTGAGTCACAGAGGCGACACCCCTGTGGGTTTCTGAGATTGTAACAAAGGGTTTAAAGGATAGAAAGCCTATGCTACCTACTGCAGAGCTGCTGGTGGTTTCGAACTGCTGATCATGTGGATCACAGCCCAACATGTAACCACTACATCATCAGGGCCCCTCTTTATTAATAACTTGAATGTGAAATTTATGAAATATGAATCTAGGAAAATTGAAAAAATGAAATGGAATTAATAAAGATTGATACCCTAGGAGATATTAATGATCTGAAATGACTGCTGTTACCATTTAAAATGGACAACCTTATAGTCTACTATACAGGCAATGACACAGTGAAAGGAATAGGATTGTATTCATTCTAAAATCTTCAAGATCTGTCCTGAAGTACCATGTCAGTGATATGATAATATCCATATGTCTACAACTTTACATCCCACCACTATTGCAAAAGTGATAAATGGGAGATGTTTACTGATTTGTGCACTTTGAAATTTATAAATAATCATGTCAATAAGATGCATTGATAATTATTGGTGATCTAAATACAACTTTGGAAACAACCAAGATCTGTAGTTGAAAAATATAGCCACCATTTCCAGAAAAATAATGCCAGAGATTGCAGGATGAAGTTTTACAAGACCAATCAATTCATTTCCAACAACATAAATGGAATTTATATTAGTGGACTTGCCAGATGTTGTACGTAGGAATTGAAGGCATCAGTTGCAGAAGGCTCAGTCGCATCAGTCAGAACAAGGTCAGGGTTTCACTGTGGACAGTCCATCAATGACTCCGATGTAAATTCAAGTTGAAGATGAGGACAATTTAAAAACAAATCCAGGACAGACAAAATATGACCAGGTGAATATCCCATATGCATTTAGAGATCAATTTACAAATAATTGTACACATTGAACACAAATGACAGATAAGTGGCGATATGATATGTGACATAAAACATGAAGAAACCAAATGTCCTTAAAAGACATGAAAGAAATTAAATACTGTAATGTATATCAGAGGGTAATATGACATTTGCTTTCCATTGTAGAATATCTAAAGCTAAAGGTAAAAATGATAATATACAAGAGGTGAACAGAGATCTCCAAAAAGGGCTTGAGAAAACAAAGCAAATGATCATAATGAAATGTGCAAAGGTCTGAAATTAGAAACCCAAAATGGAAACACATGCTTAGCATATCTCAAGTTAAAAAAAAGTCAAGGCTCAATTTAAAATGTCGAAGGATTCTATGCACAAAATATTGAATGATGAAAGAAGCATCATAGGAAGACAGAATCAATACATAGAGTCACCGTACCAAAAAATATGGGTCGATGATTTTTTCCACCATTGGATGAGGTGATTTGTAGTTAAAAACCAATGATTCTGACCGCAGATTTCCAAGCGGCACTGAAAGCACAACACGAGGCAATGGGGTTTGAAATAACAATGAGCCATTTCAACAATTGGATGCTGCACCACGGGTGGTGCTCATTCAGCCAAGCCACACACTTTGGAAGGCAGCTACATGGCCATATTGGTACCTATGCCAAGAAAAGGGGATCCAACACATGTCAAACATGTCACATGTCATCAGAGAAGGATTTGCTAATAATTGCTTTAAAAAAGGTTGTAGCCGTATATCAACAGTGAACTGCCAAAAATGTAAGCCAGATTCAGAAATAAGGTTTGAATAAAGAATATTATTATGGATAATCAGGTGATTGTTGACTGAAAACACATTATACTTGAAGATGTTTTTCTGTGTTTATTGACTGTGCTCAGGTATGTGTGTGGATCATAGAAAATTATGGATAACATTACAAAGAACAGACATTCTTTCTACTAAGGACACATCGTGCTTAGGCTGAACATGTACATAAACCAAAATGCTGAATTTCCAACAGAATAAGTGACTACTGTGTGGCTTAAAATCAGGGAGGGTGTGTGTCAGGGTGATAGCCTTTCATCATATTTTTTCGATTTGTATACTGAACAAATAACCAGAGAAACTTGATTATATGAGGAATAACTTGCCATCACAATTAAATGACTAATCCTTAATAGCCTTTGATATGCAGATGATTCACCCTTTTTAAAAGTTTAGTGATAAAAACTAGAAGCATTTACTAATAAAGATGAAAGATTACAACCTTCAATATGTATAACTTCTTAGCATAAAAAAAGAAAAAACTATGAATACTCTCAACTAAACAGATAAGCATCATTATGATAGAGAAAATACTGGAATTCTCAAGGATTTTATTTTACTTGGATTAACAAACAGGTCTCATGGCAGCAGCAGGAGTCAAAAAATCAAACTTTAAATTGCATTGGACAAATCTCCTTCATGTTGGTAGCTGACATTGAGTCTGCTGGACCCATAAGATATAATTCATAATACTGCCTACCCCACCCCCATGCTCACAAGTGGTTTCATGTTTGATTCCCTTCTTGCAGCCAGTGAGATAGTTAAGGTTTATTGCACCAATGTGGGGATAAACACATGTGGGGTTCATTGAAGGGTGGAGAGATAAATAGCTCAGTAAGCCTCACCTTTCTGGTTCTCTGATCTCTTTCTTGTTCTCTGATGGTCAGACCAGTGTGTGGCTGCCTCAGCTGGCAAGGCTCACTTCCTGCGAGACATCCCTGAGGAGAAGCCGCATGGACTACAGCCCTTGCAACCCTGAGTGCTAGAGACTCCTCATGGAGACCCCTGCCAGCACTGAGATGCTTACACACTCACTGACTCAGCTTTCCTCCTGCAGTCAGCATCATTGCGTGTTTTGTGAGATTGAGGAAGACTTTGTAGATCGCTGTTGGACGTATGGGCTAAATCGGACTTATGGGCTTGGACTGGACTGCGTTGGGATGCTTTCTTAATGTACACTTACCCATCCATATATGAGCTGCTGCAGATTTGTTTCTCTAGTCTACCCAGACTAACTCACACAGGATGAATCATCCCCAGAGCGCCTTCTTTTGCTTTGTCCCTCGACTTTAGCAAATTGATGTCCTTCTCCTGGGACTGGTTTCTCTACAAAACTTCTTTAAAGTGACAACTTTGCTCTGAACAGCATTGACAAAGATTATTGAATATATTAGGGACTGTTAGAAGAATGACAAACCTGTCTTGGAAGAAGTTCAGCCAGAATGCCCCTTAGATTTGAGAATACCAAGCCATGGTCTCATGTACCATAAACATATTATCAAGAGCGATGAGTTCTGGGAAAGAAAGTCTTGCTTGGTGCAATAAAGGATCAGCAAATAAAGAGGAGACTCAATGAGCTAGACTGATATAGTAGTTGCAAAAATTAACAAAAGTACAGCAATGATTTTTATGTTGACAGAGGAATGAGCTCTATTTTGTTTGGTTGCCTGTAGGCTCATTATGGGTTGGAGCTGACTTGGTAGAGTGGTTACTTGTTGGGCCCTTAGCCAAAAGGTCAGCAGTTTGAAGTTACCAGGAGCACCGTGGGAAAAGACAAGGCTTGCTACATTTATAAATTATAAATTATAGTTATAGTCCTCAAAACCCACAGGGGAAGGTCTCTCTTGTCCTATATGAGTCGGAACAGACTCCATAGCAGTGAATGTTTTTGAACAACAAACAACGCTGACAATCCTTCACTGCAACATAAGATAAGGGAAGTCTTTCAAATTAGAAATGGAAAAAAAACAACAACACTAGAAAGTATGAAAGCTTTATACTGAAAACAGTTCTTTATTAACGGTATTTGTATAGGCAAGTGTCAGGACACTTTTTTCTTAGCTATTCTATTTTTTATATCTTTCTTGCATCATCATAATAAATTAAAATAAACAAATTTATTTTATAATGCATATGCTCTATATGAAACACATAACAAATTAAAAAACTGAAGGAGTAATCAAACACTCCCCAAAGAGAAAAGCCCCGAATGAACCGGATGACTTCACTGGAATCACAGCATCATAGATTATGTAATTACGGGGAACTGATATATATATAAATACTTGTAAGTAATGGACAAGCTAATTGCCCTAGCAAGCTTATGTGCCAAATTCTGTAGGTCAAATGATGATGGGAAGAATGAAGAGTTAGTGAGTTATGACAAAATGTGCCGCATCCCCTGGAAGGAGGCAGAATATGCCCATGAAAAACTGTCATTATTATTCTGTTAGGTAACTAGAAACGGGAACCGTGGGTGTCTCTCTCCATGTCTGGAGCACACCTCCCACCCTTTACAGGAGGTTGGAAACCATAAAGACTAAGGGGCATGCGCCAATTCAAGCCCGAGGCAGGTGGGTGGTACACATGGGTGGGCCCACACTAGACCAGGTGTGCTTAATTGAGCTAATGAGGTCAACCAATACCTTCAACTATGCCTCCCAGCCGAAGGCCCCAAATACCGGGAACGCAGATCGCCTGGCCCTTCTGTGTTTCTCCTATCGGCCTTCCACTCGGTCGTGCTGTCTCTCCGGCCTCCAGTGACCACGATGGGTGCGCAGTCCCGCAAAGTGGTCCATGTTCAGTGACTGTAAAACCTGAAACTTCTTCCATCCTTTAGAAAAAGCCACTTGGAGCACAAAGCAGGCTTCGGAGTGAATTCTTTCTCATGGAAAGCCAAGAACCAAGGTATTTCCCACCTGAGAAACGTAACAATTCTTTTAACTTTCAATTGATTGTTGAAGTTTCACCGCAATACAAAAGGCAAACTACTTTATTCAATGCCACAATACTGCCAGAATTCAATGCCAACTACTTTGGTCACATGTAAGTACATGATATTAACTAGACGAACATCTGACCAAACACCTAGGTTCAAGAGCCTAGACACAATTGATGCACAAAATTAACGATCACACAAACTTAAGTCTAAAGCATATTAACAACATTACATGCCTTCAATAAGTCAAATTTATACAGAGAGGCGCAAGTTCTTTTGAACATTAGAAAATCTATCAAAATGCCAATTAAACCACGGAGTTATACACCTAGGTAATAGCCCAAACCATTTAAAGCAAAATGCACAAATGCTTCTAGATGATTATTCATTGCAGTATTATTCTCAAGAGCCAAATGACAGAAACAACCCTAATAGCCCTGACAGAATAGATGACATTTTACACTAAATAGATGACATTATACAATAAATACAGAATAGATGACATTATACAATAAATAAATACAGAATAGATGGCATATAATAAATACATGCAATGTATGCTACTCAGATATAATGATATATTAAGCTTCTGGGTAAGGTTAGTTAATCACAAACTAATAAAAAGTGTAATATCACATTTATACAATATCTGTGTTGCTGCTGCTGTAAGATATCTTTTAGTCAGTTCCAACTTAGAGTAGCCTTGTATTCAATGGAAGGAAACAATGCTAGATTCTCTGCCATCCCTAGAATTGTTGTTACATTTGTTTTGCATAAAAAATAATTTATACTTGAAATTTGACTATACTATTATAACAATTATCTAATTAAAAGAAACGCTTTATCTGAATAAATTTATTGAATGTAGGAGAAGCATAGATTATATTAAAACAAAATAGCCTTAATGCACTTGATAAACAGAAGAGGCCTATTATTACATATTTACATAGAAGAATGAGTCTTAAAAAAGTTATTTCCTTGATACCAAACAATTTTATTAATTACTATTTTAATTTTGAAAGCATTTGCTGTAAATTCTTATGTGAACTAAGATGAAAAAGACAACCATTATTTAGACACATTCTAATTTAAATTAAATAAAATAGATTTCTATTGAACATTGTAGAATTTAGACAGAAGCCGTGGTTTTCATTATTATGATTATTATATTTTTCTAAGGAGTAATATTTTCATGCCTTCTGAAACTGTCAGAATATTGCTTTCTATATAGACTGCTAGGATCATTAACTTTCACATGCTTGATAGAAGAAATTAGCTTACTATGCAATGAAAACACATATCATGTGTAAACTAAGCAATTTTTATTTCCTTTTCAATAATATGTTTACAGAAATTATATAATAAGATAAATTCATGTTTGACAAAATGATCTATGTATCTTATTTTTATTGAATAATCTCAGTGAAATAGAAACTACATCAAATGTTCAATATAATCATAGAAGTAATTGAATTTAATTGAAAATTGGAGTAAAAAAAACTATTTTGTGATAGAAGACTACAAAGTTGAAGAGTGTAATTTTTATTTATTCCATTAGAACTCATCTAAGATTAAATCAATTGAAAATGCATACACAATGTCCTTAATTATCTAAAATTGAATTTGCTGAGTAGATGAAGATAATTTGGGTCATGTTATTTTATCTATGAAAAGAATGAAATATATCTTATTTCCTTATGGTTCTTAAATGCTACTAATATTTTACCTATCTTTTCCTTATTGTTTAAAACCATAGACACTTGACTCAAAATAATATACTATAAAGCTCTTAAAAGATATAAAACTTAGTAAAAAATTTTAAATAATAAATAATCACCAAATAAAATTGTTGCATTAATATAGAAATTATATAAAATTAACATAAGTTTATCAAAGGAATATTAAATGTGTTGTTATTGTTTTGTTTTTGTTATCATGTCCTATTATATGGCATTTATTTTTATTAATATCTTGAAATTTTATACACCAAGGAAAAGTTTTATATGATGCATTTATCTTTTTATTTAATATTATGAGCTCCTGCTGTGTTTTGGTTTTACAATAGTAACTGATGATGTACAAATACTTTATATACTCAAAGTCTGAAAGAGATTGGTGAACTGAGAAAAGACTGAAATTGTCAAGGATTTTAATTTACTTGGATCCACAGTCAAAAACTTCATGAAAGAAAGAATCCAGACATCCAAAACAAATATTGCCGTGGGTAAATCTGCACCAAAAGTGAAAACTAAGCTCAGTGGAATTGAGTCTATACAGGCTCATAGTTACACTAGAGGGCAGGGTAGAACTGACCCTGAACCTATAATGCTTCAAGAAAGTACATAATGTTTCTCCTGAGGAGCAGCTGGTGGTTTTGAACGTCAGAGACTGAGGATTGCAGCCCAAGACATACCCACTGTGCCACCAGGGCTCCTGAATCTGCGGCACATAGCCTCTTTATTGTGTTAAGGTACAAAAAGGCAAATAGGTCACTTTGCGGAATAAGGTGAGCTGACCGCGCTGGTGTTTTCAATCGCCTCCCAGGCAGGTGAAAGCTGGACCTTAACTAAGGGAGACTGGAGAAGAAAGGGTGCAGTTGAACCCCGCCGTTGGTAAAGAAGATCCAGAGTACTCTGGACTAGTAGCAGAACAAACACATCTGTTTCAGGAAAAGTTTCAACAGAATGCTCCTTACAAGTTAGCATGATGAGACTTTGTCTGGCATCCTTCTGTCAGGCTCCCAGCTAGTTCAGTGACCGAAGGAAATCTTGTGCAGCAAGGTAGAGGGTCAGGAACACAGAGGAAGACCCTCAAGAAGATGGATTGATCCTGCACCAAGGATTTCAAGCATAACAATTGTGAGGTTGGAGCATGGCTAACACTGTTTGGTTCAGTAGTACATGGGGTTGCTGTTAGTTAGAGCTGCCTGTAAGTACATGCCTGTAAGAACAATCACAATTTTCTCATAGTTGAAGGTATAAGGAATACTGAATAAGCAACAGTAACAAAAAGCTGCTTTTATTGATATTAGTTCGAGTTTAAAAATAATTGCTGTGTAAAGGAAGGAGTAGGGATGATTTATGTAAAAGGCCCATGTGCAAAGACATAAAAAGCAATAGTATGATGTGTGAGGAAATGAAATGATTATTTGGTTTGCAAATCAATTGTGAAACACAAATAGCATACACAGTAATGGCAATGGAGAAGCTGATACAGGTCAGACGATGGATAACATTTCTGACTTGTTATTGTTGGATACCTTTGTTTATTCAGACTCATAAAGTAGAGCTGCCCTATAAGGTCTTCAAAGCTGTAAATCTTTATGAAAGTAGATTACCATATATTGCTTGTATGCAGCAGCTGGCAGCTTTGAACTACTGACTTTTTAGTTAATAGTCAAGCAATTTAATCATTATGCTAGCAGAGCAACTTAATTATCTACCAGAGAGAACTTTCCATCAGTTTGCCAATTTGCCATACTGGAATAGCTCGTGTGTTTTGATGCTGGAAGCTAGGATACCGGTCTTTGAAATGATGTGAGTCATCCATGCAGCGCAGGTGTGAGTGGATCTTTCCATCTAAAACAGACGAGGGTGCAAGGCCTGGGATTTACTTACAAAAATCAGCCAATTAAGTCTTTTTGGTCAAAATAGAACATTAACTCATTTATTCTGGACATGCACTTCAAAACATCCTCACTGCCGTCAAGTCAGTTCTGGCTCATAGGATCTTGGAGAAGTTGAAAAGCAAACGGAAGAAACAAACCCAAAATCCAGCCAACTCACTGCCATCGAGTTGCTTCTGATTCAAAGTGATCCTGTAGGACAGAGCAGAATGTCCCTGTGGGTTTCCAAGGTTACAAATCTTTATAAGCATAGAAAGCGCCATACTTTTATGGAGCACCTGGTGGGTTTGAATTGCTGATCTTGTGGTTAGTTGCCCAATGGGTAACCCACTCTGCCATCAGGCCCCCTGGTAGAGTAGTCATGAAAAAGGATGATCCTCGTGGAGATGGAGTGATATAGTGGCTGCAACAATGAGCAATGAGCTAAATCAACAATTGTGAGAATGGCTTATAACCAAATGGTTTTTCACCCTCTTATATGTAGTCTCCTTTGAGTGGGAATCAACTGATGGCAGCTAACAATGTTTTCAAAAGAGGACATCATCCTGCTTGTTGAGAAAGAGGAACAAGAAGGACCAACTCTTGTTGCGATGGATTGATACAACAGCCACAAGGCTGAACTCAAACTTGTTTTTAATCAGGGTCAAGGGAAATTTGTGTGTAAGGATACAATGAGTCAGAGCCAACTTCTATCTACTATCTATCTTATCAACTATCTATCATCCATGTCATCTCCCTACCTCCCTGTCATCTATTATCTGTATTTACATGTGGTTGTTATTTGCTATTCCATCAATTCTGACCCGTGGGACCCCATGCGTCCAAGGGGAACTACTGCTCCATAGACTTTTTAAAATGTGACCTTGTAGAAGCCAGGTTTGTTTCCTGTTGTGTCTCTGGGTGGATTCAAACTTCTTCTTCTCTTTCTTCTTCTTCTTTTGAATAATAATCAAGGGCTTAACCATTCGTGCAACCTGGGAACTTTAACAGAGATAGAAATAGAGATAAGATATAATTTAATACAGTGAGCCCTCGTTTATCGTGGTTAATCGGTTCTAGACCCTACCGTGATAAATGAAATTCCGCGAAGTAGGATTCCTTATTTGTAAATCAAATATTTTC
>NW_022103896.1:25260136-25263105 GCF_000313985.2 Echinops telfairi
TTTTCCTCCCTAGTTTTGCACTTTTAGTATGTTGGTGTCTTTGTATCTAACACTACTCTCTTTGACCCAGAATATAGATAATTCACCTGGAAATATCTACTTTTTTATTGGAAATCTCTCTTCATGTATTTCTAACATAATCACAGATAATGACAGATCTACATCTGCTGTTTTAAATTTCCTCTCTGTGTTGTAGACATATGTTTTATAAATTACAGCTTGCTATTGTATTCAATTGATTTTTTAAATGAAAACTAATATTGATTCCTTCCTTTTCTCTTGTTCATATTTTTAAAAACTGAGTTTTTCATTGTCATCATAGAGATTATACTTAGCACCTTTAATTTATATAACATGTTTTAATTGAGAGCAATTTCTCTTTAATAGCATAAATTCTATTTAGTTACATTTCACAGTTTTTATGTATTTTTCTTATATCATGAAGGAGGTAAACTTGAATTTGCAAATTATTTTTTTTTTACTTTAAAGCTAACTTTTATATTTGTTAAATCTTGACCCCAAAACTTTATTTTTGCAAAAGGATTTAATTGACTGACTAAGCAGCACTGTGACTCCACCATGGCAGTGTTTGACTATGAATGGCAAGATCAGAGCCATACAACCACGAATCCTCTAAGGGAGAAAGAAGAGGCTGGATGCTCTCTTAGAAAGGAACAGTTTCTTAAATCCTATTGTGTTAGACAGGGTTCTCTAGAGAAACATAACCAGAATGCTAATAATTTTATATATATTTATACAGATAGATGGATATATAACATAAGAAATAAATAGTTAATTAAACTATAAAGCAGTACAAATGGCTCAGTGCAACTCACTCCTGTGAGACAGTTGAGAGACACTGGCAGTCCTCCAAGTCTTCAGGGCCACCAGGTAGTCCTCTGTAGAATGATTCAGGCTATGCAGGCACAGGCAGCGAACAGCAAGGCAGGTCACCAATAGTCAGCCAGATGACAGGGTCTGACAGTCCCCAGCTCAAGAGATATAAATGGTGTGACAAAGCAGGTCTTGAAGGACCCTCAAATTACAGTGACACAGTCCCCGGGTTAGGTGTGCCACAGGTAGTGTAGCTTGCAAATTGAGGCAAAGAACAAGCAAGGCAGTCACACACTGGTCTGATAATCAAAGAGCAAGAGACCTGAAAGGCAAGGCTCCCCAAGCCATTTATCTCACCACCCTTCAATTAATCCCACATGTGCTTATCGGCCAGGTTGGCACAATAAACTAACTACCTCACCTATATAGCCTCATTACGAGTCAGAGTGGCAGTAGAATTGGGTACTTTAATTAAGGTCCTCTGGTAGTTTAGTGTTTAAGGCTTGGATGTTAATGGTTGCTGAAAACTTAAAGCCACTCTAACAGAAAAGGATAAAGCAGTCCACTTCCATAAGTATTTGTAGCCTGAGAAATCATATCAAGTGGTTCTCTTCTATCCTATATGGACACTGTGAGTCAGAGCTGACTCTATATGGCAGTGAGTTTTGTTTGCTTCTTTCATTTACATTCACAAAGGAGATCATACATCACGTGAGGTGCAGGCACTTAGATGCAGTCAGTTCTTAATATGGGCCTTGTAGACTCTGAAACTAGCTCTTAATTGAAGAGTAGCGAAGACAAATAGAAAAAATTATGAAGTCAATGAGCTGAGCAGAAAATTCTAAATGACAGTTCCAGAATACAAAGTAAAATATTATAATGACATGTGCAAAGATCTTGATTTAGGGACTAACACACTCAGCATAACTTAAACTGAAAAAAAAACTAAAGAAAAATTTACCTCAATTGTAATATTGAAATATTCTAGAGCCAAAATGTTGAATAATAAAGCAAGCACCAAAAGAAGATTGAAAGAATGCACAGAGTCACTGTACCAAAAATAAGTTGTGAACATTTGACCATTTCACGAGGTATTTTATGAGCAAGAATCAATAGTAATGAAGGAAGAAGTTCAAGCTGCACTAAAAACTTTAGCCAGAAACAAAGCTCCTAAAATTGATGGAATACCAATTGAAATGTTTCAACAAGCTAAGGAAGCACAAGATGCACTCACTCGCTTATGCCAAGAAATTTGGAAAAGAGCTACATAGTCACCTGCCTGGAGTAGATTCATATTTATACCATTCCAAAACAAGGTAACACAACAGAATGTCAATTACACGAAAATATCACAGATATCACATGCAAATGAACTTTTGCTGAATTTCACCTAGCAACAATTCCAGCAGTACATTGACAGGGGGCTGCCAGAGGTCTGTGCTGGATGCTGAAGGCCGTAGAACAAAGCATATCATTGCTGAAGTTAGATGGATCCTAGCTGAAAGTAGAGAGTACTAGAAATATGTTTACCTGTGTTTTACTGATTATGCCAAGGCATTCAACTGTTTGGATCATAACAAAGAATGGATAAATTTGAGAAGAATGGGAATTCCAGAACATTGATTTTGTTCATGTGAAACTTGAGTAAAGAGGCAATTGTATGAACAGAATACAGGAATATTGCATGAGTCAAAATCAGGAAAGGTGTGTGTCAGGGCTGTATCGTTTTACCATACAATTTAATCTGTATGGTGAACAAATAATCAAAGAAACTAGATTATCTGAAGAAGAATGTGGCACTAGAATTGGAGGAAGATTTATTAACAACCTGAGATATGCAGATGGCACAACTCTGCTTGTTCAAAATGAAAAGGACTTCAGTGGGTTATAGAAATCGAAGACTGCGCCTTTCAGTATGGTTTATGACTCGATGTAAAGAAGACCAATATCCTCACAGCTGGGCCAAGAGCAACATCAGGATGAATCTTAAAAGGTTGACATTGTCAAGGATTTCTTCTTTTTTGGTTGTGAAATTAATGCTCATGGAAGCAGCAGTCAAGGGATAAAAAAATGACTCATTCCATTGGGTAAATCTCTTGCACAGACCTCTTTAAATTTTGAAAAACAAGGATGCT
>NW_022103896.1:25264287-25278529 GCF_000313985.2 Echinops telfairi
AAGCCAGAGAGGGTCAAATATGACCTCCCTGCATTTTCTCAGGTACAATCTGTTGCTTGTGGGTCATGAGAAGACCAGAACACTAGAAGTCCAATTTCTTGACTGGTCAATCTTGGCTGTAGGTGGATCAACTGTTCTTATTGTTGAATATTTGTCTTAATATTTTAAAGAAAATAAAATCCTTTAACATGATTACTCTAGAATGAATAGTAGATGTTGTTAATATTCAACTGTTTCTTAATAAAAACACACAGTTACAATTTTTGTTCAATTGTAATAAGATTCAGATTTTCCAAAAAGAAACATCTAATTGTATGTCTTCACAAGGAAATAAAAGAGCACCCTACCCTAAACTGTTTAATTTGTGTAGAAGGGTAGTTTTTTGTAGAAATATTCTGACAGAATATAAGCGTACAATCAATGCATTCTTTACATTTTAAATTGACAGGTACCAATTGTATTTTCAAACTCAGCATCTTAGTTGAATTCATGGTGATAAGAATAATGTTCCCAAAGACTTCTTCATATGACTGAGAAACTTAAAATACCTATTCTATGAGCTGTCATTTGTTGAATAATGTTACATTTCTTTTAAAAAATGAAAAAAAAGTGAAATGTAAAATACATAAGTAGGAATTAACTTAAATCACACTCAATGTTAAGGCAATACTTTAAATGGTAGGGTACTGCATTTTATAGGATGGCCAAAAAGAGTTATTTATTAAGGTCTATTACACATTAAGAAAAATAAGTATGAAGAATAGATAAAATTGATATTTGACATGCTATTGATTCTTGAATATTCTAGTCTAAGTTACCAACTTGAAGTGCTATTTTAATGTAAATATAGCTTCCTACATTTTGATATATCTGTATATTAATTTTACTACTCAGTTAAAATATTTCTTACTTTTTATTTATGTGTAAGTAAGTTATGTAAAATATTTTGAAATGTCAATTTTCAATGAAAACAAGCATTACATAACTTAGTACAGAAAAAGAAAATTAAAAAGTAATAATATCTAACCATTTAAAAAAATTCCATTTAAAGAAAGTTTCCTCGAATAATAGAATATTTTTGTGGTTATTAACTGACTTTATTTGACTTAATATTGTCAACATTAAATTAAATAAAAAGTCAGAAATGAGGATGCAATTTTTGTTTAGCAACATTTACACTAAGAAACAGTTGTAAAGCACAAAAATATTTAACAGATTAATTTGATTAAATTATACTCTGAATTCAATATAACAGCCAATTTTAGTAACTTTTGTTCGAGAAGAAACGTAAAACAATTTTTGAAACTATTCTTCTGAAAGTCAATTTAATTTGGAAATATCAACAGTATGATGAAATACTTAAGATAGTATTTTTTTCGAGTCATTGTAATATGTATTTTTAATGTTTTAAAATTTTTCCCATGATTTGTTTCAGACATCTCTAAAATTAAAAAATTAAAAGCAGGGACTGTAAAAATTGAAGGATTATGAAAACGATCTATTACCTTTTTGTTGTATTTCTGGATGAACTTTTTGAAGCCCACTTTTATTTTAGTTCCCTGTATAAGATATCCTATTCTCTAAACATAGCCTCAGTCTTGCTAATGCTATAATCAACTGAATCATCTCATGAGAGCTTGCTAAAATGTCTGAATTGTCTGACCCGAATTTGGTGTAATTTTATTATCATATAATCATCTCATCAAAAGAACAGCTCCTGTTCACTTAACAACTGCAGAATTGGGTAAAAACAAGCAAACAACAATCCCTAATAAATTGATTAAATAATTTTCTTAAATCTGGATGCATATTTATGATAGCAAGATTTATTGTGATTCATGTAGTTTGTAGATATCACTGCTTATGCAATTGTTTTGCATAAGCGGAGTTATAATGAATTGTTTAAAGACCTGCAATTAGAAAAAATAAATAACATCACAATAAATGGAGAATAGTTTGATCTTGCCTTGCTTGGATCCATAATCAATGCGCATGGAAGCAGCAGTCAAGAGATCAAAAGAGGTGTTGCAGTATTTAAATCTGTTGCATAAGACCTCTTTAGAGTACTCAGAAATAAGGATGTTATTTCAAGGACTAAGGTGTAATATGATCCAAGCCGTGTTATTCTCCATCCACCATATTCATGTGGAAGTTGGATATCGAATAAGAAAATAGTAGAATTGATGCATTTGAATTATGGTGCTGGAGAAGAATATTGAAAATACGGTGCACTGCTAATAGGACCAATCAATCCGCACTGGAAGAAGTAAGACCAGAGTGCTCCTTAGAGACAAGGAAGTGCAGACTTCTTCTTACATACTTTGAACATGTTATCAGGAGAGACCAGCCCCTGAAAAGGGACATTCAGTTTTGTAAAGCGGAGGGGCAGCGTAAGGGAGGTAGATGGGCACAGTGGTGCAACAATGGGCTCAGGCGCAGGACCAAGTGTGAAGAGTGTGCGGGAAAGGGTGGTGTTTGATCTGTTGTGCATAGGTTCACTATGGGTTGGAACTGACTCTCTGGCATCTAACAACAACAACCGAAAGGAGTTGTGTTTCACAGGGATATGTATAGTTATTCAAATGATTGCTTTCAGATCTGGCGTACAATTTTGTCCAACAGTGCCTGATTTCCAGTTGAATAACAATAAAACTGACTCAACAAAATGCCTTCATGAACAATAAAAAACTATCAGTTTAAAATATGACATTTATCCGTTTCACTTAAAATTGCTGACTTTGATATTTGTTGATTAATAGATTTGTTTGTATTTTCAGAGGTTATTCATGATGCTAAAGGGCTCTGATGGCTTAGTGGTTATAAGTTAAGCTCTTAGCTACAAAGTCAGCAGTTTGAAACCACCAGCAGCTCTTCAGGAGAAAGATGGGGCTTTCTACTCCCATAGAGAGTTACAGTCACCGAGACTCACAGGGTCAAGTCTACCCTGCCCTATGGTGTCACTCTGAGTCAGAATTTACTCTATGGCAGTGAAAAATTCATGATGCAATGATACACTATGTGATGACAGTTGCCAACTGCTGCAGATTCAATGACAGCACATGATGACCTAAGGTACAATGGAAAAATGTTGCATTATACCAATGAATTATTTGGTATGGCTCTTTTATCAATAACATCTATAACTGTGATCTCTGACTGCCTGGGAACATACAAGTAAGATGCATGGGACTTCATCATGGGTATTAGTCAATGCTATTTCGCTGGGTATAAAGTGAGGCATCTTAGGAGTAAAAATAGGTGATTTGAAGAACACAATTGAAGAGGAGTCACATATGAAATGTCTTTTTGAGTCCAGGATTTCCGTGTTATGAGGTGGCATCAGGAAAGGCAGTATCATGGAGACCATGAGACAGAATGGTGGGCTGACTGAGTCCCTGTGGGCAAAAGGTATGGTTGCAGAATTGTGTGCCATTTGGGCATTTATTACCCTTAAGGAGATTTGAAACACTTGACTGGTTAGTGCAGAGGCACATGACTGTGAGACTGAAGACCAGAGTTATACCTACTGGTGCAGATTAGAACAAGCATTGCAGACAATGGAATTGTATCCTTAATATTTCAGAACCTGAATTGTAACCTGTGACCTTCATAATAATAGTCCATAGATGGTCAGAGATGGAAAAGAGAATTGTATTTGAGTGTTCTTAGAAGGACTGTGTGTGTAGGAATATGTCTTTAACTAAGAAAGATAGGGCCATCTATTCGCATAAAGATTTACAGTCTTGGAAACCCAAAGAGGTAGTTCTACCTTGTCCTATAGAGTCACTGTGTGTCGGAATCTAATTGATGTCAATGAAAAAGAATTGTGCTGTGCATATTGGTTTATCTTACTTGTTGTTAAATACTATAGAGCCAGTTTCAACTCATAACTATTCTGTGTACGCCAGAGCAAAACACTGCCCAGCCTTGCACCATCATTGCAATTGTTGTGTTTGAGCTCACTGGTCCAGTCACTGTTTCTTCACTTGGGAGATGGTCTTTCTTCTTTTCAGTCACCTCCCCTTTACCAAACATAAGGGCTTCTCTAGTGCCTGATCTCTTCTGAAAACATATCCAAAGTACACAGAACACAATCTCCCATTCTTCCTTCAAATGAGCATACTAGCTGTACTTCATTCAAGACAGCTTTCTTTGATATCCGGCAGCCTGTGATATATATGTATACACATACACTTTGCTGAAATCAGCACTCAAAGGCATCAATTCTTCTTCAGTCTTCCTTTCTTGTACACCTTTCATAACCATATGAGGCCATTGATAATAATATGTTGTGGTTCCGGCACATTTTAGTGCTCAAAGTAACATCCCTGATCTTCAACACTTTGCAGCACATTTCCTCAGTGCAATAAGCTGTTTGATTTCTTAATGACTACTTCCCTAAGCATTTGTTGTAGATTCAAGTAAAATTAAATCCTTGACAATTTCCATCTTTTCTGTTTATCGTTGTAATGTTTATTAGTCCGGTTGTGAGTACTCTGGTTTTCTTTGCATTGAGTTGCAATCCCTACTGAGTACAGGATTTTTATTGCCTGATATGAAATGACTCAAATTGAGAAAAAAAGTTGCAAACATTGTTACTAATCAAAGCATAAAGTGTATGAAGTATGAATCAAGGACAATTGAAAATGATCAAAATGTAATGCATAAAGATGGAACAATAGGCATTAGAGAACTGTAAGTTTTTACTTGTACAAGGGAACATCTCATGTATTTCAGTTTTAAAAACCTTCCTATACATGTATATTTCCTTTTGCATGATACTACTTTAAATGTAGTACCATTTGCTAAATTAATGTTAATATTATTAGAATTACCAAATGTTTCATAGAGGTTTCTAAAATTATTTCTCAATCTGCTGATAAATCTTCCTCTAATGGGGACCAAGGATATATATATAATTAAGTGTGAAGTCAAAATCCATTCATATATCTAAAATATATATTTATATATTATATTCTATTATATATATAATCTAAAATTATATATATATTTTAGATATATGAATATATATTTTTATTAAAGCATATATATAGCATAACATATATACTCGAGTATAAGCCGACCTGAATTCCACCAAGGCACCTAATTTTACCTCAAAAACTGCAATAAAGATGTGCTAAAACACTCGTCTTGTACTCGAATATATATGGTATATGCATATACATTTCAGATATATAAATGGATTTTGACCTCACACTTCATTGTAAACAATAAACTAAGAAAAATTTATTTCTTATAGTTCAGTCCTGCGCAATACTTGCTCTCATGAAGATACAGATGCAAAGGGTGGTGAAGCAATCAAATGGTACCTAGCTATCAGAAAAAATAACATCTGGTGTCTTAAAGTTTGTCTTAAAACAGGCAGCCATCTAAGTGAGGTATAGCTAAATTCACACAGAAGTACACCAGCTGTGTGACCCAAGGATTATAAATACTAAAATCCAAAACAAAGGATGGAGTCGTATTAGAATGTACATTCTAATGACCTGGTTTGCACAGCCTATGAAGGAGAGTGAAAGCCCCAAATCTATCTGCAGAGTCCCTGCACGAATTATGCCTTCTTTCAGTGCCTTCACGTTGCTGACCAGGGACAGCATTGCCATCAGAGTACATTGGAATGTAGATTTAGGGTCAGGTTAAAATCTAATATATTATCATTTGTTTTCCCCGTTGACCCATTTTTAATTTGCTTCCTTTCTGGCATCTTCTCTTTCTCTCAGATAAAAGTTTTACTGTGATTTACTTTGCTGTCATTGGTAGGGTGTATTGTATAAGTTTCTTTATATGAAATCGAGGATGGGTAAATTTATAGAGATGGTAATTACAATAATAGTCTCTTAGGATTATGGTAGAGTAGGTTTGAGTAATGGAAAGCTAATAAAAATGAGTAGAAGAGTGAAGATTCAATTCAAACCAAACTCACTGCCACTGAGTCAACGCTGACTCACGGTGACCCCCTGTGTGCTTCTGAGGTTGTAACTGTGCACAGGAGTAGAAAGCCCAGTCTTTTTTCTCAGACCAACTGACCATGGGATCCCAGCCCCACAGGTAACCACTATACCACCATCCGTCCTAAATTTGATTGTGGCAATAATTATACACTTTATAAGATATATTGAAACCATTGAATTATATGGTGTGTGAATGCCCATAAAATTATATAAACACTATATATATATGAGCTAGTATTAGAGTGAAATGGGCAAAGACTAGAATTAGAAAACCATAAAGAAAGAACACATTCAGTACATCTCAAGGTGAAAGAATTGAGGAAAACTTTCAAGCCTTGAGTTTCAATATTGAAGGATTCTATGGGCAAAATATGGAATGATGCAGAAATTATCAAAAGCAGATGAAAGAAATATACAGGATTACTGTACCAAAAAAGAATTGGTTGACATTTAACCATTTCAAGAGGTACTATATGATCAAGAACTTATAGCTTTGACAGAACTTCAAGCTATACTGAAGGCCTTAGCAGGAAAAACAATGCTCCGTAAGTAAATGGAAAACTATTTGAAATGTTTCAAAACGGACGCATCCCCGAAATCACCCAGCAGTCTATGCCAAGAAATGTGATAGGAACAATTTTACCAAGTGATTGGAAGAAATCTATAAACATACCAATTCTAAGGAAAAAGGGCCCAACAGATTAAGTATATTATAAAATATTATTGATATTATATGCAAATAAACGTTGTTGAAGATCATCTAGAAATGTTTGTAGCAGTACAATGGCAGGGAGCTTCCAGAAAGTCAAACAAGGTTCAGAAGTGGCCAAGGAACAAGGGATGTTATTGCTGATGTCAGATGCATCTTGGCAGAAAGCAGATTATAAAAAGATGTTGGCTTGTGTTTCATTGACTAGCCCCTGTGAGGTGCCTTCCAGTTGGCTCAGACTCAGCAATCCTGTGTACAACTGAACGAAGCCCTACCTGGTCCTGTGCCATTCTCGCAATATTTTCTATGTTTGCCCATATTTTTAACCATTATCTCAATCCATCTTGTTTGGGGTTTTTCACTGCCCTTTTTCACTGACCACCTACTTTACTAAGCATAATGTTCTTTTCCAGGGGCTAATCAGAGATCCTAATACCTGCAAATGTAGATTCCTTGCCCTGGAGTGTTGAGCCTTATCAATAATCACCACATGCTGAACAAAACAACAAATACACTGAATTTATTAGAGGCTAATCTCAGAAGACACTCTCATAGTGACAGAACGTGTATGGTGAGCACTTTGCTGATTACAATTTCCATAAGAACTTTACATTTGTTTTTTTGCTTACAAATGCTAACTACAGAATATATAAAGGTAGGCCTTAATTCTAGCAATGAGTGATGGTTCACATAGTGAGCAGCCACAGGGGTGGATAATTAAGAAATGTTTCTGGGGGAATCTACCATTTCCCATCAGTGTGTCAAGATGCCTCCTGCCATTTCTCCTTAGCTTCAAGGGGTACTAGAGAGAGCCAATTAGAATATGGATACTCATTACTAGAGAGAATCAGTTAGTACATGAATACTCATTACTAGAGAGAGTCAGTTAGTATATGAATACTCATTACTAGAGAGAGCCAGTTAGTATATGAATACTCATTAGTAGAGAGAGTCAGTTAGTATATGAATACTCATTACTAGAGAGATTCAGTTAGTATATGAATACTCATTACTAGAGAGAGTCATTTAGTATATGAATACCCATTACTAGAGAGAGTTGGTTAGTACATGAATACCCATTACTAGAGAGAGTCAGTTAGTACATGGATACCCATTACTAGAAAGAGTCAGTGTATGAATACTGATTCCTAGAGAGAGTCAGATAGTATATGAATACTGATTCCTAGAGAGAGTCGGTTAGTATATGAATACTGATTCCTAGAGTCAGTTAGTATATGAATACTCATTACTAGAGAATCAGTTAGTATATGAATACTCATTCCTAGAGAGAGTTATTTAGTACATTGATATCCATTACTAGAGAGAGTCAGTTAGTATATGGCTACTCATTCCTAGAGAGAGCCAATTAGAATATGGATACTCATTACTAGAGAGAGCCAGTTAGTATATGAATACTCATTAGTAGAGTCGGTTAGTACATGGATACCCATTACTAGAGAGAGTCAGTTACTAGAAAGAGAGTCAGTTACTAGAAAGAGTCAGTTAGTATATGAATACTCATTCCTAGAGAGAATCAGTTAGTATATGAATACTCATTAGTAGAGAGAGTCAGTTAGTATGTGAATACTCATTCCTAGAGAGAGTCAATTAGTACATGAATACTCATTACTAGAGAGAGTCACTTAGTATATGCATACTCATTCCTAGAGAGAGTCAATTAGTATATGGATACTCAGAATAACATTTTTGAAACCTGGACACTTCTGGAGATTTTAGAAACCATTGTTGAAGGAAACTGATCCCCCAATATCCCACAGATAGTTAGCTTATTTGAAAATGGAGCTGATGTATAGTACAATGTCTCATGGTTTATAACTTTCAAACTGCGAGGATTAAAAGAGAAGAGGTAGGGCTGCCCGGCCGAAAGTTTGAGGAGTTTTATGTCCTCCCAGGCCCTGGTAGTGTAGCGGTTACATGTTGGGCTGCTCACTGCAAGGTCGGTAGATTCAGCCAACAGTTACTCTGACAGAGAGGGAGACAGATGGAGCTTTTAAATTCCTATAGTTAGTCTCAGAAACCCACACGAGTAGTTCTAATGTGTCCTGTAGCATGGATATGCATCAGCATTGAGTCAATGGCAGGTGTTTGAGTTTTGAGCCTACTGGAACCACCTAGCCTTTGCAGCCATGAGTTGATGGGAGAGAGTGGAGGGGCTAGCTGCTCTGAAGTTCTAGGAGGTATCTGTGAACTCGCAAGTTTCGTACTGGTTGGTGTACATTTGACCAGGCTTGGAGGACTAGGGCTAAATTGACCTGAAGCAGACTGGAGAAGAAACATGTTGAATGCTGAGCTACTGTAAATTGCTGCAATTTTTGATAAATTCTTGGTGGAACTTTTTGTATGGATGCAGATGCTCAAAGTTGCCACCAGCATGAGGCTTCCTCATATCAACAAGCACACTTGTCTCCTCAGAGCACTGGGTTGACAGGGATGGAGGACTTACAGAGGGATGTCTAAAATCAGGGGGGATAATGGACATGAAGTGGCTGGTTTGCACACTTTTTGTGTGTGTGTTTAGTCTCAGAATGAGGTTCCGAATGAGGATTCCCCCGAGTGCCCTCTTTTGTCCTGCTGTGACTGTGGAGGAAAGAGAGAAGATTCTGATAAAATTATAGTTTTCCATTGTAAGAGAATGTGAACAGGTTTCATTGTGACTGTAAAATTGTGATTCTAGAACAGTTCTTTGTGAAAGTGGGAGGATTAATCCTCTGTGTATGAAAAGGAAAGATAAAATGGCTGGAAGAGCCAAGGGGTGGCCTGTAGTTCAACTGTGTTACACGGTATGGCTCTGTTGTCCATAGTCTTTGTAGTCCCCGCTACCTTAGTAGACACACTACCATTGAGTCAATTCCAGCTCACCACTCAAAAAAATTACTGCCACTGACTCTATTCTAATTCAGTGACCTGATAGAGCAGGACAGAACTGCCCCTTTTGCTTTCTGAAACTTTAAGTCTTTTTAAGAATAGTGGCGTCTTTGTCCCTTAGAGTGGCTTGTGAGTTTGAACCACTGACAATGTGGTTAGCAGTTTAGTTCTTATCGGGACTCCTAGATGACTGGGAGGGAGCATGCAAATAAAGTCTATGGGATTCTAATGTGGGGATAGGTCAGTTTTGTCATTCTGAAGGACGTAAAATGTATCATCTCAGAATTAGAAATGGGGGATTGCGTAACCACAAAGAAACAAGAGTCAATAGTGCTTCATGTCCTTTAAAAGCAAAACAAAGGTTTTATTGGCACATAATTCACAAACCACACAATTCAATCATTCAAGGAACATGAGTTTCAGACTCCAAGGGTCCTGAGTGGGAAAGTGGCAACAGCAGAGGCAGCATCATCAAGACCATGAAACACCATGACACAATTCCTGGTCCATGGAGATGAGTAAAGCCACAAGCTTACAGAATGGAGTGTCCTTTGGACATTTACCAATGAGAAGGAAAGCTTCTGACACTTACCTGGGCACAGTCAAGGGGCCCATGGCTGAGAATTTGACAAGCAGAGACAAGTGCTTCTGCCACCACAGCTGAGAGCATTCCTTGGGACAACAGAACTTTATCCTTAACATTTCTTATCCTTAATTATAACTTGTGAACTTCCCAAATGACCCAAACCCTGAGGACTTCTGTGAGTTTTGTGTGACCATTGTAACAAATTATTGAACCCAGCATAGAAGTAGAGTGCCTTGGGATGGATGGCTGGTGTCAGAATGAGGCAAAAAAGGGTGAAGTGGGGAGGCATATCTAACTTATGCCCCACAGATAATGGCCTAGTCTGATGTGGAACTGGATTCTGCTTCTGAATTTTTCAGATAGAGGAATTCATGCCCCTTTCCAGATGCCCAGTTCGGTTCCATCTTCATACCATCAGCAGGATCCAATGTGCTGTTGTGACTATCGCAATCCATCGCACTGAAGGTCTTCCATGTCCTAGTAAACGCTTTTCAGAAAATATGGTGTCCTCATATGCTGATTCATTCCTTCTCATTCAAGGGAATGAATGGGATGGTGTTCTGCTTATATTCATAAGGTTTTCATTCACTAATTTTGTTGGGTAGTTTGGGCAATTTTTCCTAGTTGGTCTTAGTCTGAATCCTCAGCTGAAACTTGTCCGTAATGGATAACTATGCTGGTTTTGATACCAAAGGCATAGCTTTCGGATCATGAAAATATGCAGATCATCAAAATGACTGACAGGTGATGGGTATAATGTAGGAGAAATACCTTATCTATATTGTCATCCATTTTTTTTATGTCATTATTATTTCAGACTTTTGTATTATCAATTGGTAAATGTTAATAATAAGAATTGTATGCTTTTTTTTTTTATACAGAACATTTAATTTTTGCAATGCTATATATGTACATATATGAGACCTGGTGGCATAGTAGTTATGTGTTGGGCTGATAACATTAAGGTCAGCAGTTTGAATCCACCAGCCACTCTATGGGGGAAAGACAGGGCTTTCTACTCCTCTATAGAATAGAATCTCAGAAAGTCACAGGGGGACTTGTATTCTGTCCTACAGGGTTTCTGTGAGTCAGATTTGACTCCATATATATCTTATGAAAATCTTCCATAGATATTTCTTGGTTTCTTTTAATATCGGCTTGTTAAATTATTTTATTTTAAAGCAAACAAATGACACAGAATATAACATATTATTGAATACATAATCTAACCTGAAAAATATTTTGCTATTGTGGAGAATATTAAAAGAAAAATATGCAACCATTCAACCATTTCTACATGTACAATTCAGAGATATTGATTATATTCTTCAGGTTGAACAACTATTCTCATTTTCCTCTACTAATTTGTTCCTCCCCATTAACATAAACATTCTGTCCCTGAGATTTCTATTTCATTTTTTGAGATGTTGTTGTTATTTTGATTAGATATTGATAGTTTCTAAAAGAGCACTATTCTCAAGCAAACATTATTTACTAGTTAAATTAGACTACTATTTGGTGTTTTGAAGATGTCAGGGGATATTTTTGGTTGAAAATTTAATCATTATTTCAAGAGAATAGTTCAGGGGTTCATAAAGCTCTCAGCGTTCCAGAAAGACCAGAGGCCATGATAATTTGAAATTATCTTTTGCATTTTGCCCCTTTTGATCGGGATTCTTATGTGGAATATTTGATCAAAATATTAAGTAATGGAGCTGTGAACTATCCAGTTCTGTTCTGCTACTTCCATGGGTATTGACTGTGGACAAATGAGCCTACATTCATGATTACTTCAATTTTCTCTTTGTCTTTCATAATGTTGCTAATTTCTCTAGTTGTGAAGATTTTTGTTTTCTTTTCTTGAGGGGTAATGTATACACACGGTTGTAGTCTTTGTTCTCCATAAATAGTGCTTCGACTCTTCTTCACATTCAGCAGGCAATGTTGTATCATCTTCATATTGCAGTAGGTTAATGAGTTTGATGAAACCTGTCCATCGTGGGTGGACTTAGTGATGATATTTGAAAGCAAGTCACCACAGTATGACAAAGTAATATTTGATTGGTGATGAGTTTAACATTGTTTATATTAATTCTAAATTCTAGTACAATGTTCAAATTATTTTTTTAATATTTAAAATATGACTAATAAATCCATCTTGAATTCAAAATTATTTGAATTTATTCATACCTTTTAAGAAATTCAAGGAGGATTCAGAAGTGGAGGTGGCAAATATCATTGCTGAATGCAGATAAGTCGCAGTTTAGAGCAGAGAATATTAAGAAGATTTTTACTTGTGTTATATTGTCTATGCAAATTATTGAACTGTATGAATCACAAAATAAATGGATAATGATTCCAAGAATGGTCATTCCTGGACATTTAATTGTCATCATGTGGCAGTTGTGCATGGATCATGACACTGTCTTTTGAATAGCACAAAGGGATACTGTATAGTTTAAAATCAAAAGTGCTGTATATCAGGATTGTAATTTGCAACATATGTACTCATCCTGGATGCTGAGCAATTGATCTGAGAAACTGGATTATATGAAGTAAAATTCAGGATCAGAATTAAGGAAGGCTCATTAACAACCTGCAATATGCAGATAACACAACCTTGCTTGCTGAAAGTAAAAAGGGCTAAAAACGCATACTAATGAAGATCAAAGATTACAATTCAAAGTAAATTCTAAAACAAACAAGCAAACTCCTTACCACTGAATCAATTAACAACACTATCATCAAGGGAGAAAAGAATGAATTTGTCAAATATTTCATTTCACTTGGATACACTATCTACGTCAGTGGTTCTCAACCTTCCTAATGCTGTGACCCTTCAATACAGTTCCTCATGTTGTGGTGACCCCCCCCAATCATAAAATTATTTTAATTTCACTCTGGGTTTTGAAACTCTGCCTTTATGTCTAGGCACCAGCCCCAACTGTTTAACCATTAATTTATAAGAATGGAACAATTGGCTGGTCTTTAACAAAACCAGTCATGGCTTCTACATGATAAAGGATGAAGCATTTGCAGAATATGAAAACTCCACTACTATGGAGGGGAGAGGAGACATGGAAACCTGTAAGACGTTGTAGCCGATAGACTCAAATGTCAGGGGCCAATGGAAAGGTGCTAAGAAATAACACTGTGACTATTATTGATTGGGGTCTCATGGAAAATTTCTAACTAATTGCTCAGAGGAATCCAACATCACCTCATGTGTTCATGTCAGTGATTGTGAGTGGACAGGACCCCTAATGGAATTTCTATGACCAGGTCAAAGTTGATGGCCTGGCATGAAGGGGGCCTTGCACCTCCCCGCCCCAGGTTACTGAAACCTGAGACAGGACCTGTAGAAGTTACCCCTCACCACTGAGCCTTTGACAGGCTACACAGTAAGCTTTACTGACACCAGTCAATCTGGCTGTACTTATGCTTTTCACAAGAATGAGACTTGACACATTGCCTCGTGTGTAAAGCTGCCTTATGTGCTCGCTGTGAGAAATATCATGATAAATGAAACTGCTCGCAGTGCCACTTCCCATAATTGTAAAATGTTCACTTGCATTAACCATGCTCTGCTTATATACCTTTCTAAAGCCAGCATCCTCACCCTAAAGAGCAGGATGGGGGTGTGGATCCCAGGGATGAAGTACAAATGACAGAGCAGTCCAGAATCGCCCTTCATGAGGCAAGTGATGTCAGAGATGCTGAAAAGACCTCGCCGATTTGTGGGAATGGTCATCTCAGCTATAATCGGACATATGGCAATTGCCACCACTGCTGCTATTGCTGGGGGAGTGCTACAAGAGTCCATCAAAACTGAAACTTGCAACCGTCCTCTAGTTCTTAAATGCTTCCTCCCCCCAACTATCATGATCCCAATTCTACCATGCAAACCTGGTTAGACCAGAGGATGCCCAGCGGTACAGATGGGAACTAGAAACACAGGGAATCTAGGACAGATGAACCCCTCAGGACCAGCAGTGAGAGTGGCAATACCAGGAGGGAAGGGGGTATAGAAAGGGGGAATCAATCACAAGGATCTACATATAACCTCCTCTCTGGGGGATGGGCAACAGA
>NW_022103896.1:25278629-25285774 GCF_000313985.2 Echinops telfairi
GGGCAACAGAAGGGTGGGTGAAGTGAGATGCTGGACAATGTAAGATAAGTTAAAATTATAATTTATAAATTATTAAGGGTTCATGAGGGAGGGCGAGGGGGGAAAAGAAAATGAGGAACCCAAGTGGAAAGCAAATTTTGAGAATGATAAGGGCAACAAATGTATAAGTGTGCTTTACACAATTGGTGGATTGTGATAAGAGTTGTATGAGCCCCAATAAAATGATTTTTTTTAAAAACCTGAACATTTGTGCAGAAGTGGCAAGTGAACTCACATTATCAGTTCTGGGCCACTCAGGCAGAGGTGTACAATGATCTGGGGAAGGGGTGGGGAGTAGCAGAGCTTCAACAAACTATCCAGTGGTTGGGAGATCAAATTATGGACTTGCAACATCAACTAATACTAACATGTGATTGGAATGTAGCTGATTTTTTTATAACCCCTTACACATATAATAAGACATTGCATGATTGGGGTTTGATTAGAAAACATTTTCAAGGATTTAAAGGAAACATTTCGTTAGATGTTGATCAGTTAAAAAAGGATATTTTCTATGCATTCAAAGATAGACTCAAGGCGTCCCCTGGCTCTGATATGATTAAACAATTGGTAGATGGCATAGAAGGTTTGGATCTGAGTGCTTGGGTTCAAAGTATTTCACAAAGCTTAAGTTCCAGTGTGTCTGTGCTGTTCATTGTCATAATTTTGATGCTCGCAGTCTCGTGCTGTTCTGTAGGAAGCTAAGAGATATGAAGAGAGACCCTGTTGTCTCTGTGACTATTAAATCTTAAACATAATACAGAAGGGGGAAATGTGGGAAACTAACACTGAGGGAAATATGACTGGGACTTATTCCCTGACTGGTACAGAGGGAATCTGGAAAGCTAGCATTCCATAGTAGGAAAGCCATCACTTTGTTAAGTTAGCGATATAATCCAAGTACATTTTCCTGCATTGACTATCATTTCCACAGTTTCTCCCCTTAAACCTAAGCTGCCTTAATGTGAGCGCATACTTGATTCTGTCTCCCTATGGAAGCAGACATTCCTATTGCATCTATCTCTTCCTGCCATGGCATCCAACCTCTCTTTTACCTTCCTCCAATGGTAGATGGGCACGGGGGTGCTTATCCCCCAAGCCTAGATTCAAGATGTGCACTAGAAGCCCGAGTTTTGGGCTTGGCTACATTAATTTTGTCATTAAATTTGCCTTGACAGCTTTCAATGTATAGAAAATAACCATGTTGCCCCTCTAGCTCTTTTTAATTTAATACATAAAACAACAGGGGGAAATGTGGGGAACTAGCAAATGTCATTCCCACAAATTCTCCCCTAGCAGATATGCTGTTTTAAAGTGAGCACATGGATGATTCTTTCTCCCTGTACATCTCCTCCCACTGAGGCACCCATCCCCCCTCATGCTTTCCCCAAATGCAGGTATTGGGTTTCCTCACCTGTGAGTGCAGGGACTTTACTGTGTTTACCACCCACCATGTAACCCTGGAATATGCATGACTAATGGCTATCTATAAAATCCCCCAAACAATAAAGTGCTCCTCTCCTCCTTCCACACCTCCACATGGACCATCAAGAGAGGCTGGGTGAGCATGCTACCATGAAATGTGGGACTCCTTTATTTTACTCTCTCTCCTATGGTTCATATTCTCCATAAGCTCACTATAATCTTGATATATTATAGCCATACAATTACACCTACCAGACCCATGATTGTTTGTTAGGGGCTGGCTACCCTCACATACTTTTACCTGTTTTAGCCTCATCCTAAAATGTAATAGGCAGTAATCATGAGCTGGGAAGAGCTGGCTATATTTTCTAATATATACCCCAAATTAAAAATACCATTAACCAAACGGCCTACAATGTAGACCGAGACACTAAAATTTTGCAAATATTTTGTGGTTTACTTGTGAAATTAACATGAGATTGCTTCACAACTCATCAATTTTTCCTATTATTTCTTGTCCATGTACACCAAGGGAAGGTATACACATGTTTAAAGTAAAATTGTTCACAATGGCAAAAATCAGTGAATGTTCGTGGTGATTATATAGCGTATCATGTGAGCTCAGCTGGGACTGCATCGCCTCTCCCTTCACAGTTCTTGACTGGGTTGGGCCATAAGAGAAATGCTTCATGAGATTAGAAAATACTGCTGGAATTCTGAAGGGTATCCAAAATCCATAATAATAATAAAAAACATTGCTACAGAGTCGATTCCAACTCGTACTGAACATACAACACAGAGTACAATGCCAGTGAAGATTTCCACGTCTTTATAGGAGTAGACTGCTACAAATGTAATCCAAAGCATGGCTCAAACTCCTCGGCCACTGTTAGCAACTGTAGGAAGTAACTGTTAGCAAAAGTAGGAAGCTCCATCTTTCTCCCCAGGAGGTGCTGGTGGTTTGAAACTGCAGTCCATGCTGCTCACAGCCCAATGCAAAACCAGTATACAACCAGTGCCAGGGGCTTAGAAACACAGACCTTTCAGCTAGCAGCAATACGGGGCAAACCCACAGAGGTGCGGACGGAACTTTCTTTTTAACTATCAACTCTGCTGTTGAACAGCAACCACAGCCCCTCCCTACACGTGCGTCTGGAAACTCACAAAGCAGGTAACCTGAGAGCCAACCCCCTTTCTTAGACTATTACTTCAAGCTTCTTTGTGCTTCCATTCTAGCTGATGGGACCTCCCTAGCTCCCAACCATCTCTGACTAGATCTGAATACTAAGATCTAATACTTAATACTAATACAAGGACTGTTTGGTGACTTTATCTGTTTCTCTTTGAACTTTATTTGTGAGTTCTAATTATTCTGTATATTTCATAAGTCATAGTAGGCATGGTGGTTTTCTTTTCCTAATTGTAACTTTACTAATACAACATACGTATACTCTATATATAAAACAGAAAAAATATAATTGATATGTTAAGAAGATTGGTTATTGTTGATTTTAAGGTATATGTATGTTTTATGTACTTTTTTATGCTGTTTTTTTTAATTTACTCTTTAATATATTGACAAGTGAACTTATTTTTTTTCAAAAGCTTGAGAGAAATTCTTAGAATGACCCAGTATGAGAGAAACATATGTAAGAAACACAATGAAAATAATCTTTAAATGATACTGATAAAAGTTGAAACTTCCATTATTGTGTGGATCCAAATATTTCTGTGAACTCTCCTCTAAACAATACATAGAATTTAAGAAGACATGCCTTTCAGGAAAACTACAATTTACCTCACTAAGAACCAAGTCCTATGCTGCTGTAGCGAAATACCGTACACTGAGTGTGTTATAAGAGCAGGCATGGATGGTCTCCTGTTCTGGGAACTAAAAGTTCAAGTCAGATATCGTGCTTGTTGGATTTCTTCTGAGATCTCTGAGGGCAAAGAAAGTAAATGACCTTTCCTTAGTTTATGATAGCTCTCAGGTATTCTTGACATTCTTTAGCTGGTGGATAGGTCATCCTTTACTTGGTCTATGTGATGCTCTTGCCTTTTCTTAGGACCAAATCTAGTTTGGTCTGTCCTCATTTTAACCTACTGATAATTTCACAAAGACATTATTTTTTAAAAAGGCCACAATCACCGGTACGGGGTTAGGACTTCAAACCCTTTTGGTAGACCAGATGCAATCAGATATCAGACAATTGTGCAAACTCAGTGTGAACCAGTTATGCCTTTAGCGGAAGTATACAGCACGTTTTTGGTTTAAATCAGAGGCCAAAAATCTTTAGGTCATAGAAATCTCTTAATGAAAACTAAAAACTTGGCATATATGAAAGCTTTCTTATCACGTGATTAATGCGCAGACATGTGGACAGGTAGTAATGGATTCGATTCACTAGTAAGTAAAGGGGAAAAGGTTTTCAATGTGTTAAGTTCAATTATGCTGACATTTGCTTTGTCTAAACAAATTCTGTTTCCAAGAGATCGGATTTTGAGAGTTGAGATGAATTACTATGTAGAATGTCTTTTTTTTATTGAACTACACATTAAAGTTGATGACGAAATTAATTACCTTGTCAAAAAAGTAAAACTGAAAACTGTCCCAATGGATTTCCTCAAGGGCTGCTTCTGCAGAATGAGAGGGCAAATAATAGTGCCATCAGCATTCCCCCAAGCAACTGGAATTAATGAAAAGATCTTGTAACAGCTTTCAGTCAGCTTGTAAAGACAATGAAACCATTCTCCAATTCAAGAAAAAATAGGTATTTAAGGAAATATATGCCAATTCAAGTTTCATTCTTAAAAATAATAATTCAAATGGCAGATACTTGGCATCAATTTCTCAGTCCCTCTTCTCTGTCACATGTTTCATGACTCAGGCACCCATATACGTGTCATAATAGCTGTATTTCATTTTTAATTCCACACTCCAATAACAGTGTAATAATTATTTATAAATATGGTTTATATCATAAATTAAGCATAAACAGGAAATTTGATTTTCAACATCTCTTCAGATTCAATCTCATTTCTGTTTCCTGAGATCCATTTATACTCACTAACCCCATTTATTCTCCTTTGTCTGTGGAACTTATTTCCATTTGATCTGAGCTATTTCACAGAATTCTGTCAGAAACATGAATGATGTTCATGTTGCCAAATCCAACAGTCAGTTATTTTCCATATTTGACTACACTCGAGGAGAATTGGTAAAGTAGATACTTTGGACTACCTCAAAAACTCTTTGGCTTCCACAATATTATTTTCTCTCTATCTATTGTATGTGGTAATTGCTTACAGTTATCATTTTGGATTTCCAAACACTAAATTGTGATCATTCCTTGAGAATATCATCTCTTTTATGTTCATGAGACCTCATCATGGCTTCATGCTTGGGATCAATCGCCTTATATACCACTGTATACTGAATTCTCCTTCAAGCAAAACTGCCGCCTAGACCTTTTTATGAAGGCCAGTTTCAAATAGTGAATTACTGACTCAGTGTCTCTGCATGGTTGGCTATTGTTTCAAACTTAACTTGTGTTAAACTGAACTCGGAGCTCACTGCTTTTCCTACACACAAATTGTGCTCTTCACCATAATCACACTGCTCACCAGTCATTTTCTTTTCAGTGCCTAGAATCTTTAGTTTTCTTCGTGTTCAGGTCTTAAACCTGAATTTTTTTAACCCCTTTCTCTTACTCATCACTCCATTGACCCATCAACAAGTGCTGTCCACACTACCTTCAGATATACCTACAATCTGTTTATCCTCATCACTCTCTGAGACCACAGCAATGTCATTCATTGTGACCATAGCAATGATTTCCCAAATATTCTGGGTTCTTTGTCCTAGCAATTATATTTTATTTTCTATACAGTATTTTCAATGATTTTTTTAGAATTTAAATAAACTTTTCACACTTTCCTAAACATTTTCCCATCTCTAATAGAGTAAAATGGCAATATTCTTGAATCTGGGATTGTCAGTAAATTATTCCAGCCAAAGACAGAGACCAAGTTAATTACAAAAAAAGACAAAAAACCCTCTTTAAGTTATTTCTACAAGCAAGAAAGAGAAGAAACTAGTGGGGTTTGATAGCTGAAAACTGCTTCAAAAATTTAGTGGAAAACAAGTAAGTTATATAACTTAAAGTATGTGACAAAAAACAGGCTTTGCAGGAATAATTGGCTGATTTTTCAATGAACACAGGACCTCAAATATGGTGACAAAAGAGATAAATTTCACAGAAAACTATTGAGAAGTACATTTCTCTAGAAGTTCTCAGACCACCATCCCTGGGAATTCCTGGCCCATTGTTTAACTTTTTTAAAATTTATCTTTTTAGGTCCATTGTTATCTTTTTTTCCCATTGTTTATCTTAATGGGCTTGCTTGCTTCCTTCCTGAGTTAGAACATCACTGTTTATTAAGCTCAAAATGATTTATTGATGGAACAGAGAGAGTTTTAACAAATTAAATCTTAAATTATGTTCTATATAGTATTGTTATTAACAGTATGCTAACTCTTTTATCCACTAAATATTTCTTAGCATAACGTACAAGCACAGCCAGACCAGAGAATGTCAAGATCATAAACATTGATATGCAGTGGTGACCCACTCTGCTAACATATTGTAGTGGGCTATGCACCCCCGCATAATACATATAGAAATAAAATAGTTACTTCCTGATAAAGTCTTGTTGCTGTTCTTAAAACTATCCCACATATTTGATTTGCACAAAAATGTATTTGCAAAAACATATCATGGCCATTAGGGCTGCAATATTATAAGCGCAGAAACTCTTTAAACTCTTTAAATTCCATGTAGCTTTTATTAAAACATATATATATATATATATATATCCTGTTTTCAGCTTGATAATATTTTTGAAATCCAAAATGCTGAACATTTTAATTTAACAAATTTATTCTTATCTATATGTTAGTCAAATCTGTTGTCACCACGTCAATTCTGATTCATAGCAACCCAATAGCACAGAGGAAAATACCCCACATCATTGCTAAGACTGTAAATCTTTATAGAGGTGACTGTCACTCTGTCCCTGTGGAGCAGTTGGTGGATTCAGATACCATTTTTTGAGTTTACAGCAGTACAATTAATCTCTGCACCATCAGGACACCTCAGTGTCTTAGCGCATATATGATATATATATAGCACATCATATATATATCAGCTAATTATGAAAAAATTCTTATGTTAGCACTTATGCTAATTTCATAATATTTATAGCAGAGACAAAATATAGAATATACCTTTATTTCATATTTTAAGTACAAGTAATAAAGGTCCTTGCTCAAAATCAAAAAGGTAGTTCTTGACAGAGATAAGACTATAATAATCTTAGCTCCTAGACCAATACCATGAAAGCCAACTCTATCCCAGAGATTAAAGCAACATTCCTGCACAATTTGAAATATGAGACTTTAGGACCAAGTCCATTTTATTAAAGGACCAAGCTATTTTCCAGACCATAAAAAAAAAATACTGATATGACGGATTTTCTGCTGTGGGTCCTTACCAGTTACTACTTTGTCCATTCCGATGGACAAGCAGCCCATGAGTACCAGAGTAAAATTGCTTTCCCAAAGTATTTCAGTGGCTACTTTTTCTGAAATAAATTGCTACTTCTTTTTTGAAGAAGTAGCA
>NW_022103896.1:25286648-25293997 GCF_000313985.2 Echinops telfairi
ATCAGGCCACAGCCTGATGATCCCTCCTTATGGGATCCTTCTCATGAGGATTCTGGGAACTTCCTCTTTCTTGATTCTGTCATCAAAAGAGGTGGGTCTCTCTCTCTCTCTCTCTCTCTCTCTCTGTCTCTCTCCTTCCCCTTCTTGTTGAGAAACCACATGAAGCCACCCTGATGGCAGCAAGAGCCCTGGAGATGCTTTCACTGCCCTTGGAGCCACAGGAGTTTCCACCCACCAGCCTGTGATGGTCCTGCATTCAGCATCATTTTATGTGCTACATGAGTCTGAAGAGGAATTCAGGGGCTATCAAACTTATGGACTTGATCTGGATTGGGCTAGGATGTTTCATTGATGCATAATTACTACTTGATATAATGTTCTCTCTTACACACACGAGTGGCCATGGATTTGTTTCCCTAGTCAACCCAGACTAACACATGATGGTACCTTGGGAGTGGGATATTGGATAAACAAATCATAAAGATGGCCAGTGGATGCCTGTTTGACCTTTGCCTTATGGTAGTTTTTCTTCTTTGGCTAGCCAGAGGTCAGATGGTAGTTCATTGCATTGTTTTCTGGAAAGAATATGGGGAGTTAAAGTTTTGATTATTTTCTTTGGTTGTTGTTTTTAGTTTTTCCTGTTTGAAATGGGAAAGTGAATGTGATTAATGTATATTTTGAGCTCAGGAGGCAAAATGGCCCTTTAACTTTTTCTCTGAAACCACACTACCTGGTCACAATGCCTGACAGAAGGCCTGGCCTTGGCTTGATGCAGCCTAAAGTCAAATGTATGTGCATGGGATAGTTTAGATAAGGATTGAACTTGACTGTTTCAAGAATTGAGTTTAGGATCTGGCTCTACTAGGTTTATACTGTTTTCTTCTGATTACTGTTATTGATATAATGATTATGGGGAAGAATAAATAGGGAGTTTCTAAGCTCACTGTTTCAGCCATTGATTAGAACCATTAAATGAGTAGGTCAAGCCTTCAAAGAAGGCTCTGAAAAGATAATCCCCTCCCAGTGCTTTGGAATACTCAGGAAATTTGCATTTAAAGAGATTGGCCTAGGGCTGTTGACAGATTGAAGAAGAAAAAAGGAAACCTTTGGCCTTTTGAATTTTGAACTAGTGGTTTATGCTATAGTTGGAGCCCTGAAGGTAACTCTCCTTTCTAGGACAGACATTATAAGGGAGACAGGGCAACCTTAAATGCTTGGTTGGTGATCACCTGGATTCACTTGTTGACTGGAAGTGGGAGAGTCTGGTCACAGACTCCTGTGGCCCTGATTCAAGGGACTAGAGGAGAAGAAGTGAGCAGGTTGGCTGGTCTAAAGTTCATGACTTAGCCCAAGGGGACTAGGGTTGTTGATAATTATTAATTATAAGGTAGCTCAGTGCCTAGGACAGAGAAGTACAGACATCTAACCTCTAACCATGTATAAAATCATACACCAGAAAATTAAGCAGTTTTTATAGTATTAAATTAAAAAATAATGACGCTGAGGAAGGTGGGGGACCAGCCCCCCACCGCTAATACTCCTATTGCTACTACTCGGGTTCATTAATACTACTTCTGGGTTCAATAATGCACAATTGTACGGTTGAGATATATAAGTATTATATTAAAGTCATCGAGAGCGTGAGAGATAATACAATAATACAGTCAGGCATGATACATAGCAACATTGCTCACCTCAGCCCAGCTTGGTGGTCCTCGTGAAGGGGGCTTAGCCATCAGAGAAGAAGCCGCTGCTTCATCCTCCTTAGTCACGTTCTCCAGCCACCCTCCCGAGAACCAGGGAGCCTCATTATTTATTGCTAACCACGCATCATATCACTTTAGGGGGATCTGATTACAGCGTCATACATCACAGAGAGGGGCAATACAATTCACTCTAGAACAAGTTTGATCATTCTGGTGTCTCATACAATAAAGCAGGCAATTACTATCCTGGGAGGCATGCAAGCCCCCTGATAGCAGATAACAACCTAAGTCATAGAGAGGGGTTGTAACATAGACAATACAAGCAATAGGAGGGGGATGACCTAGGGGTGAATGTGCAATAGTAAGATGAGGGAATAGGGGGGCATGTGTGGCAAGATAGTAGCCTAAGCTTAGTCATCTTAGAGTGGTCCCAGGCTTGCCTATGGGTACTGCTTCGAGGGAACAATAACAGAAAGGAATGGGCCTTATATAGGGTGAGTCAGACTAATAGTCTAGCCATTATAGATGGCTGATGTTAAGGAGAATAACCTCTGACCTACTTTCGCTGCCTAAAGAACAGTCATTCTCAAGCAGCTAAGTCTGGTATATATTTTGGGGAGACAACTTAAGAGAAATCCTTCTGTTCCTTACAGGTTTTGAATAACTTTATTCTGTGAGAAGACTGATATGGTCATGGTCAGCATTATACAACATTGACTAAGCAGAGTCAATCATCCATTATGATAGATTTATGACTCATTTACTCTGCTGTATGAAGTGCCTGGCAAATAACAGGCAAAATACAAAGTTTGCATGGAATGAATAAAATAAATAAATATTGAAAAACTCTCTCATTGAGCAATTGAAAAACACCAATTCATTCACTGAGTCATGTATTTAACAAACATATTATGCTGGTTTTGTGTGGCAGGTGCTCAGCTAGAGGACAAGTCTGCAAAATTAAACAGAAGTCTTTTCCATCATATAAGTCTTTTCCCTTCCATCATCCTGCTACTCACATTCTATAAGTGTCAAGGGTTAAATAGAGTGGGTTTCTTTACACCTAAAATTTAGTAAAAGACCTTTTGTAGATGCTAATGTGCTGCCCACGTGACCTCTCCTCAGCGTTAAGAAGCAAACAGTCAGGTCCCTAGCTATTGGGAGGGATTATGAAGGATTCCTCCCAAGTCACTGAACAGAGCCAATTTCTTAAGACCCGTTCACCTTGGCTGGGAAAAGCCAACTGGCTATATCCAATTACTAGCGAATGCAGGAGTATAAAACCTTTGTTTCAATTCACATAATTTTGCAGTTCTACCCTACCTCTGAAATCTCCTGTGGGAAAATCAGTGGAGCCATTGTTTTGACTGCGATGCTGCTCATCTTTGCTTTCTATTTGCTTGACTTCTCTACAGATGTGTTTACTAGGAGCACTCCCTAACAAACTGTCTCTCCTGAGCAGGCTTTTCTGAGAACATTCTGTGACATTGACTAGCTCCTAATCATGCATTAAACATTAAGGATAAATCCCTTCCTACTTATAAGTCTTTGAAGACAAGAACTATGTAATATTATTGTTTTTTAAATTCTCTAAGCTATACTTGTCACAGGGAAAAAACAAAACAAAACATTCAAACTAAATGTGTCCTATTCTGGATGTGACTATTCCAAAGTAGTAATACTCCTGCCTCTTCAATTGTTGTATATATTTTATGCTTCACTGATTTTAAAAGATCATCTTATTTTCCATTTTATCATTGCCTATATGGCTCTCCCTCTTCACATTAAACTCCTACTGCTGCTAAATTTCCCATCGTCTGTCATATCAACTGCAGATTACACTTCTGAAATAAGTACATCTAAAATAATTTAGCCCTCCATTCTGAACTATATATATTTAAAACAATGAATAAAAACAGTGTACATATTTTTTCTATAGGTAATTGGTCCATAAAAAAGATAGTGGACGATTCCGAGTTTCGAAAGGGTTATTGTTGGAACCCATTGGTAAGGACCCAGAAAGAAAGGCCTGGCAAGCTGTTGAACAGACACACCAGGAACATCCCATGGAGCCATTCTGTGCAACACGTGGGGTCACTGTGAGGTGTAATTGACCTCTAATGCAATTGTGTTGTATCTGATTGTTTGCTTTGGTGGTGGCGGTGGGAGAGCAGTCAAGAAGTAGTAAAGATAGGGCCGATATGTGGCTTATTTTCCTATTTTGGCTAAATATCCTTAATAGTTCTTGTACTGAAAATCTGCCCCCATTATTTATGTTAGCGATATTGGGGCTCATAAACTGCATCCTTTGTTTTGTCTGTTCTTTAGTATCTAACTGCTGCATCTCTTGTCATTTGAATCACCTCATGTTATCCTGCAAATAACAAAGAAGATGTTTTTGAAAGATAAAAAGCAAAGAGAAGGAAGGAGGAATGAGGAATAAGGAAAATAAAATCTTGACCTTAGCTCCTGGTTTTCTTCACAGAGACACTCATGGTGTGTCTGCAGGCATTTAAATAAAACTCTTCAAACACTGGCGTCTTCCTGTCGACTTTTGATGCTGCTCCTTGAATCAACATTGCTTCTTACAGAAACTTTAGATGTGATACAACATTGGCAGTAACTGGCCACTTACTGTGGTTTCCATTAAAAGAAGAGCTTGGATATAAAATCTATATATCAAAATCATTTGAAAGTTGACATTTCTCTGTAACTTTGGTCAGTAACTATTAGTTTTCATTCTAATGATAGTGACTCAAACCTAGTTGCTTTTCAATATTCCAGGAAATAAGTACCTAAAGAAGCTGTAAAATATGTGCGTGTTTTTTTACAAAAGGGTATTTTATAAATAGAAAATAAACTAACTGCTGGAGTGTGGCTTATAACAAGACATAAAATACTAGGAGTAATGTCAAGTAGAAAACTGAGCAGTTCTTTCAATTGCCTCCACTAACAATTTCAAATACAATGATTGCATTCAGCTCAGATTGCTTCAAAATTGAAGCACTCTGAATTAAATGGCATGCAATAGAGATGAGCAATAAATGTTCAAAGACTTTTAAAAGTTATTGCTATTACAGTATCTGACTTGGATTGTCATATTGATTATGGCTGAACAATGAAACATACCCACAAGCAATCACATGTGTTTTAGCTGATGACTCACTTTGTAAGCTTATTTTCACTTTCATAAACTATTCACTTTTAGACTTTGTTCTGACTTTCTATCATTTTTACCCTCTTTTAGAAACAGCCTTGAACAGTAAACCTGCATTTCAGACCCCTTCACCAATGCATCAATAAAGCGTGAATTTTGGTAGCAGCACAAATAAATGTTAAATTTACTAAAACAATTCAAAATAGATTATGATGAAAATGTATGTTTTAGATAATGCAGTGCGGAGCAAAGCAGAACTTTAAATGACTAAGCGTGATGTCCTTCTCCAGGGACTAGTCTACCTTGACAACATGTGCGAGATGATGAACATATGCGAGATGATGAGGTCCTGCCATCCTTGCCTCTAAGGAGTGTTCTGGCCCAACGTCTTCTAAGATAGTTGGATTTGTCCATGGTGCTATCAATATTCTTTTCTAGCACCGCGATTCAAAAGCATGAATTCGTCTTTGGACTGCTTTATTCAGTGTTCAACTTCCACACGCATAAGAGGAAATTGAAAATACCATGACTTAGGCCAGGCGCACCTTAGTCCTCAAAGTAACATTCTTGTTTACCAATATTCTGAAGAGGTCTCGTGTACCAGATATCTCTAGTGCAGGGCATCGTTTGATCTCTATGCTGTCGCCCCATTAGCATTGATTGTGGGTCCAAGCATGACAAGATCCTTGATGGCTTGAATCTTTTTCTTCATTTATCATGATATGACCTATTGGCCCAGGTGTGAAAAGTTTGGTTTACTTTACATTGAGTTGTCATCCACACTGAAGGTTGCAATTCTTGTTCTTCATCAGCAAGTGCTTCAAGTCCTCCTCACTTGCAGGAAGCAAGGTTGTGTCATGTGTATGTTATATCTACATTTCACTAATTATTTCTACTGCCAAAAATAATGCAAAATCAATACTTATTTCATAAACATTATACAAGCAGTACAAACACATTTTAAGTAGTCAAATAAAAATGCCTGAGAAATGTGTCATTATAAGGAGACTTCACAACACAGTGAAGTAAATCAACTTTTCAGAAATACTAGGAGATATTTTTGCTAGAGTCTGAGGATGGTGTAAAGAATGAACAGATATAGTGCATAATTGAATTCAAAGATGATTATAAGTTATGTAAAAAGACAGATAAGATATTACAAGTTTGTATACAAAAAGCACTTATCACTGCACCTGTCCAACACAACTGATTACACTGAACATAATCTTTTTTATTATTAATAATTTTATTGGGTGCTGTCACAGATATGATAACAATCCATAATTCAATTAGATCAAGCATAATTGTACAATTGCTGCCACCATCAGTTTCAACACATTTCTTTTTTCTTCTTGAGCTACTTGATATCAGCTCCCCTTTATCACCTCTCTCCTGCATCGTATACCCCAGGAACATATATATATATGTCTTATCCCATCCAGTATGTATATCCAGTCACCTAAAATTCTGTTATTCATTACCCTTGAGTTGGGTTATATAGTCATCATTGCTATCAGCTACCACTTACCACCACTCCCCTTCCTGTACCCTCAGGAAATCATTACTCCCATTACTGTTTCTGAAGGAATATTCCTTTTATCAAAACTTTTATCTTTTTAAAAACGTTTTATTGTGATTTGAGCAAAAGTTTATTTACAGAGAAGAATGGTTTTCCATTCAACAATTTATAACCAGTTTGGCTCATGACAATGATTGGAATCCCCAGAATGTAAAACCACTCCTTCCAATACTTCCTTGTGTTAAGCACACACGTTCCTGGTGTTATTATTTTATTTTAAATGCCTATATATTGTTTGGATAAAAGTCTAGGGGCTAGAGGGAAGGAAGAGAACCTCTGTTCGAGATCTAAAGAATGTTTAGGGGTCATATTCTTGGAATTTCTACCAGTCTCTATCAAATCATTTATCTATATCTATATCATCTATAGCTATATATAATTTTGAGTTTATTCTGAATTATTCCACCACTCCTCTTGGACTTCCTATTTTTATCTCCTTCAGAGTAGTTATTAGTGGTAGTTTTTCTTATTTCAGAGTCATGGACTCTGGGATGCATGTTTTCCATTAGTCCCTTGAGTCTAATTTTTTCCTTGTGTATTTGATTTTCTTTTTTCTTTGTTTCTTTCCTTTTTTGTACCTTAGATAGCTGCTTATGACTTTTTTAAACGCAGTCATTATTCACTAAAATAGAATGTAGAAAACTCTCTATATGGACTATATTTTGCCAATCATTTCCCCCACCAGTATCAGTTCTGTTCATTCCCTACACTGTCTTCAGATTCCATCAGTGAATCTACTTGGATTCCCCCAGCATGACTGTCTCCAGGCCCCAGAATCATGACTCAATCCCTAATGCATTTGATTATAGCAAAGAAATTTCCATATCTTTAGCCCAACAGGCCTTAAGGACGATGACCCCAATTAGAGCAGCCAGTCCACAGAGAGGACCACATGGCCAGCCCCACT
>NW_022103896.1:25295957-25302305 GCF_000313985.2 Echinops telfairi
AAAAAAAAAAGAAATTTCCATATCTTTATCTCCTGCATACTCTATTATATATTTTATTGATATATATAAAATAATAGATATAGATATATATTATATACTCAACTAAACCCAATGTCATTGAGGCAAATTCTGAATTACAGCAACTTTATAAAGTAGAATAGAATTGCCTCTGATGGTTTCCAACCATGTTAATCTTTATGGGAGCGGTCTGCCTTTTCTTTTCCTATGTCAACCTGATGGCTTTGAACTTATCTCAATGTGTAACTCACTACACCACTGGTGCTCCTTGGATATATGTGAAGCACATATAAATAAATACATAAGTAGAAATACTTTATATCAACTCTATAAATATATTTCTAGGTATAGTCCCTTTAACCTTACCACTTTTATTTAACTTGATATGTATTTATCTGTAGATTATTGTTATACGGGTTACTGATAGAATGTGATACTATTTACCTTTGTTACATTTAACTCTTTTATTCCTATAGTTGTCTGTTTTGCCTTGACTATTTTGTTTTTATCGGTTTTGTTATTGTTGTTGTTTTATTTCCCTTCTACTTTATATTGCTTTTCACTTTACTCAAGGCGCTCTCTTGGTGCTATTTGGTCAGCATTGGATTACTAATTTCAAGGTGAGATATTCTAGTTGGCTGCTCCTCAGGAGAAAGATGAATCTATCTGTCCACAAAGAGGTTTAGTTTCAGAAACCTACATTGGGCCATTATTATCCAATATTGAACCTATGGCACTGGGTTTGGTTTAGATCATCCCCCCGCCCCCCCTCAGGCACAGTCATCTGAGTCTACACTCTAATTAGAGCATCAAGCTTCCTAATGCACACAGAATGGGTAAAGTGCAGAATAGTGGACCTCCAGGCACTTAATTGTAGGGGGTGGGGAGGCTAAGTTTGCTCCCTTGGAGCTAGAATAGAGTACCTTTGAGTTGAAGCATATGGTGCAGTGGGGTACCCTTTGGCGTTTCTTTTGCAATGTTAACAGAGCTTTACAACACCTGCCTAAGGCAGAGAGAGGCCAAAGGTCCATTTGACTAAGAGGCTAAGGATCAGAGAGGGGTGCTTGTGGTCATGACTGAGAAGAGGCATGCAGACTGAAACAATCGTTTCTGGAACATTTCTGATTTTGAATTGTAAACTGATAACTCTCCTGATAAACCTCCTCACTTTAAGTATGATCTATGCATTCTGTGTGGGCACTGTAGAGAGATGTCAAACCCAGCAGAAAATCAAATTGTGCCATGGGAAGGAAGATGTGAATCAGAATTGGTAAAGAAATGTGGAGGGTGGAGACATTCCTTGTGTTAAAAGAAATATCCATGGCTTGATGTTGTGTTTGATTTGTCTTTCCCTCTTATGAAGTTGTAAGAAGTAAGATGCTACCGCCATGCCATTATTTATATCTTCCTTACTTATTTTGCTGTTTTTTATTAATGTCTAAGCTATTAAAATTAATATTCTCCACTTTGAGCTATCATAGTTATCATTTGCTAGATAGATATTTTTGCATCCTTTGATATTTTTGCTTAATTTTTTTCCAGATTGTCTCATTTTTAATGAGATTTATTTTTTCTTTTGTTGCTGCTGTTTTAAGTTTATTTTGGTCAGAAGACCTATTGGTTTATTTTGAGGTTAATTTATTATTATCTGGCCAAATTTAAAAGTCTGTTCTATCTTGATAACATATTGATTTCCTCTCTCTTTGGGAGTACTGTAACTTCATAATGTATTTCCTCTTTTTGCTGTTTTTACGTTACTGATGTCTCTGGTTCCTTATGTTCAGTGTTGTATACTTATTCTACTTCTGATATGCCTATGTGCTTTCCAAATGATGTTATTGTTGTCTTACTCTCATTACTTTCTGTCATTGTTTGTTTTCTGTGTGTAGGAATCCCTTGAATATGTATTGTAAGATTAGTCTGGTTATTATAAATCCTCTTAGTTGAGATAAAAATATGCTAATCATTTATTCATATTTTTTGCTGTGAAAATGTGAATAGCAACTTTAACTGGTTTTTCATCCCTGTGCTTTCCTGTCACTCATTTGTGATGACTTCCAAACCTCTTGCTTCTATGATGTTGGGAACAATGCCAACCATTATTTTAAATACCAGTGGGGTCACCTCCGGTGGAGCTTTCAGATAGCTTCCAGACCAAACAGACAAGAAGGAAGGAAAATGTGGCCCATTTCTGAAAAATTAACCACTGAAAGTATTAGGAGAAGTAGCACATCAGTTCATAGAGTGCCAGAAGATGAGTCTGTCCGCTTGAGAATCACTCAAATAAACCTAAAGAAGAGCTACCTCTTCAAGAGAAATTTGAGCTTAAGGACACAGATGGAGTAAAGCTATTGAAACCTGTTTCTGATGTTACATGAGCCAAAATGAGAAAAAAACAGCTTCAAGCATCCATAAATGATCAGAAGGTAGCATGTAAGAAGTGTGGGTGTAGGAAAATCTTATGTTGTCAAAAAGGAAATGGAATGCATATAGACTAATAATAATGAGTTGAAATGCATTATTATTGGACATTTTGAATAAAAAACTGTGTTCTGTACTACATGTAATAAAACATAGGATAGTGATGGGAAGATATATTTGTTCTAAATGTTTCTATAGAGGAAACATATGTTGAACAGATGTGGGAAGGAGAGTGAGAGTATACCTGAGATAGTTAACATTTATTGTGCCAACCTGGCCAATGAACACACGTGGGATTAATTGAAGGGCGGAGAGATAAATGGCTTGATGAGCCTCGCCTTTCTTGTCTTTTGCTCTTTGATCATCAGACCATTGTGTGGCTGCCATGCTTGTTCTGCGCCTCCATTTGCAAGCTACACTACCTGTGGGACACCTAACCTGTAGACTGTGTCACTGTAATTTCAGGTTCCTTCAAGACCTGCTTCACCGACAAAATAACAATTTATAAACTATCAAGGGCTCATGAGGGATGGGGGAGTGGGGAGGAAAGGGAAAAATGAGGACCTAATGCTGGGGGTTTAAGTGAAGAAAAAATGTTTTGAGAATGATGTACAAATGCGTTTTACACAATTGATGTGTGTATGGATTGCGATAGCAGTTGTATGAGTCCCTAATAAAATGTTAAAAAAAAAAAAGACCTGCTTCACCACACTACTGGATATAAATCTCTTTAGCTGGGTTGACTGTCAGATCCTGTCATCTGGCTGACTGTTGGTGACCTGCCTTGCTGTTTGCTGCCTGCGGCCAGATAGCCTGAATTGCTCTACAGAGGACTACCCGGCGGCCCTCAAGACTTGAAGGACTGCCAGTGTATTACATGTCTCTCATTGGAATGAGTTGCACTGAGCCGTTTGTACTGCTTTATAGATTAACTGTTTATTTATTATGTTATATATTTATATCTATATATATAAAGTTATTAGTGTCCTGGTTTTGTTTCTCTAGAGAGACCCGTCTAACATAATACCCATGAACATATAGAATTGACAAAGGATATTTGTGTGTGTGTGTGTGTGTGTGTGTGTGTGTGTTAGGCTGGGTTCTCTATAGAAGCAAAATCAGTGACCCTTGTATGTTTATGTAGAGTTGAAGTGGATAAGTCAAATCCTGTTCAAGTCTGTGGGTCAGATATATGTTGCAGGCTTCTTCTGTCTTATGTAGCTGCAGGGGCTCATTTCAGTGTGTATTTACGTAGTTTTGTTGAAAATTTACCCAGGAATGTTGTGGAACATATAGGGACCAAAATTATGAACACATCTTAGATATAATCTAACATCTTGATGGAATGAGTCATTGGCCCTGAAGGATAAGGACCATAGTCTGACCAGACATCAAGGTCAATTGGCATAACATAGTTTGCAAAGATGATATCCTGCATCCAATCATGGTGAGCATATTGCTGATGGAGCAGATCGATATCATCAACCAGGACAAGGTTAGGGGCCAATTACAGAACAGACTATCAATTGTTCATATTCAAGTTGAAGCAGAAAAAAAGTAAATCAGGCTCCTAAGAGCTAAAGTATTACCTTAAGTCTCACTAACAAAATAAAATAAAAAAGAATCACTACCATTAAGTCAATTCTGACTCCTAGTGACCTTATAGGACAGGGTTTTCCAGACTGGAACTCTTCATGGGAGTAGAAAACCCCATCTTTCTCCAGGGGAGCCACTGGGGGTGTAAATCTGCTGACTTTGTGATTAGCAGCCCAAAGTATAACCATTACACAAGCTGTCTTTGGACAGAGGAAATTCTGAAACTTCCTTTTGAATATCAGGGTAGGGAAAGCGTACCAAGGACATGAAATGACAGAGCAAAACAGATTTCAGAGGGCAAATTGAAAAGACACATCGAAATCTTTTCATGCAAAGACATGAAGCTAGAAAAAAGGTAAGAACAAGTTCAACAGTTATCAATTTGAAACAACTGAAGAAAAAAGCCAAGCCTTGAGTGGCAATATTCTTGAGCAAAAAATGAAATGATGCCTAACGCTTCACAATCATAGACCAAGAATACACAGAGTTGCTATACCAAAAATGATGAGTTGTTAGCCCACCAATCCAGGGGGCGCTGGTGGCTGTAGATGCCATTGGGTTGGTTCTGACCCTCAGCAACCCTACATAAAACCCAACGAAACAGTGCCTGGTCCCGGGCCATCTTCACAATTGCTCTTCTTCTGTCTGAGCCAATTGTTACAGCCACAGTGCAGACATCTCTTTGAAGGCATTCTTCTTTTCAGCCAAACAAGAAGAAACTTTGACAGCTTCAAACTTTTCTCCTTTATTATGATGGTACCTATTGATACAGTTATGAGAATTTTGGTTTTCTTTACACTGAGTTGTAATCCATACTGAAGACTTCAATCCTTGATCTTGTCATTAACGGCTTCAAGCCCACCTCACTTTCAGTGAACAAAGTTGTAACATTTGCATTACGGTATTGAAAAAATAGATCAAATCTTCACTCAAGGTATTGACCAAAAAACAAGCTCTAGGAATCCATGGAACACTGACTGAGCTATTTCAAAAAATTGAGGCAACACTGGAAGCATTTACTGAGAAAAGCCATGAAATTTCAAAGACCTGGTCAATCAAATGCCCCATGCATTTATATGCTTGCTTTAAATAAAGGTTATTCAATGAAATTTGGAAATTATTGGCTAACATAATTAATATCATATGAAAGTAAGATTATTTCGAAGATAATTGAAAAAGTAAACCACAAATAAACATTAGAGAACTGACAAAAATTCAAGTACACGAAATGAGAAATTTTTGATATTGCTGATGTTGGCTGGATCTTGACTGAAAGTAGAGAATGTAAGATTTGTTTCCTTGTGTTTTGTGGGATGCAGAGGAGTTTTTCCCCAGGTTGTCCCCCAAATATATCCCAAACCTAAGACTTTGCTTGCAACAGCTGGAAATGGCTGTACAATTGGATGTCAATTCAAGCTGCTTAGAGGTTACCTCCTTGAGGGTTATCAGCCTTCTAGAGCAACCAAACTCTATAGTCTGTCCCACCCTAAGTAGGGCCCACTCCCTGCTGATGAGGATAGTGGATTGTCTTCCTGAAGGAGAGCCCAGAGACAAGGTCAAGCCAACTCAAGGAGGACCAAGGTTAGGCTGCTGTCTTGAATCTAGGGTCCGCCCATCTTATCAAATATTTACTCTTAGTGCCATCCATTCATTCTGATTGCATATATACCCCTAGCTTGTCTCCTTCCAATTGTATGCCAATTGTACAACCCCTTCCAGTGCCCTTCTGATTACATGTATACCCCTAGCTTGTCTCCCTCCAATTGTACAACCCCTTCCCGTTATAATGTAATCAGGGGGACTTGCACATCCCTGAAAGTGTATATATGCTGTGATTAGAAATATTCTCTTGCTCTCTGTGTGGACCAGGCTGCTGAGATCATGGCTGTCCAGGAGGTGAGTGATTTCATGCCTTATATTGTCTGATGTCTCTTTAATTTTACCCCTCAATTACATAACCAGCCCTTGGACCCATTTGATTGTGGGGACTGGTACCCCACAGTGTTTCATTAATTATTCAAAAGCACTCAACTGTGTGCATCATAAGAAATTACGGATCATCTTGAGAAGAAGAATATCAGAATACGTGTGTTCATGCAGACCATTACATAGACCAAGAGGCAGTCATTCCAACAGAAAAGTGGACACAGAAAGATGTGCACCAACATTTTAGTCGTGCATCATACTTATCCAATCTGTGTACTAAGCACATGATTTGAGAAGCAGAATCACATAGAAGAAAAGGGGGAATCAGGAGTGAAAAAATAACAGCCTGTGATCTGCCAACGAGACAGCATTGCTTACTGAAAGCCA
>NW_022103896.1:25303043-25307707 GCF_000313985.2 Echinops telfairi
TCATTAACATAAAAAAAAGAAATCCTGCAGTTGCAAACAGTCATACACAGGTCTGCGGGTTAGAAATTTAAGATACTCCAGAGAATATGGAACTCAGTAGCTCACAGAGTTTAAGATTTGGTGAATCAAAATATTTCCTCAAAATTTTGAAACTATTTTCTACTGTCCTTGGATGTGCAGTTTCATTGTTGAAAAATCAAATGACAAATGATTCTTAATCCAAATCAGACAATCTGATTTCTGAAATATTTCTGGTAAGATGTGCAAGAATTCTAGATATTATTTTATGCCAAGAAAATTCCATAAATATATGTATTATTTAATGTGATTTATGTGTGTATGCATGCATAGGATATGTTTCTACAGAACAAATACAGGCTTTACGATTCATATCCTTCAATTTTAACATTGGTTATTAGTGTGTAGTAAACACTATGTAGGAAACATCACTGGAGGCTACGTCTGACCTTCTCTAGGTCCTGATGCTGATGGTCACAAGGCAGAGTTCCGATAGTCCTCAACTTTCTGTTCTTTTTTACAGTATTCTGACACCATCTCTTTCCTCCCACACCACTCTCTACAGTTCAGTTCTGTAATTCACTGCAATGACCATGCAGAACTCATAGCCACTACTTGAGATTATGGGGTTTATAAGAAAAATTTACAGCTTACAATGCAGGGGAGAAATTCTCAGGATACAGTTGTCCAGCATGCTCTCTAACAATCTCACTGCCTTTGGCCTTTTGACCTGGCCTCTGTCCTAGCCAAGCTACATTAAATAACTCTTTTGGGGATGCTAATAAATGCCCATAAGACACACCATTCCATTGTAAGCCTCAAATGTAAGGCAACCAGCTCCCAGCTTCAAGCATCAGCAAATGGAGCTCCTTCAACTAAGGGCCCAGAGGCATCCCCAACCCCACATGGCAGCCTCTGTCCAAAAGCACTCAGCTTTACTTATTATGTGGACTGGAAAGGCCACCCCGTTGCATGCTCTGGCTCCTGGTTCTGATATCAGTGCTCCTCTGGTGCCATGGCCATCTCCTGGATCAAGGAGGTTCAATAAATAGCCATCTCTTCCTTGTAGCGAAATCCTCACTATCGCTTCTGCGATGTCTAATATTACAGCCAGCAGGATAGTCATCACAATTAGCTCTGTTAGCCATCATTCACGGCTGAATCATATAAGCCAGTCAGAGTCTCCCTCTACCTTCTTAGCAAGACCCATCAAGAAAAGGAAAGCTATTGGTTTAAATAACAAACACGAACTATGGCTAGAAGAGCCATAAGTAATTTATTGCACTGCAAATATTGTACATTATAACATGCTTATTGATGCAAATTAACATCCCAGAAACACATTTTTGTTGATTTGAGACATAACAGAGGGTATTAGAAGAATTTCTTTGTTTACAACTTGTGTTAGTCTGGGTACTTTAGAGAAACAAATCCACAGAAACTCACATATAAGAGAGTGTTTTATATAAAAGTTAAGTGCTCATCAAGAAAACATTCCAACCCAGTGCTGCCCAGGCCCACAAGTCCAACATTAGCCTATATGTCCAGCACCAATCCACAACGTCCTCCTCAGTCTCATAAAACATACACTACGATGCCGACTGCAAGAGGAAAGCTGAATCAGTGAATGTGTAAGCATCTCAGTGCTGGCAGGGGTCTCCACATGCCTACATTGGGGTAGGTCCATGTGGCTTCTCCTTGTGGATGTCTTGCAGAAAGTGAGCCTTGACAGCTGAAGGATGAACTGGCTAAGGCAGCTGCACCCTGGTCTGACCATCACAAAGCAAGAGACCTGAGAACCAGAAAGATGAGGCTCACCGAGCCATTTATCCCTCCTTCCTTGAATTAGCCCCACATGTGCTTATCAGCCAGGTTGGCACAATAAACTAACTCACAACTTATGTATGGTAGTTTATATCATATAATCAATATTATTGATTTATATTTTCAATTGTAAAGGCTAAACTATGATATTAGTATAACATGTATTACATACTGAGGAGTTTGAACATTGCATTTTATGTTCTAGAACACTCCTAACAAAAGATAAATGATGCCTTTTAGCAAGCTAAAAATTATTTTTTTCAGAAATAGTCATATAGTAAATCATACATTTTTAGTATGACAATATATGTGAGGTACTAACCTCAGGTGCTTGTTTGGGTATTAACTTTTATTAATTTATATTCCTGTATAAGATCAGTATACAAGGCGATGTTACTTTCCACAGTACATTAATAACCAGAGTATCTTTTTGTTTTTGTGTTTTTTCTCCTGCAGAGACATGTCAGGGCCGTTTGACAAACGTGCTTTGAAGGATCATGACCTTGGAGGTCTCAAGCAAGCCAATTTTTGAATTTGAAGAGGCTGTCAGATTGAATTTCAAAGAACAGTATATTAATGCCTATGATTAAGACTGGAGAATCACTATGCCATGGGTTTTACATTTTAAATTAGACTGTAATTAGATAATAAGATCCATGCAAAACTTATTAGAATAAAAATTGACTAATGAAAGAAGCATGGTAGAAGAGTAAATGCCTGTGTGTGTGTGTGTGTGTGTGTGTGTGTTTGAAAACATATGTTGTTATGTGGATTTAGAAAAACCACACGGATTGTTTAGTTTTCATGCAGATGAATTTTGCTAAGAGCCTGAAATTATCAATGAATGTTTTGCAACTCACAACGATTGCCATTGTAGATGTGAAGATTTTTGACAGGAAGAGTTAAAGCTGAGAGAGTTAGGACCATAGCTAAGCAATGTAGTTTTTCTGCAAAAGACAGCGATGGCTAGAAGACTGTCGGGTAAAGACAGTGTTACAATTGCCCTAAGATTAGCATGGAGCAATTCTGTTATGATTTACCAGTTTAAGGTAACTCCTAGAAAAGTTGTCAGATTACTTTGATGTGTATTTACTAAAGTTTCAAAAGGTGAGGATGCCTGCAGTATATTTAAACTGTATATTTTTATAACCATCTCACAAAATAAAGTAGTTGTGATAGAATGTTGAATCAACTACATATACAGAAATATATAATCACATACACACATATACCGTGTTTCCCTGAAAGTAAAACATCCCCCGAAAATAAGACATATTTACAGTTTTGCCTCTCGCTGAAATATAAGGCATCCCCCGAAAATAAGACCTCCCTGAACATAAGGCCTTCCCTATAATAAGGCCCCTTGAAGCTACCATAACTCTGGACTCTGGACCGTAGTGGTGGGAACTGTGCTGCAGCTCACAGTTGGCTCCAGTGCAGCCGGAGCAGACAGGAAGTGCGAGTAAATGTACCATAGATTATGAGTAAATGTACCATAGACTGTTGTACATGGAAATAATGGTAGTAGCAAGAAATTCTTGATACTGTAGGATTCGCAGTTTGTCTGGTTATGCTGGTTTGTGATGACAACTACTACCGTACCATATACAGGTAATAAATTTCATTTTTTTTGTTCAACAATAAATGTGTACCATATTCTTCTTCATGGAAAAATAAGATATCCCCTGAAAATAAGACCTAGCACATCTTTAGGAGCAAAAATTAATATAAGAAAGACATTGTTTTATTTTCAGGGAAACAGGGTAGTTTATATTCACAGAACCAACAAATTGCTATGTCTATAACTAATATTATAAAGGTTAGTATTTTGGAATATATATTTTGCTGCACAGCTTCACATTAACAATCTTAGAATAGTTTATAAATTATTTACATAAAAATATTTTACCTAGAATAGAGAATTATGAAGTTCATAGAATCAAATTATTATTGTCTGCATCCATAAAATTATGAAACAGCTTTTAAGCCTAATTTATAGTTTAATTTTAGTACATGAAAGATAAAATTCTATTGTTATATTTAGCTATGAAAATTATTGTAAACTTGGCTGTGAACTTTTGTTAATTTTTCTTCCTGTGTTCCTTATTTTACAAGCAAATTCCCGGTTCAGAGGCATTAAGTTTAGCTAGCTCCGTGAGCCTGGAAGAACATTGTCCTGCCTCCTGCTCTTGCTTCTGCTGCTCTTGCTGCTCTGCCGCTGTTCCTGCACCACTTCTCTGCGGGCAAAGCCCTCTGTCTCCTTCGTGGAGCGGGTACTGTACAGGCATCCAGGGTTCAAAGACATATTCCATGCCTGGCTCTTGATAGTGGTGATATCCTCCATTCCTGCCTTCTGATGGCTTATGTTATCCCCAGAGAGATGGCAAAAATGACCAGTCTTTTCATTAAAGGCCCACACACCTTATTTGCAGGTAGGTTCCCACAAAATCTGTTGTTGGGAGGCAAAGACTGATTAGAAGAGTATTATAAGTAATTCACTGCACAACCACCATGTAGCAGAATTTTAAAAATACAGTTGGGAAGGAACCTTTTATAGTTGGAATCAAGATCACTGGCTTCTTATAATATGTAATATGATGGAGGGTATGCATGTCATTCCATTGCAATTATGTAATGTGACACATTGTAGAATGGGGAAAAAATGGGAGTCTGTGTTAGAAATAAAGTGACCAAGTCATACAGTAAGGATTTTTTTCTAAAGAAAATGGAACTGGAAACACAGGGGATCCAGGGAGGATGATCCCTTCAGTACCAGTGGTGTGAGTGGTGATACTGGGAGGGTGGAGGGAGGGTGGGTTAGA
>NW_022103896.1:25307807-25333002 GCF_000313985.2 Echinops telfairi
ATGCTTCCTCCCCCGCCACACCCTACTATCATGATCCAAATTCTACCTTGTAAGTCTGCCTAGACCAGAGGATGTACACTGGTACAGATAGGAACTAGAAACACAGGGAATCCAGGACAGATGATTCCTTTAGGACCAGTGGGGAGAGTGGCGATACTGGGAGGATAGAAGGAGGGTGGGTTGGAAAGGGGGAACCGATTACAAGGATCTTCATGTGACCTCCTCCCTGGGGGATGGACAACAGAAAAGTGGGTGAAGGGAGATGTCAGACAGGGCAAGATATGACAAAATTATAATTTATAAATTATCAAGGGCTCATGGAAGGGGGGAGGGGAAAAATGAGGAGCTGATACCAGGGGCTTAGGTGGAGAGCAAATGTTTTGAGAATGATGAGGGCAATGAATGTACAAAAGTGCTTTACTCGATTAATGTATGTATGGATTGTGATAAGCACTGTATGAGCGTCTAATAAAACGATTAAAAAAAAAGAAAATGGCACTGTTGCTGAGATATGAAAGAATAGAGAGATGCTATGGGAAAAGTGCAGGAAGATGATGTTAGGCAGAAGAATGGAATGGACGTTTGTAGCAGAAAGATAAATGGGAAGTTAGGTAAACTGAAAGAGCTACTATGGTTAAGTCACCATGAATGAGAATAAAGGAGGCAGGTCAGTGGGAAAATGACTTGTGTAGAATCTTCTTAAGCCATAGGATAAGGTTTGTGTATTACCTGAGAATAATGAAGGAAACGGGTTTTTGTTGTTGTTTTTAAATAAGAAGACAGAATTATCTTTGCTGTCTTAAATCATGGAAATTGAATTTTACAATTACTAAGTAATTTTTCTATCTCTCTTTTTTCAAAACCATTTCATTAGGACATAATCCATACATCATATCATCCATTAGTTCAGTCATATCAAGCAGTATTTTACAATCACTACCAGCTTCAAAACAATTCCTTTGTTCCTATACTCTTTGATGCCAGTTATTCACTACAACTCCCAACTCTCCTGTTGTATTACCAAGAATCCTTATTCTAGTAATTAGCTCTATAGATTTGCCCAACCTGAGTTTCATATACCAAAAAACATAGAAAAGTGCATAACTGAGAGTCAAGAACACTACTAACAATAACAAAATACAACAGATCTCAATTTGAAACCCATCCAAAAAAACCCTAGAAAATATTTAAAATAAAATCAAACTCAAAGTTATCAAAAAGATCAAATGTCAAGATTTTAACCATTCAAGGGAAAATTTCCTTTGATCTACTATAATCATCTATACAACACTCTCTATACGATAATCAGATTATACCCATCCCTCAATTACCTTGAGAGGGAAATTACTGAGGCTTACTCCATGTGGATAACCTGCAAACGTATTCTGGTTTTCCTCTATCATCCATAGCCTTCTGAAAACCAGAATTTCACAATTTAAGCTCTGATACCATTCCCTCCCTCAGATTTGGGTTTTAGTATTCACAATCCACAGATAATGCATGTTGGTGGGGTTAGTTGACCTCTCACTTAGATAGTTGCTTGTTTGAAAACAAGCCTTTAAGACCCCAGTAGCTATTCATTCTGATAGCCAGGAACCATCTAATTTTTTCACCACACTTTGCTGTAACACTTGTATCTTCTGTGTTTCCTTAACAAGGGCAAGTATTAAGACGGCCCTGTCACAAGAACTAACTGTTGTTAAATTAGAACTAGGAATAAATGGGATCCCATAATCCATTCCTAAATCTATGTTTGCTGTCTGCCTATGGTTCATCTTACATCTTTGTTATTTTATTATAGACAATCTTACCAATCATCTAGTGCCATAACTTTTTTTAAGTAGCCAAATATAATTACAGTTGGCATGTCAAAATGTATATGTTAAAAAAAAGAAAAAAGTTTATGTTTGTAAAAGTACAGTGACAAAGGCTATTATTTTTAGATGGGGACAAAAGAATTGGGAACATTTTAATTTTATAGAGTTTAGAAACTTGAGAGTGATTTATGAATAGATTATATAATTAAAATTATACTTAATGATATAATAAAGATGAGAACAACCAAGACATCTACAACATATCCTTGGTATTACTTCACAGGATAAAATAATTGAAGAAATATTTGAATAAATTTGCTTCTATTAGGTATCAAGGACTTTATTCACAGTTTGTAATCAATCAAGCCATATACAGCAGAACCCTGGTACTTGACCGCATCAGTACTCGACATAGTTGGATTTCAATACGAAATGGCGAGAAATTTTTGCATCAGAGCTCAAACAAAACATCCAACCCAACACACGTGATTTTTGTAAACAAAAGCAGTTCACGTTTCAGTCAACTGGATGTTAGTTGCGTTGTTAGTATGAGTTGTAAAACTTTTGCAGCTGTGTTCCAAGCGTTTTGCTACAATTTTCTTAGTTTTTGTGGATTTTTGTACTGTTTTTAGATAAAAAAGCATGGACAAAGAAAGCCATTGCAGACAAGCAGAGAAGGAAAATGGTAAGAACCACACTGAACTGAGAAAAAGAGATTATTGAAAAGTACGAGAGGCATTCCTGTGACTGAATTAGCGTCCTAGTTTAATTTGCTGAGATCCAGCCTTTTAGAAAACAGGGAAGGAAATACCAACAGCAGACCACATTACACCGCTTTTTTTTTTTTTTTTAAGACAAAACCAGCCAGGTCCTAGTGAAAAAAGGCAAAGAAGGGAAAAACTGCTGAAAAGCAGCTACCAGTTGTTTTGATGGAAGGGGATTCCCCTTCCAAACAATGACTCTCTCTCCATCCCTCCTCTCCACGTCTGTGTCCACAGATTCAGATCCTCATCAATCTCAAGGTATGGGCCATACTGTAGTTGTTAAAAACTTTTTTAGTGTTGTGTTTCTTATTTAAATTATTTAACTCTGAACATTTTCACTTTTTTGTATAAACAGTCAAGGTTAGAGTAAAAATTTGGTGGTCGAGAATGCATTAATCTGTTTTCAGATATTTCTTACGGAAAAATTGATTGGGAACTCAACTGCATCACATCTCAATGCTCCACATCTAGAACAGATTAGCATTGAGGCCCATGGTTCTACAGTACGGTGAGGGGATACAACCCTAATGCCCACCTTTCCTGATTTTAAACCATGCCGTTTTCTCTTTATTTTTGTTCTCACAACTGCCTTTTGATTTGTATGCGTTCATCATGAGGACAATGAAGTGTTCCAATTTCCCCTTCTTCACAAACAATGAAACATAAGTAAACATCTTTATGATATTCTCTTCCTTGGGCCAAGATTCATCTGACGTTAGCAAGTATATCCCTTGTTCCACACCTCTTCTTATGAATCTGTTCTGAACTTCTGGTAGTTCCCTGTCTATGCACTGCCACAATTGCTATTATTGGAGGATATTAAGCAATATCTAACTTGTGTGCAATATTATGGATATTGTTCAATAGTTTGAGCATTCTGTTGGGTACTTTTCTTTGAAATGGGCACATTTATGGATCTTTTCCTGTAAGTTGGCCAGCCACCTATCTTCAAAATTTTCTGGCATAGATGAGTGAGTGCCTCCAGTGGTTCTTCGGCTTGCTGAAACTTTTCAATGTGTGTTCTGTCCATTTCCTGGCCCCTTGTGTTTGGCTAATGTCTTCATTGCAGTTTGAACTTCTTTCTTAAGCATCACTGACCTTGCTCATGTGCTACCTCCTGAAATGGTGGCCTGTTGACTAGCTGTTTTAGATTTAATATTTCTGCATATTATTTCTATCTTCTCTTGATGTTTCCTGCATCATTAAATATTTTGCCTATAGAATCTTTAGATTTATATCCACTGATTACAAATACATGTTTAAACATGTTTTGTTTGGAAAAAATTCTGTGAATATATGAACTGGAATTTTAGTACCGCTTTCTTTATTTAACCTTTTGTTGTATTGTATGAGAGAGAAAGTATTTACTTTTAGCTTAAAATTTTTTTTTAATTTTTTAAATATATAATCAAGGAACTCTACAATGTTTAATTCAGTAGGTAAAATTAATATAGCTGATTAATCCAGTCATGAGGCAACTTATAAATCCAGTCTCTTTTTATAAATGGTGTAAGGGATCAGGACATGTAACTGTACAACTAAGAAACTTAAAGATCACCTGCTATCCAACATCTATAGAAGATGCAAAAGGTTTCAATGTACACATTAATTCAATTCATGTCTTAATCTCTGAGAATAAATAAAGGTTCTAGTATAAAGATAAATAAATATGCACATAAATAATTGTATATTTATATAATTGTATTACTTATAGAATTCTTTTGAATTGACTAACATATTGCAACAAAAGTAACAAAACATTAAAAAGTTTAGAAAGACACAAAAAGTATACATACAAATAGCATCTATCCTTAATCTTTAGTATTTTATCTTCATTGTAATTATGTATTGGTGAAGAATAGTGATTGTACAAAAGACTCCAGAAAAATGAACTAATCTACTAATTTTCCTTGTCTCTGTAAAGTGGAGACAAAACTGTTTTCACAAGTACCATGTGGTGAAGCAGTGGTGAGAAAAAAAACACCTACATACATAAAGGTTTTGTTAAGTATAAACAGGGAGAGGGGAGGCCAGATGATGTCCAGGTAGAATCACCCACCCGGTGCTCCTGTTGCTAGACCAGAAAATTAAGAAGTAAGGAGACAAATACTGGGAGACTGGGTGCTAAAATAGATTGTGTGTACTCCCCATGTGATTTTGACCCACAAAGCAACTCCCAAACTCACTGAAACCCTTTAAGCTCACTGGGTCTATCCATAGGCTCCACTAATCCCCTGCCAGGTCCAGTAGGACAGGGTCCTCCATCCCTTTCTACACCCAAAATATGAAACCTGCAGTGAACAGTAATTCCCCCAGGCTACTGTCTAAAAGTGGTCATAATCCCAGGCTTGTGGAAAGCCTCTGAGAAACAGCCAAAAAGACCTCACACTGGAGTTCCCCTCTGCCATCCTCCCTGTTCCCACAGTCCAGGAACAGAGTGACTAGTTTGGCCACCCCATTTCTCCCTCTCCCTGGGCCCACACCTGCTAGATTGGGTAGTGATAAATAATTAGATAATAATTGTCAGCAATTGAAGAGCTGCTGGAATATTTACCGGTGACAAAACACAGTTTCCCAGAGCACAGCTGGCAGGCTGTGCAGGATAATAAAGGGAGCGACACAGGAGTGCAGCCAGGGGATAATTCGGTTCCAGTCAGCTCCAAGCCCATTCTGCTAATGCTGTACGCTTCCCTGGGGGACAGCATGGCAGAGCCGCAATACCAGAGTACCTCCAGCCCATTATAAAGAGAGGGTAAAAAATTAAACAAACAAAAAATGCTCTCAATTCCAAGCAGTGTTCCTTAGTGTAATGCTGTCCTATCCTTTAGCATAACATGGCTAACAAGACAAGCCACGAACCAGTTCTGGGCTCTACAGAGAGTTTTTAAAAGGCTGCAAATTATGACCAGACCAGACAAATTAAGACCCTTGCCATGCTGCAGTCCTGTCATAACCCAGCCAAAGGCAAACCTACATTCACCTGTTTCAGCTCAGACTCCAAGGCCCTCACTTCCAGTGGCCAATGAGTCACCACAGTACCTGGCCTACATAGTAGTCCAACCCACCACCATAGTAGGCTGTAGGTAGTCCCCCAAAACACTCTTTCCAGTTGCATAGAGAAAGAACTCAGGGCCCCTTGTTCTCCAGACCAAAATTTATCTTCATTGTAATTATGTATTGGTGAAGAATAGTGATTGTATAAAAGACACCAGAAAAATGACATGCAAACAGTAACAAATGGCATGCAAACAGGAACATACTTCAACACCCTCAAAAAGAAAACAAAACACAGCAGCAGAGGAAGTTGTAAACCTAACGATGTACAGAGAAGAATCAGACATTGATCTGCCACAAAAAGAAATTTTCAGAATGCTGCTTGGAGTAATACAGAATGTGAGGGAAGCAAAGCAGAATAACGATGCAATGATAGGGGAGATGAAGTCCATGATAGAAGGGATGAAGTCCATGCACCAAAGGAAATATAACAGTTAATGGATGAGGTAACAGAAGCAAAACACAAGATCACAGAACCCCCAACCAATGGACTAGAAGAAGCTGAGAACCATGTCCATGATCTCAAGACAATCAGGCAGACTTCAACAAATGGGAAAAGCAGTCAAACAAGATCATAAAAAAGGCGGAAAAAACCTGAGATCAATGACAGAGGCTATGAATAGGAACAATATTCGAATAATTTGTCCACCATAACAAGAAACAAGGAAGAAGTCAACAGCTAAATTTGCGAGGTAATTTCTTGAAGCAACTCCCCCTCTACCTGGAATAAATGAGAATCAGACACTCGTATAGGAAACAGAAAGGAAACCAATTAGACTAAACCCAGGGAGAATTGACCAAGGCATACAATAGTTAAATTGTCCAACGTCGAAGAAAAAGAGAAAATTTTAAGAGCAGCAAGAGAAAAAAAGGTGTTCACATACAAGGGTGCTCAGGTAAGAAGATGCTCAGACCTATCAGCAGATACCACGAAAAGGAGGAGACCATGGAGTAGCATCTGAAAGCTGAAAGAAGAAAACTTCAGTATGAGAATCCTCTTCCCTGCCAAACTATCTATTAAGATAGACAGTGATGTCAGAGTCTTCTGGGACAAGAAAAAATTCAAAGAATACTCCATAAGACACCTGATCTTATGGATAATTCTTGCCAACCTACTATGGACAGAAGACTATCATCCTCCAAGCACAAGCAGGACACCAACATATAGGCCAACCACACCCAGAAGCCAACATGCTGATAACAATTACCAAGATATCACTGCCTCAGAGGGAAAAGAAAATGAGAATGAAGCCCCTCACACAAACACAGCACACTGATATGAAGGAAGATAGGAAAACACCCAACACAAAAGGAACACGATTACAGCAATTAATCCACAGACTGTGATAATAACTCTGAATGTCAATGGATTTAATTCATCTATTAAAAGGCAAAGGCTAGCAGCCTGGCTCAGAAAATATAACCCATCAATCTGTTGCCTGCAAGAGACACATCATAATCTCACATATAAAAATAAACTAAGAATAAAAAGTTGGCAGAAAATATATCAGGCAAATGGCAACTTATAAAAAAGCAGGGCTTGCAATCCTAATCTCTGACAAAATTGACTTCTAGGTGCAAGCCATAAAAAGAGACAAGGAGGGATACTATATAATGCCCAAAGTATCAGTAGACCAGGGACCAGTGAGCATAATAAATATATACATGCCTAATGAGAGACCCACAAAATTAATCAAACTATTTAAAAGATGAAAAAAAAAATTACAGATTCAACAGTCATAGTAGGTGACTTTAATACACTGCTGTCAGAGAAAGATCATTGGGAAAGAAGCTTAGCAAGGAGGCTACAGAGCTAAAAGCTACAGTGAGACAACTGCACCTAATAGACATTTATAGATCTTCTATCCAAATGCAAAAAAAAAAACATACAAAAGATCACTTTCTTTTCAAGTACACATGGCTCATTTTTAAAAATAGACCACAAGTTGGGGCACAAATTGAGCCTGAGTAAATTCAAACACAGAGATAACTAGACTTCCCTCTCAGATCACCATGCCAAAAATCTGGAGATCAACAAAAGGATGAGCAGAAAAACAAGGGCAAACAATTAGAAGACAAATAACCATCTCTGTGACACGAATTGATACTGGCCCAGATTTGAGAAAATTATGCTAAGTGAAGTTAGCCAATCACAAAAGGACAAGTACAACATGAGTCCCCTAAGGCAAGTATAATCATCACAGTAGGCATAGAAAATAAGTCATTTATCTCACACTATATGGATTGAGGTACAGGCAGTTGGGTGGGGATCAGACCAAACCCAAGGTGGTGCATGTCATTCCAACACAAAGAAAAGGAAAGGGAGAGGGAAAAGGGTGGGGAGAAAGAGATGATGGTACGGGGAAGCAGGTCACTAATGGACCTAGGGGGAGAGTATTGGTTATATCTCCACAGAATTGAGAGTGTGCATGCAGACTGCACCATGGTGCACTAAACCTTGAGGACAATGTAACAACTTGGAGCAATGCATGAAGAGTGGGCTACAGGGCCAGTCCCAGTCAAAGCCAAAATGTGCCCCTTCCTGGAAGTATGTGCCACAGAAGAGAAAATAAACCTACAGGTAGGGGAAAAGGGCTGGTATGTCATGCCCACACGGAAGCAAACCAAAAGGAAAAAGAGAGTGGGACAGTCTAGAGCCCTTATCGGGACACCAAGCCCACAGGAGGAAGTCCCTGCACAGAGCTGCTAAGGCACAAAGAGGACCGTAGGGACAACAACAGCTCAAGACATGATGCGCCCTCACTTGCCCATACTGTGACAGAGGACTATAATGGGAGCACACAGCAGGGGGTTAGTCTGGTCTGAAAACCCCACACTGGGGCGAACCAAGAAGGGAACATAACGGATCAGCAATGGGAGCAAAGCCAATCCACAAAGCCCCTGAGGAGCCCCCAAAGTAGATTTCAGGATAGGAGGGGCAGCTCCCAGAACTTTCCCAGGACAAGTGGGGAGATAGTCATAAAGGTCAGTGGACAGATCCGGGATAATGTATGCTTTTAAAAAAATCTCTAGTTATTATTATCTTTTTTACCTCTTTTTATTCAATCTTTTGTTTTATCTCCCTTATTGTTGATTCTGCCTACCTATATAAGATAGGCATGGGAAGCAAGAAGTGGGACCAATGGTTCTGGAGGGACTTGGGGTGGGGAGGAGGTAGGGGAGGGGAGTGGTGAGCAAACAACACCATAGACAAGAGGAACAACTAGGGAATTACAATCAACAATGAGTAGGACCTAGAGATCCTGGGGTTGTTAGAGCAATAGCAATCTAGCTGAGAGGAATTACCAAGAGGCAGCAGAAGGGCCAGTGTGATGGTGGGGCAGGAGGAAGGTAAAAGAAAAGAGAGGGAAGAGCTAGGAAGCAAAGCTATGGATATAAGTATAAGTATAGGTGTGTGCATAGGTAATACATTAATTTATAAAAATAGAGGTATTGGCCTATGTACATATATTTGTATGGCAATACACTGAGGTAGTGGACTGATTTTGGGCCCCTGATCATGGCATCCCTCAATGCAAGAACACTTTGTTCTAACAACCTGGCATTATGTGATGCTCACACTATAGGCAGGATTGCTGAAGACTAAATGGGTGCATAAGCAAATGTGGCGAAGAAAGCTGATGGAGCCAGGCTATCAAAAGATATAGTGTCTGGCGTCTTAAAGGCTTGAAGTTAAACAAGCTGCCATCTAGCAGAGAAGCAATAAGCTCAAATGGAAGAAGCACATCAGCCTGTGTGATCAAGAAGTGTTGCTGGGATTGGTAACAGGCATCAGTAGACCCAAAACAAACAAACAACAACCCCCACCCCCCACCATATTATTGAGGACAAGGGTAGTTGGAGCTGAGACCCCAAACCCATATGTAGTCAATGGGACATCCCCTTATAGAAGGGTCACAAGGTAGGGATGAGTCAACCAGGGCACAGGATAGCACTGATGAAACACAGAATATTCCTCTGGTTCCCGAGGCTTCCTCACCCCCCACTATCATGATCCCAGCCCTGCCTTTCACTGTGGGCTAGACCGGAGCATGTGCACAGGCACAGATAAGAAATAAGAGCTCATGACACACAGAATCCAGGAATAGGAATGGAAGCAGTGATACCAGGAGGGTAGGGAGAAGGTGGACAGGGAAAGGGAGGAAGAGGGAACTGGTCACAATGATCAACTCATAACCACCACCACCATCCCCAACAAGGGGGCGAACCACAGAAACCATGGTGTAAGGGTGACAGCGGTCAGTGTATGATATGAAAATACTAATGAATTTATAATTCATCAAGGTGTCCGAGAGTGGGGGTGGGGAGGGAGGGAAAAAAGAGGAACTGATACGAAGGGCTCAATAGAAAGTAAATATTTGGAAAATAATGATGGCAACATATGTACAAATATGCTTGATACAATTGATGTATGGATTGTTATAAGAACTGTAAGAGCCCCCAATAAAATCTTTTAATTAAAAAAAGGAACTAATCTGATTTGAAAGAAGTACAGCCAACATGCTCACTAGAATGGAGGTGGGGCTATAGTTTGTCTCACCTATTTTTGACATGTTTTCAGGAAGGATAAGTCCATGAAGAATAAGGTCATGTTTGGTGAAGTAGAAGGATCACGAAAAAGAGGAAGATCTTCAACTAATTGGATTGACACAGTGCCTGCAATAATGGGCCCAAACTTAGCAAAATTGGAAGGATGGTTTAGAACTGGGCATTGTTTCCTTATTTTGTGTGTAGTATTTCTTGAAGTTGAATACTCGGAGAGTATCTTGGGCATCTTTAATCACATTCCAAATATTGAAAAATTCCACAAATTTTATATGTTTTTAAAAAAAATAAAGTTAATTTGATTTTTTTTCACGGACAATCAACATTTAAATTCTGCCCTATTCAGTTCCTGCCTGATTTTTTGGGCCCAGGCTATATAGAAATATAGATCTGAAAGGACATTAATCTTTCACTTTTTAAAAGACTCTATTTTGAAGTGGCACTGTTTAAAATCCTCACTTTCTGATATTTAACAAGCCGCATTCACTTCACTTTGAAGAAATGCCAACTAAAACGGATTTTTTTCTGCAATACTTTTATAAAATTTCTAACAAAGATTTCCAATCTTTTGGTGAGCATTAGCACTACTTTTGAGTATAATCTGTTCTACTAGTTAGAATTTTAGGATGTCTGTAATATAAAACCAAAAAGGAGAGTAGATAATTCAGAACTTGTAGGATAATACCTTTTACTATTTCCACAAAGGAGAGCAGAAAATGGCTGAAAGAATATTTGCCATCAATGACTTGTTTACCCCCAAATAATATAATCATCTATGTTTTCTTTTTAAATGAGAAATAATTGGTTAATTACATATTAAGTTGTTTTAATTAATTGTTGACTGTATTAACATTTTATTGCATATAATTTTATTATATATATTATTGCAGGGTGTTAACGGCAAGAAAATACAATTTTAATAGCAAATTGTTCTTGGTTATAGACATAAAGGAGCCAGACAGCAGAAGTGTAAATCAGAGGAAAAATATCGAGTATTTAAAAGATGTATTATTTTCCTTCCTGACTAAAAGGCTATTGGGTACATTAAGTACATATTTGTTTTTCTTTTGTGAAAAAGACAAATACTTCTTTTAAATAGCTTATTATTCTATTATCCTTCTTCTTTGGACCTTACTTATTTAGTCAATATTTTAAAGTAAATCTGCTGAAGAAACCTCAAACATAGTTATTTAATTATTGATACTGGCTTCCTAAGTAATATTCTGATAATAGTTGTTCTTTTAAGAAAATTAGTCCTGAAGAAGGAATTGTAAATCTAATATATATATTTGAGATCAGAGGAACAAAACTGTGGAAATCAAAGTGATAAATCAGATCATTCATGGTACAACATATGGGATCTTGAATGAGAAGGAACTGGCTTTAAACTACACCACAAATATGATTGTGGCTACCAGTAAATTCTTAATCAAGTTGAGATTGCTTTTTCACTTTCACCATTGATGTCAAACTATTCAGTTGAGCCTTATTATATTCTCATTTCCACATATCAAAGATGATCAAATATGTACAGTTTCATGACTCAGTTTACTACTTAGTTTATGAGAATAATTGGGTTAATAAGAAATATTTTATGTATTTTTCCATAATAGGAACTCACTAAATTTGCTCAGATAACTCTAAAGTACCCAAAGATTATTTTAAATTTCTTAATTTACTCGGGCTACTATATTAGGCAAGACAGAATCAATTGCTTGTTCATAGACCAGCAATATTAGTGAGATGTAGGAAGTTCTTGTCAAGATATCAAACTGCTTCAATATCAGATGGAAAAGCAATTTTTTGGATTTAGATAGGACGTAAAAAATTCTCATTTCAACTAATATTTCAAAGAATGATTATAATATCAGAACTGAGAAGAATCTAAGATATAGAATTCCAGAAAAATTCAGTAGAAAAATCCAATAGATCATTAGGTTTGATCATAATTGAACTGTATACTGTAACCTATTCACTTTACTTTACCCAAACCATTAATAATAACAACACAATTCTTTTAAAAAAAAATCATTTTATTGGGGGCTCTTACAACTGTTGTTACAAACCATACATCAATTGTATCTGACGTATTAGTACATATATTCCATCATTCTTTTCTAGACATTTACTTTCCATTGAACCCTTGGGATCAGCTCCCCCCCCCTCCGCCCCCACCCTCATGGCCCCCTGATAGATTGTAGGTTGTTAATTATTTTCAAATCTCACCCTTCCCCTATGGTTTCTATTGTTCTTCTCCCAGACTGGGAGTGTGTGATTATGTGCCATTCATTGAGATCGATGCCCCTCTCCCTCCCCACTTCTCCCCACCTTCCCTTTCCCCTTTTGGTATCTCTATTTCATTCCTGTTCCTGGGTTCCATGTGTTGTGAGTTTTATCTCTTGCCTATACCTATGTACATGCTCCCATCTAGTCTAGATTGGGAGGAGGCACTGAGGTCATGATAGCGGGGGTGAGGAAGCCTATTGTGTGACCCATTAGTGCTCTATTGCACCCGGACTGACTGAACCCACCCCCACCCCACCCCTGCAACCCCTCTGTGGGGGGATGCTCCATTGTCCGAAGATGGGCTTTGGGTCTCCAATCCAATCCCCCTCCATTCTCACCAATGCATTTTTTGTTTCTTTACTCTTTGTTGTAAATCTTCTGATACCCGTTGCCCATTCTTGACACCTCACAATCTCACTGGCTGGTGTGCTTCTTCCATGTGGGCTTGTTGCTTTACTGTTGGTGGCCGCGTGTTTAACTTCAAGCCTTTAAGATCCCAGACAGACACTATTTCTTTTAATAGCCAGGCACCATCCTCTGTCTTCACCACATCTGCTTGTGCACCCATTTTGTCTTCAGTGATAGAACAACACAATTCTTATAGGGTACAGCATATCAGAAATTGTGTCCCTGACAAGAGTTTCTTTGTTTTGTAGCAGGGTAAGTCAGGAAGTATTGCTATAAAATCATAGAAAACGTCATTAAACAAAATTGTCACCATAGGAAGATATTATTTATTGATACATTCTCTATATGTCTATACACTGCCAAAGGCAGTGTTTCCACCTCTGTAGCCCATCCCCACAGAATTCTGCACCCTTCTCTCTACACCATACCAATGGAGCAGGTTTTGTAGTCTTGAGGGAGTCACAATGTGTCCCTTTTTAATGTTCTTTGAATTTGGGGAACAAAATGAAGAGCAAAGATGCATTGTCTAAATGGCAAAAAAAGTGACCCCTGTGTCCTTGGATTATCAAGATTGTCTACCAAGATTACTCTTTTAGGATGTCCCCATCCCACTTCCCAAACAAATAGAGAAAACAAGCAAAACCAGAGTCCAGAACATCCTGAGCAGACCACTTGGACATGAATTTAAAAACCGTATATACTCAAGTATAAGCTGACCTGAATATGAGGTGAGGCACCTACTTTTACCACAAAAACTGCATAAAAAATGTTCTGAAAAACTCAGGTTATACACGAGTATATACAGTAAACTACTAGATAACTTTGAACCAACTATTTTGATAGGAAAAATTTTAATGGTATTGTAATGAGTCTAAACAAATGTATTACTGAGAGATTTTTGTCTGCATACATCCACTGATTAAAATACATGGTTAACATGTTTTGTTTGGAATACATTTATAACCATATGAACTAGAACGTTAGTACTAATACTATTGTGATAGGGTAGACTAGAGAAACAAATTCATAGACCCTCGTATGTGTATAGGAAAGAGCTTTATATACAAGAGCAATTGAATATTGAGAAAACATCCCAGCCCAGTCCAGATCAATTCCATAGAGTCCAATCTTCACCAATATGTCCGATACCGATCTATAAAGTCCTGTTCAGACTCACTAAACACATGCCATGAAGCCAACTGCAGGAAGATCACAGGCCAGTAGATGGATAGCCTTGTGGATCCAGTGATGGTGGAAGCATCTCAGCACTGGTGTAGGTCTTTCCCTGCCATCAGCATAGTTCCATGTGTCTTTGTCAGTAGAGAATGTGTAGTGAGCATGTGCCCTGCCTCCAACGGGCTCTTTTTCTCCTAAGTGCTTCCAATTGAAGTCATCAAACTGCAATCTGATTGACAGGCTAAGCTCCACCCCTTCACTTTTAAGCCTAAAATTGACAACAGATTATGTAACTACCACAACTATTTAACTTAACTTTTCATTATATTGTATAAGATAATGAGATAGAAAGTCTTTAATTTTTATCCAAAAAAGCTTTACTTTTTCTTTTTAAGATATGGTTAGGAAATCTACATTGCTTATTAAGTCAGTAGGTAAAGTTAACATAGCCAATAAACCAGTGACTAGACAACTTAAAAATTCAGTCAGTCTATTTTTGTAAATTTCCATCTCTTCCAAACAGGCAATCAGTCAAGTCTAGATCTTTTTGCACTCGTGGGTCTCATGTGCATACATATGACAATTTAGATCAGTGTTTCCCAAAGGGAGCCATGTCACCTTCCGGGAGGGCGTGGTGGTGAGGGGGTTTGAACTACCTAGAGTGGCTGCCAAAGTGAAGGCCTATGCTTTATCCTGGATTATGGGATAGAGCACAAGTGTTTCTACTTGCTGAGGGGAGGCTGAATTTTGTTGTTTCTGTGAAAAGTCCAGATAACATTGGAAACCTATGCTCTAGACTAGAAGTTCACAACCTGTGGGTCTCGACCCTTTGGGTGTCAAATTACCTATTCACAGGGGTTGCCTGATTCATAACAGTAGCAAAATTACAGTTACGAAGTAGCAACTAAAATAATGGTCACAGCATTAGGAAGGTTGAAAAACACTGCTCTAGACATAATTAAATAGATATAAAATACTCTGTAAACCAGGAACTCTTTCAGATATTGGAAATACAGTCATGAACAATACAAAACCCCGTTTTTGGCTTGCCATTCTGATGGTTTGCATGAGTTTTAAATTAATTGGTATCACCATAATTGTAAACATTTTTTTAGAAGGAAGACAGGGCATGAACAAAGATAACAATAACAACAGAAAGACCCTGTTTTGTGTTGGGACATTACTTACATTATCTTTTTTTAAATATAGTTAAATTGCGTTGTTTTTATGGTACATTTCCTTTAGTTTATAGTTGAAAAGGATTTTTCCCACTGAATTAGATGATATTTCTCAGACAGGAAATTGTCAACCTCTTGGTCTGTGCTCCCTAGAGAACTGGCGAAGAGCATATGTAAATATATCAAGCGTGTTCCCTTCGAGGAAACACAATTGTGGAAGCTGGCCAATCTCACAATCCATGCATCAGTCATCTAGTTGAGATTTCCGATTCCAGTAGTTGCAGGGGTTCTTGTCCCCCATCACTGCAATTCCCGGGGAGAGGTTGCTGGCTTATGTCCCAAGAACTGGATGGAGGTCAGAGGATGATAGGCTGAGTGGAGGATAAAGAGGGATGCAACCTTTTCAATTCAGACCATTTTCCATTTTGTGCACTATAAATTTATAAGTAGTTTTAAAAGCTGGTTTCTAGTTAAACAGAGTTTCCAACACAGCAAATTATTTAATTGATTCTTGGGGGGTGGGGTAACTACTCTTTTGTACTGTGAATTCATAATTTCTGGAATGACCGACAAGAACAATATGTATTTTATGAATAAACATCTGAAGAAATCGAGATACACATCTGCTGTACATGTCAATTTCTATCTTTTATGACACTCACATATTGGCAATTATGTGCTCTCCTCGGAAGCTGCGGGCTGCAATCATTGCTCTCACAGCAATAATGCTGGGACATTGTATAGGCTCCAGAGGAGGCGTTCCGCTGATCACCGTGGTATCCTCTACCTTAATTATGCACTATATTTGCATTATTGAGAATGAAATTGCTGCCAAGGAACTGTTATGATGTCAATGCAGTTACACTGATATTATGCTGTTTCAGCATTGTTCAAATGTAAAATCCTTACTATGCAAAATTTGATCAAAAAGGCAAGAGGATATTTATATCACCCTTATCAAAAGGATATTTGACACAAATCAAATATGCACACATAAAATTTGCTATAGAATTTAAATAGAATTCCCTACGTTTAGTCAAAATTTAAAGAATGTGCGGGTGATCTTTTCCCCTTAACTGAAAAAAATACTTTGCACTTTATGAAATTGTTAATATTCAATTAATTCTGACCCCCACCCCCACCCCCCGCAAAAAATGGTGTGGTGTTTCAACATGAGTTAGCCTAATAAATGAATGACTACTAAATACCGTATGTTTCTAAAGTACTGTGATTGGCAACACAACTAAGCTCACAGCCATTGAGTCAATCCCAACACATGGTGAACCTATAGGTCAAATTAGACCTATTTTAAAGCTATACATCTTTACAGGAGTAGACAGACTCATCTTTTCTCCTCTTTCTTAACTATGTCTAAAAGTCTATACATGTTTATTGAATTTGACTCTGCTCAAAGACAAAAATAAGGGAAAACATATGTTCTTAAGAAGATCTCAACTTTACATAAATTATTTAAGTCCTTCAGTTTCATATATATCATGATATTATGGTACCAAATAAGACCCTTCCTTTAAAGAAAAATGATCATTTAATTAATATATGCATACAATCATTCGCAAAGCACTTTTTTATTCCAGGCACTATATTATGCAATACAAAGAAACAAAAACCAACAACAGACAAAAAGAAAAAGTATTTCATGAATACAATTGCAAGCACATGCTGAAGAAAAAATTTAAACAGATTTATTATGATGTTAGTAACTGCCAAACAAGACCTATTAATCAAGTTTATATCATAAAAGGACATATATAGAGAAGCAAGAATGAAACTATTCAAATGAACTTAATTGATGCATGTGAACTTAAGTGAACTTCAATGGCATTGGAAGTAGGTCTTCAGAAGTGTTTAGAGATTGATCAAGTTACAAAATGAGAATAATTTAGGAAGAAAAAATGCACATAAAAGAGGGAGTCTATCATATCTAAATGTGTGTGTATGTGTGTTGACAGAAAGAGAGAGAGAGAGAGAGAGAGAGAGAGAGAGAGAGAGAGAGAGAACTTTATCTAGAGAAATAGGTCATGTAGTTTTAGAGGCTGGTAAGATGCAAGTCCATCGGTCTGATGTCAGGCTGGACTCTGGCTTTCATAACTACAGAGGCTGATGATCTAATATGTTGCTGTAGGTGCCCTTGGGTCAGTCTGACTCATAGCAAATCTATGTACAAGAGAATAAAATACTTCCAGGTCCTGCACCATCTTCACAATTGTTGTTCTATTTCAGCCTATTTTTGAAAACACTGTGTCAATTCCTGATGTCAAGGGTCTTTTTCTTTTTTGCTTCCCCTCTACTTCACTGAGGAAGGTGTTTTTCTCAAGGGACTGGTCTCTGATTACATGTTTAAAGTACTTGAGGTGAACCCTAAGGAGAATTTGGGCTGTAGCCCAGCCAAGACAGATTGGCTTGTTCTTTGGCAGTTCCTGGTGCCTTCAATATCGTTCATCAGCACCATAATTTGAATGCATCGATTCTTCTTTGATTTTCCCTATTTAGTGTCCAACTTTCAATAGCATATGAACCAATTGAAAATACTACGATTTGGGACAGGTTCAACTTAGTCCTAAAGCAATCTCCTTAACTTTCAATACTCTAAAGAGTTCTTGTGCAGCAGATTTACCTAATGCAATATGTCATTGAATTTGTTGCCTGCTGTTTCCCTTAGCATTGAGAAAATTCTTGATAACTTCAACTTTTTCTCCATTTATCATGATGTTACTTACTAGTCCAGTTGTGCGGACTTTGGTCTTCTTTATATTAAGTTGTAATTCATATTGAGGCTGCAATCCTTGATCTTCATCAGGAAGGGCTTCAAGTCCTCCTCACTTTCAGCAAGCAAGGCTGTGTCATCTGCTTATCCAAGGTAGTTATTAAGCCTTCCTCCAATCCTGATGATTCACCTTTCTTCATATAACCCAATTTCTATAATATTAGATAGGCATACATATTGAATAAATGTAATGAGAGTATACAACACTAACCTATACCTTACCTTTAAAACCCTGTAGTATGTCCTCGTTCTGTCCGTACAACTGTCTCTCTCTGGTCAATGTACAAGTTTCACATGAGCACAAGTAAGTGTTGTGAAATTCCCATTCTCCTCAAGATTATCCTGTTTCTTATGACCCAAACAGTTGGATGCCTTTGCATAGTCAATAAAAGCCAATTAAGCATTTTTCTGATAGTCCTTATTTTCAGCCAAGATCTATCTGACAATATCATCCCTTGTTCCAAGACCTCTTCTGAATCCAACTTGAACTTTTGGTATATTACTGAAACCGTTCTTGGATGATCTTCAGCAAAATTTTACTTGCATGTGATATGAATTACATTGTTCTATAATTTAAGCATTCATGTTAATCACCTTCCTTTGGGCTAAGTAAAACAGGAATCTCTTCCTGGAAGTTGGCCGGTATCTTCTTCCAAATTTTCTGGAATAGATGAGTGAGTGCTTCCAGTGCTCCTTCAGCCTATTAAATCATTTCAATTGGTATCTGGTCAATTCCTGGAGACTTGTTTTTAACTATTGCTTTCATTGCAGCTTGATTTTTTTTTCTTTCAGCAACATTGGTTCTTGTTAATATGCTACCTACTGAAATTGTGGAAATATCAGCTACTATTTGGTACCTTAGCTCTGTGTATTATTTCCATCTTCTTTTGATGTTTCCTGCATCATATAATATTTTGTCAAAGAATTTTACAATATGGCAACTCAATGCTTGCATCTTTTATCTTGATTTCTTTCAGTTTAAGAAAGGCTGAGCATGCTCTTCCTTTTCGGCTTTCTAAATCTAGGGTGATGCACATTTCATTGTAATATTTGACTTTGTCTTCTAGAGCTGCCCTTTAAAATTTTCTGTCCAACTATTTGGCTTCATCATTTCTTTAATTTGATTTTACTAGTCTATGCTTACGTGTAAGTTTCAGAGTTTCTTCTGACATCCACTTTCATCTTTCCTTTCTTTCTCCTCTTTTTAATGACTGTATGCTTTCCTCAAAAATAATGTTCTTGATGTCCTCCCACAGCTAACCAGGTCTTCTCTCGTTAATGTTCAATGTTTCTGATTGATTCTTGAGATGTTCTTGAAATTCATAGTGTACATACTCAAGACTGTATTTTGGATCCCATGGAGAGGCTTAACATTTCTTTACCTACAACCTGAACTTACACAGGGGCAATGTATAATCTCGTCTCCAGAGTTATACCCTGATTACATTTTAGCTTCTAATATTGAACTTCACCATCATTTCTTCCCATAGATGTTGTCAGTTTGAAATCTGTGTATTCAATCTAAGAAATCCATACGTATAATCACTGTGTGGGTCTTTGAAAATGGTATGTGTTATGAAAAAGTCATTGGTCTTTCAATATTCTATTTTACAACCTTAAGCTTAGTTTCTATCACTAAGACCATATTTTCCAACTACCGTTCCTTCCTCTTTGTTTCCAACTTTTGCATTCCAGTCTTCAATAATTATCAATGCATCTTGATTTGATCAATTTCAACCTGATGTTTTCGGTAGAATTCTTCAAGCCTGCATTAGTGGTTGGTGGGTAAATTTGAATCATAGTTGTATTCTTTGGGCTTCCTTCAATGTGGCTACATATAATCTTATCATAGACATCATTATACTTCAAGGAAAATCTTGAAATGTCTTTTTTTGACAATTAATGCAGTGCAATTCCACATGATTGTGTCATTCTCAGCAATGTTAGCATAAAATCCATAAAAGTCTTAGGATTTTATGATTCAAAATGGGTAATACCAGTGAATTTCAACTCGCTAACACCTAGGATATTGATCTTCATTGTTCTTTTATATTTTTTACAGCTTCCAATTTTCCTAGATTAATATTTAATACAATATCTGATGATTAGTAGTCTTCTGCAACTGTTCTTCTCAGTTTGAGTCATGTCCTGAATGCTTTACTCTGGCAGGCTTTCCTCCATTCATGTCACACAATTGACTGTACCTTATAAAGGCAGCTCTTCCTCAGTCACAGCATGAGTACCTTCTGACCCAAGGGGCTCACGTTTTGGCATGCTCCTGTTAATTTTCAACTCCTTTCATTAAGCCATCAGTAGCTGACAATGTTTTACTGCTATCCACAAGGTGTACAGCAACAAATTCCTCTGAAGCAAACAGCCCATTTTTTTTCATTCTTATTCTTTATTCCTATTCTTAGTCCAGAAACTCTGATGAAACCTATACACTTTGGGGGACCCTGCTGGTAGTTGAAATACCATCAACATAACTTCCAGCATCACAGACCCACAAAAGTCACCACACTATAACAGACTCACTTCTTAAGTGGTAGGTCCAAAAATAGATAGGTCAAACAACAGGCTTATAGCTGCAAAGGCTAATTGGTTGGCAGGTAATGTGTCAGACTGCTGATAGCTCTCCAGATCAGCAGGAAATATTGTAGGCCACAAGCTCAAGTTTAAAAAACTAGAGGCTAGCCGATGAGTCAGAAGCGGTATCCAGATGCCGCAAAAGTAAATAAGTTTTTCTTTAGCAACCTCACTTATTGGAAACCACCCATATCTCTGAGAAAGTGCTATTGATTGGCTGATCATGGCAGATTTCACCCTGGAAGTGATTTCATGATGGTAGTTCTCATCATGGGGAATTACTACAGCTTAACAGCCAAACCACTGGGAATCTTGGCCCATGCACTTTATCACGGAGACTTCCTTAAATCAGTGAACTAGATACAAAAGTCATAAAACCATGAATGCAAAAATCAGAAGAAAGTAGCAAAAATATAGAAGTGTTAAAAGAGAAAGGGAAGGATGTAAATGTGTAATTATGATGTATATAATTTCTGTTTTCATTTTATGCTGTAGTCAACAGGAATCGATGAGCATTTTGTAAACCAAAAGGTGCTCTGATGATTGTCTGCAGGCTGAATTACTTATATGAAGAGCAATCAGAAATGCTCATTCCTTTCATTAAATGAGGACAAGAAAATCATACTGTGGAATTATTAAGGGGATACTATTGGAGTGCACCAGGGGACCGAGATAATGGTGCCTAGGATAGCAGGGAATAGGGAAGCAGAATAATTGGAGAAAACTGCTACTTAGTATCTCACGGTCAGAAGCACAAAAGCAAGTGATATTCAGACAGTACTCTGGAGGCTGGAAATCTCACATTTGATGAACAAAATCAGAGTAGGACATTGCTCTAGGATTAAAATTTCTTTATTCAGTCTCCTACCTTCTAATTCTGTTTTCCTTCTTAGAGATATCAAATGTACATTGACAATCACTTCAGTACTCCTAGCTCTCACATTGGGATTTTCTTACCTAAAACTAAAGGACCCCCGGTGGTGCTGCCTCATACGTGTGGGACTGTTAACCTCAAAGCCAATGTTTCAAAGCCATCAGCCCCCTGAAGGAGAAAGATCAACTTTCTGCTCCTGTAAAGTTTTACGGCTTATGAATTCCTATGTAGGGTCAATGTAAGCAGGACTCAACCCAATGGTGATTGTTTTTAAATTTAAAAAAAATCTCCAACTACCACTTTATCACATCTTACTCATCAATTCTTACAGAAAAACTATATATTTTTAATCAACAAGAACTGTATCATCTTCAGTGGACTTAATTATTTAATATGACTTTTCTAGTCATCTTTGGGCACTCTGGTGGGGTAGTGGTTACACTTTGGCCTGGAAACCACAAGGTTAGCAGTTCAAAACCACCTGCCACTCTTTGGTAGAAAGAGGGGGCTTTCTACTCCCATACTGAGCTACAGTCTTAGAACCTCATGAGGGCAGTTATACAGGGTCCTATAGTGTTGCTATGAGTTGGAATCAACGTGAAAACATCTTTGCTGTTTGAAAATTGTGTCTGTTGTAGCAGAAACTCTGCTGACACTGTTGTTGAGTTTGCTCCAACTCATAATGACTGTATGATGATGTAGGGGGTTCATAACGTTGGGCTGTTAAACACAAGGTCCTCAGTTTAAACCCACTGGCCAATATGCAGAAGGAAAAGGAGGCTTTCTGTGCCTGTAAAGATTTTCTGCTTTGGAAGCACTAAGGAGTAGTAAGTAGTATGAATTTTAAGCAACTGGATGGCAATGCATTTGGTTTGGTGTTTGCAGTAAAATTTTTGAATTTATCATTTGACGTCATCACCTTTATTTTATGGGTATTGATTGTAGACCCAAGTAAAATAAAATCTTTTACGACTTCAGTCTTTTCTCTATTTACCTCAAGGATGCTTATTGGCCCAATTGTGTGTGTGTGTGTGTGTGTGTGTGCTTCTTGTTCTTTGTGTTGAGCTATAATCTATATTGAAAGTCATAGTCTTTTATTAGTCATCGTGAGTATTTCAAATCCTTTTTACTTCAGCAAGCAAGTTGTGGCTTGTTTCAGGTTGTTTAATGAATCTTCTTCCAATCTTGATGAATTATTTTTTTTCTTCATATAGTTAGCTTCTCAATTTATTGGCCCCGTATACATATAGTATGTAGGAAAATTATTTTAAAGCTGAAGTATCTATACTATTATTAATTTATGTTTTTTAGCTTCCAGGAAAATCTGGTAGAGGAAAGAGCAATATGCGTAGAAAAAGGAGCCCAACTTAGGATGTCCTAGGAGAAGAAGTGCCAGAGAGGGCGTCTCTGACTCAACCATACAGATGTTTGGTAGTCAAACTCCAACCCCCACCGGGGCCAACTCTCAAAAGTGAAAGCACTTCAGTGAAAAGGGACCCGAGAGCATCTACTCCATAAAGTGATATTTTTTAAATAGAAGACTTGAAGAGAAGTACTTTTCTAACTAAACTGATGTGTAGAGAAGCAGAAGACAGCTACAGCAAGAGCACTGAGCTGTTGGGAGGCGGACTACCGTGTGCTTGCTACTTCAGTGCCCCACTTGCATGATTAAGATATGCATTCCTCCGACAGGCTTGGGTCTGTCATTGTCATCAACATTATTGTAACTTGTGCCTGACCACCATCCTCTTTTGTGTGTGTATACAGTGTCCAGCCACATAAGGAGTTAGTCTATACAAGTCGATAATCCATGAGTTGTTATTTGTTGTTAACCTATACTTGATTAATATCGTTTGTCAATTGTGTTATAAATACATGACCATGGACTCAATCAATGACAATATAAAAAGAAAACCTTGTGCTCTAGGGAGATGATTGTTAAAGTTCTCTAACGTAAAATAATGAAGATGTCTCTAGGGTGAACCAGAGACATACAGAAAACATAAATCTAGGAATGGATTTGGGGCTCGCACTTCATCTTAGCTCCAATCTAAGAACAATGAGTTCTGAAAACCTGGCCCTGCTTGTTACTCACCCTCCTGCAGGAAACAAGGAAGGGCATGAGTGCTACAGCAGAGAGCAGTGAAGAAACTGGATGGTGTGTGGCGATCAGAAAGAATAGTGTCTGGGTTCTTAGAAGCTTGTTTTCAAACAAGCAGCCATCTAAGTGAGACATCAACTAATCCCATACGAAACAAGCAGACCGACATGCATTATCCAAGGACTGTAAAAATATAATCCCAAACCGAACGACAGAATGATATCAGAGCTAAATTGTGAAATTCTGGTTTGCATTAGGCTATGGGGGGCAGTGGACTCCCCAAATACAAAACTTCTGGTTTCCTTTGACAGGAATTGAGGGATGGAATATCCTTTAACCAGAGAGAGACTATGGTAGTAGTTTAAAATGAAAAAGCTCACAATTTCTCTATGTTTGCACTTATTGTTACAATCACTGTGCCAAACAAAAGAGACTTTTCCTCTCTCTTGACACCTCTCAATTTGATAAAACCTACTGTCCTTCTCTGTGGTCATCTCTCTGGATGACACGTCCAAAGTACACAAACAGTCTGAAGAGGTTTACTTCTAGCCAGCTTTCTGGCTGTGCTGCTGCCAATACAGAGTGGTTTCTTTTTCTGACAGGTCACGGTATACAAAATCTCCGTCTTCAATATTATCATTAAAATCAATCATGTCTTTTTCAGTTTTCTTATTCGGTGTCTAACTTTCACATTCATAGAAAAAAATGATCAAAAACACCAAGCCTTGGTCAGGTGCACCTTTAACAGTAAAATGACATTTTCTCTTTTAAATATTAAAAAGGCTTTTTGCAATATATTTTCTGAATACAATACCTTGTTTGGTATCTTAACTTTTTTTTAACCTATGTATTGATTGTGGATCTAAGTAAAACAAAATCCTTGACAACTTCAATACTTTCTCCATTTATCATGATGTTGTGAAGAATTTAAAATGTTTTGCTGCTATTGTTGAGGTATAATCCAAACTAAAAGCTGTAGTCTTTGAATTCCAAAGCCTCTACGTGCTTCCAGTTGCAAATGTCATTTTCAAATTTCACGTTTTGAACAATTTTTTCTCTAATCCTCATGCTGCATTATTTTTTGTATGGCTGTTTCTGTTTAGCTGCTCAATACAAACTGAGTAGCTATTGTGAAAAGATAAAAACCTACAGACACCTTTCCTGATTTAAACCATGAAATAGTTCTTGCTTCTGTGGAAAAACTGCCTCTATGTCTAGGTACAGGTCCAACGTAAGTATCACAAATTATTTTGGAATTCCCTTTTTTTTAGCGTTACCCATGATTTGTCTTAATCCTCATAATAGAATGTCTTTCTACAATGAATAAAGCACAAGTTAACATTTTCTCGTATTTTGTCTCTCATACTAGTTCTGTCTGGCATCAGCAATGATGGCAGTAGCTTTGTGTCCTCTTTGGAATCTGGTTGGAATTTTGACAACTCCCTTTTTATCAGTCCCTGGAGCCTTGTTTTTTTTAATAATACCTTCAGTGTATCTTGGACTTTTTCATTTAATTCCTTCTGCTGTTGATGTATGCAACCTCTTGAAATGTTTGTATGTTGCCCAGTTCTTGTTGATACAATGACTGTGAATTCCTTCT
>NW_022103896.1:25335096-25342565 GCF_000313985.2 Echinops telfairi
GATACTTTACTTTGCCTTAAGTCACTTTTGAAAAGGTATGTTATGTTTAACAAGACCAAAATAATTTATTACCAATGCAAAGCAATTAATTTATCTTTTAGCACAATCACCAATCAAAAGAAACTTGCGTTAGCATTATCTGTACACACGGCTGATGTACCAATTGTCTCTTTATCTAACATTCATTTATAATGACAACAGAAAATCTACCATTTAATTCTTTTTCACATTACCAACGTTCATCTGGCAGTATCAGACACCATATGCAAGGCAAAAATAATGTGGCTGTGATAGTTAAGGTTCCATGTTAACTTAGTTTGGTCATGGTTTGTAGTGGTTTGGCATACCTGAAATTGTGCAATTTTGGAGTTGTGTTCAGATGTATTTTGACATTTATGTGATAGTTATAATTTGACTGTTACAGAAGGAGGTAGCAATCCTAATTTTTTTTTTTGTTTTGCCTGATGTTGCAATCTGCCATTTTTTGCATAATGTATATTTTGTTGTACTTTCCAAGTCCTTTGAAACTAAATATGTCGATAACTAATGTGTGGGCCTATTTATAATACTGAAAATGCCACCAACGCAGTTAATAAGTTGATATGTTATTAAAAATGCAGTCCATAATTCTCACTTTAAGACTTCTCTCACGAAGGACAATGTTTGTGTAAGATCAATTTTCTCAGTACTTTGGAATTTCACTTAAGAATGAAATATATTTGGACCATTTATAATGTTAACACAGAATGTGTAGAGTATCATCTTCCATAGTTACTTGTAGTATTTTGAACAGGCTTGTGGGAAGGTGCAGTTCAAAAAGATAGTTAATAATATTAAGGCTAAATTTATAAAGTAATGGGTTAATTAATATCGGAACAGATAAGGAAAATCGTGAAATATGGAGGAAGTTTACTAACAGTAACTGCCACTAAGTTTTGAAGATTTCTAAATTGAAGTAAAACAATTTTCTTTTTATTAAGTCAGGTAAAGCCTTATAATATTAATAAATAAAAAAGGAACACAATTTTACCCTTCATATACATCTATCACCACTATGACAGTAAATCCCATTTAGTTTTCAAGTTTGAAAATATCAGCACGATTGAAAGCTACACTTTTAAATCTATTACATAAAACCAACACTGACATTTTTACATTTATCATCATATTTGTTTCACTTCAAGATAATCTGTGTAAAGGCATGGCAGGTATTCACATAGAATAAACCATAGAGCTTAATCTCAGAAAATGTTAATATCTCTTAAATACCATAGCCATTTTGATCCATTTTTCCTTTAGGTAAAAGAAAGATGAAATAAAATACAAAACATTACTTGTGAAAATTAAATCCAATAATGTACTTGAAATTTCTTATTAGTTTTTATCATTTTAAAAGAAAAAAAATAAACTTGACTATCCAGAAAGCATGATTCATATAACGTAGCTGGAGAGCACTTTCCTAAATAGTATTGACATAGCAGCAAAGAAAATAGATATGAAATGTAAATGACACTTAATTTCCAACAGGGATATCTTACCTTAAAAGGTGTTTTTTAAAGTGTGGTGTGTTGCTTTTGACTACTGGAATGAATGCTTATACATTTATTACAGAAGAAAGTCTAAAATGGAACCCTAAGTAAAGAAAGCATGGTCAAAGGAGGGTGGACAATGTTAATTCTAGATGGAAAATCATAATTGTATGCATAAATGCTCCATTATTTTAGCTGCTTCATGGCACTTATACAGGCTCCGTAGTGATTTATACTTACAAGTTTATTGATATAATCAGAATAAAAGTCAAAACCGGAGATACCCTAATAACTTGTGATCAAGGCCTGTTGCAGGAAAAGGGAACTGGCATACGAAGATTTGGGAACTGTGGGGGCACATAAGTAAATAGAATTTTACTTTTTACCGAGAAGAAAATGTCTTGAAGGAATTTCCAAAAATGGAGAAATATTAATGAAAACAATTTGAATGGCAGCAGCAATCTGGAATTTAATTAAGGGGGTTTGCTAAGTCTGGAAATTTTAGGGTAAAGTTGTCAATTGAGGCAGTATAGATGAACATATCCTTCACTTATAAAACATGCTACAAGATATATTTCTTCTAATATGTAGTTGAATGACTAGATTCTAACATTTTTCAGAAAAAAAGCAAAATTACTTTAAATTGTCAGTCTGTGGAAAAATGGGTTGAAGTAATATAATATCAACACTGTGAATCATACAAATAAAGGAAGTGATGATAGTGTTATTTTCAAACTATTCTATATTTCAACCTGATGAGCTAAAAGGTATTTTGTGGTAAATTAAATGTTCTTTGGCATATTCTTCTATAGAAATAGCTGGATAAAAGCAGTGTATGGCTTGCAGATGTATTATGAGAAGGAATAGCTTAGTTTGTTTTTCACATTGTATTTGTAATATTGTAAAATATAGCCAGGGTAATTTCTTCAGGAACATCTAGCAATTAGTGTGTAAAAAGAAGAAGAAGAAGAAGAACAACAACAACAACAATAACAACAACAATAACTTACCTACTAGTCTTAAGGGCTACCATTTTTTTCCAAACAATGTAATGTTGTTTAGACATTTAGTTTGTATCCACAACAAAGGAAACAACAATGGTTGCAAATTCAGATACCTCTAGAAATCAGCTCACTATCTTGGTGATTGATAAAAGTGAGATTAGATAGGTCTCTGTAGTTTAAGAGAAGGGTTTGCCCTTGTGGGTGATGATGGCTCAGAAAGTCTCCTGTAAGATTTGGCATTTAAGTTGTGGATTAAATAGGACTATGAGTCATCACCTCAGATACATTTGAAAGTTGGACATTGAATTAGAGAGACTGAAGAAGGATTGTTGCATTTGAATCATGGATCTGATGACGGATATTCTAGTACCCCAGACCACCAAAGGGAAAAACAAATCTCTCTTGTAAGATGTATGTCCAGACAGCTACCTAGAGGTAAGCACAGCTAGACTTCGTCTCACGTCCTTTGGACATGTTGTCAGAAGTAGCCCGTCTCTGGAGCAGGACATCATGCTTGGGAAAGCAGAGGGGCACTGGGGAAAAAGAGGAAGCCCTTAAGGATCTAGCCTGACAGATGGGCTCAAGCACAGGAGCCATTGTGAGAGGAGTGCCGGCCCCGACAGCGCTTCCTTCCATTGTGCATGGGGTTGCAGTGGGACGGAACCAACCCCACAGCACCTAGCGATACAGGAGTAGAGGGCTCCAGAAATGGAGTATTAGCATTCAGTTTAGAGCTGAGAATAGCAATGTATATTTTGGAAACAATTTCTTGGTTTGACTGGATGAAAAGTGAGATTGGATGGATGGAATGGTGGGTGGAGGGACATAATTTCAGTTTCATTTAATTTGGAATGACTTGATTCATGCCAGATTTGATCTTTTAATGCCACTTATTATATAATCATTCTCGAAATTTGCATTGAATATCACCCCACTAGAAGCTATTTATAAAATGAAGCTTACTTATTCAAAGTTACTCTCTTCTTAAAAAGAAAAAAAAGTTGAGAAATTCTTTCTTTTAAATATCTTTTAATTCTTTCCTTAAATACGTAATTTTGAAGTTCTTTCCAATTTAACAAATCCTTGTTTCCTCCTTTATACAACAGATATTCTTTCTCATACAATTTGCTTTTTTGACCTCAGTGCAATTTGACCTGGACATATATACCAAAGTCCCCTTCATGCACACACACACACACACACACACACACACACACACACACAATTTTACTCCTGGTTGATAGAAGATTTTTATTAATTATTTTCATCTACAGGCTTACTTATGACATTCAGCTCTCAAGAAAACCTGTGGAATCTTATGCATTTTTAGTCTTTATACAATGATTATAAAGTAGAAATTTAATGCTGACTAAAATAATTGTGAAAATCTTAAAGGTTTGCTGTGAAATAGTTAAATTTTCTTTTCAACTCTGAATATAAGGCTTGTGCTCTCATCTCCTGGTTCACACTCAACTCTCATTGGTCAGCCTTTCCTTACGCTTCCCATCCCTCACACACACCTCAGAGAACACAATATTTTATATTTTTTCAAGAAAAATAAATTCAGTGTAAGAATATTTTGTTTAGTTTGACTTTGGCATTACATTAGAATTAAAATTAAAATAATTGTAATTACAGTATACTACAGTACACAAACAGTAAAAAAAACCCACAGTATATTCAAAATAAATAGTAAAGGATTTTTTTAAATGGAATTTATTGGATGCTAATATTCAGTGTTTCATAAGCTTAGGCATTCCACAGTTCATAACGCAGACTATTAGCACAGGCAGTATTGCTGTATTTGAAGGCATATAAAGGAAATACATCTTCCTTTACATGCTTTTGGACATTCACAATCAAATTCACTGTGCAACCAAAGGAAACCAGTGTACATTAACACACAACATTCATTAGTGTGCAGGTACATGCGCATGCATCTGAGAAACACTGGGTGTCTGGAGGAAAATAAGCTATCAACCACAACAGTGAAAAATAAAGAAGAAAATCTTATCTTGTGGATAACAAGGAAAATGACCAAAAATGTGCACACTGAGAGAAGAGACAAAAAGGAATAAGATATAAAGGTGGATACTGGAATGCAAAGCCTGATCTCAGAAATGGATTATTTGTCAATTAGTGGCTAAACTAAATGGTGGCCAAACGAAATATGAAATGTTATGGCACTTAATCATAAGATTCAAAATGTTGTTTAATGTTTCTGTTTTTATTACGTGTATTGAGCCAGGTGTGAGTGACCTCTTGTGTGACAGAGGGAAACCCTGTGCTGTACTGTCATCTTCACAATGATTGTCAGGTTTAGACCCACGGTTGTCCCCACTGCATCAACACATCCCACTGAAGACCTTTCTCTTTTTTCCTGACCTTCAACTTCAAAAGGGATGGTGTCCTTCTTTAGGTCTGGCCTCTGGTGAGAACATGTTCAAAGGACCCAAAGCAAAGTCTCTCACCACACCTGCATCTCAGGATCCTTTGGGCTGTGTTTCCTCCAAGACCAGTTTGCCTGTTCTTCTGGCGCTGCCTGCTGTCTTCAGCATTCTTTGTCAACACCATCATCCAAATGCTTCCAGTTGTTTCCCATTTCCCTTCAGTGTTCTGCCCGTCTATTAACCCACATGTGTTTATCAGCCAGGTTGGCACAATAGACTAACTACCTCACCTATGTAGCTGCCAGCTACGTAATCAAGTAGCTGTCTTCCAATGTTTTTGGTATGGACTGGTGCGTGCTTCCTGTCCTAGGCAAGTTGTTTGGAATATTTCAATTGGTATTCAGTCAGCTCTGGACCCTTGTTTTTCACTACTGACTACAATGCCTGGTATACTGTTTCCTTCAAAACCATTGGTTCTTGAGTCCGTGCTACCTCCTAAAATGGTTGAATTCTAATCAGTACTTTTTGGTACACTGATTCTATATTACTTCTGTCTTTTTTATGCTTCCTGTATCATTTACTATTTTATCTACTGAATCCTTCAGTATTACAATGACAATTCAAGGTTTCAATGTTGTCTTTTTTCCCCCTCTGCTTGAGAGATGCTGAGCATGCCCTTCCCTTTTATTTTTTGTAACCCTAGATCTTTGCATATTTCATTATAATGATTAACTTTGTCTTCTCAAGTTGCCTTTTGCAGTTTTCTTTTCCGCTCTTTTTCTTAAAATCTCCCTTCATTCACTGTTGCTATTCTACATTCAAGAATGAGCTTTGCTGTATTTTCTAACATTCCCTTTGATCTTGTTTTTCTTTTCAACAGAATGTAATTAAAGAATGGGCTTTCTTTAAATAAAATATTAAACGTAAGTCATTCTCCAACTCATTGGGTGTTGGAATGATCCTTCCTAATCAGAAGTAGGTAGCATGTATATGAACTCTTTTGGGAGAACAGAATATTGACCTGTCTGAATTATAGTCAATTGTCAGGTATCTATTTTATTGCACTATATTCTCATAGTACAAAATGGGTACAAAACACAGGTGATGATTTCTCAGTAATATAATTCTATATACACATTAGAAATGGCTTGTATTAATTGACCTCAAATAGTTTTTAATATGAAGAAAATCATATTTACTTACCCTTATATACCAAAACAAAAAACAAACAAGTACACTCCAGTATCAACTGAGGAGAAAGTAGATGATACATGACATTTAATAAAAATAGAATGCCTCTATTAAATAAATGGTTTAGCAAATTTTCAAATTAAGGAATAAGTCAGTAGACTATCATGTGTAAAAAGTTTAATGAGCAAAAAAAGAATATGCTCACACATTACTTTCAACTCAACTCACTGTTATCCAGTTAATACTGACTCTTAGCAATTTGTTATTTGAATATTCCATATATGAATGTGTGTTTTGAAAATGTATAAAATTGGTACTATTTTATATTTATGGAAATGTAAACTGTGTAAACCTAAGATATATTTGGTCAATTTTATGCATTCTAAACATTTTTAGTTGAAATGTAATATGTGTTAAGTTTTACTTTTATGTAGGAATCTCTACTTAGGAAAATTTTAACACTGATATTAGTGTAAAACAATGGAAAGGACATTTTCTTCCCCTTATTTGTCATAATCGTCTCTTTGACATCTTTTAAAAAATATGTAAATAACTAAAAACACAAATCATTGTATGTGTTTTATTTTTTTAGTTACAAAAGATAAGAGCCTAATAAACTCTTTAACTTCCCTCTATTTATTCATTATTGTAAAAAAGATAAATAAATAAGAAAATTACCAAATGACATAATTTAAATAATAAAAAAAGATTCTATACTTTCTTTAGCATGATTTCATGCAGGTAAAATATAGAGTGCTATTAACATCAATGGAGGTTATATGATTAAGATGGAAAAAGAGGTAAAGTTACATATGCTTTTTATCTCTCTTTCTATGTATTTGTGTAATCTCATTATATTTTGCTTATACATATGCATATAAAAATAATAATAAATTATAAATTATCAGGGGTTTGGAGGGAGGGGGGAGCAGGGAGGGAGTGGGAAAAATGAGCTGACACCAGGGGCTCAAGTGGAAAGTGGGTATCGTAAGAATGATGAAGTCAACATATGTACTAAAGTGCTGGACACAGATGACATGTACAGATTGTGATGAGTTGTATGAGCCCCTAATAAAATGATTATTTAAAAACAAAAAACAAAAATACATAAAAAAGAAAGGGCTTTTTGTACAAAAAAAAGATAGGAAAATAATAATACTTTATAATCCATCAAGGGGTCACAAGGGTGGGAGGAGAGGGAGGAGAAAAAGAGGAGCTGATACCAAGGGCTCAATAGAAAGTAACTGTCTGGAAAAGAAGGAAGGCACCATATGTATAAACATGCCTGATACAGGTAATGTATGAATTGTAATAAGAGTTGTAAGACGCCCCAATAAAATGATCTCTTAATAAAA
>NW_022103896.1:25343496-25345232 GCF_000313985.2 Echinops telfairi
AAAGATATGGAATAGAGTTCTTGCATTTTTGTACTTTTTCTTTTATAAGTATGAATTTTAAAACAATAGGAAATGGAATGCTTGAGCTCAACATTTTTGGCATTAGTTAGCAAAAATACACTACTACTGGTCATGTTTGATCAGACAATCCTATAGATTACTGTGTCAGGAATGATAAATTGAAGAGGAACTACATTGCATTCATTAGCTAAAAGAACCTTTCAAATCTATCCTAAAGTGTAATGCTGCCAGATATAAGGTAATATCCACAGCTCAACAAGGAAGCCAGCTAATTGGAATATTATTCAAATTATGCTCCAGCCATTTTTGACAAAGATAGAGAAATTGAAAATGTTTGCCTACTTGTCGGAAATGGATTCAACAGGCAATTAAGAAGCATTGATAATTATTGGTGATGATAATGGAAATAAAGGACAGTAATAATAAAATATGAATTTGATAGAAATAACAGGGGAAGATAGGTGATAGGATTTTACAATACCAATAACCTGTTCACTGGAAATGCCACATTTCAACAAGATATATGGAAAGTATCCACATGAAGCCTGCCAGATGTTATACCGAGGAATCAAATTGAATGCACACGTGGAAAGAATGGATGCAGAACTTCCAGATGCCGGATACAACCCAGGAACCAACTATGGGGCAAATCATTAATTGCTTACGAAAGTTCAATTTGAAGACAAAATATTAAAATAAGTCCAGGAGAGTTCATGTGCGACCTGGAATATGTTCATCCTCAATTTATAGACTTCCTGCAGAATAGATTTGATGCATTGAAACTAACAAGACCAATTTGTGAGCATATCATACATTAAGAGGCTCATGTAGCAAGAAAAATAAAAATGGTCTTTAAAATGACAAGAAAGACAAAATGAATGTCAAAAGAAGTTATTAAACTTACTCTTGAACATATCGCAGCTAAATTGAAGGATAAAATGAGAAAATAAAAGGGCAGAAATTAAGATTTGAAAACATGCTAATGAATTATGGAAAGACCTAGAGTTAGGGAAAATGGTGAAAATCACACAATATTTATCAAGATTAAATAATTAAGGGAAAAAATGAAATTTCAGGTTGCAATATTGAAGGATTATATGGACAAAATATTGAACAACACAGAAAATTCAAAAAGAATTGGCCAGTGTTAAACCATTTCATTGGTTAGCACATGAACAGGAACCAATGGTACTGAAGGAAGTAGTTCAAGCTGCCCTGAAGGCATTTGTGAAAAACGGGGGTCAAAGAATTGCTGGACTACCAATGAAGCTGTGTTGCCAAATGGATAAAACTGTGAAGGCACTCACATATCTATGGCCCCCAAATGGGAACATAGCTATCTGATCAGCGGACTAGAAGATATTCATATCTGCACTATTTCCAATGAAAGGTGATCTAACAAAGTTCAGAAATATCCAAAAAATGTATTACTAATATCACATGCACATAATGTCTTGCTGAATATAATTTAAAATTGCTGCATTACATCAACAAACAACCACAAGAAATTCAAGGTGGATCCAGAAGAGGACATGGAACAAGGGATATCATTGCTGATGTCAGATGGAGCTTCTCTGAAATAGGGTGATACCAGAACACAGACTATACAAAGGCATCTGACCGCTTATATAATGATGAATTATGTCTAATATTTTGAAGACTGGGCATTACATAACATTTGATTACGCTTGTGTGAGACAAGTACATAGCCCAAG
>NW_022103896.1:25345545-25346710 GCF_000313985.2 Echinops telfairi
TGCACAACCAGACCAGTAAACAACATCGCGATGAATGGGGAAAATTTTGAAGTCATTTAGGATTTCATTTTACTTCTACATATAATCAATCAATCAATATTCATGGAAGCATAGGTCGGGAAACAAAACAACAGGCAAATCTATTGTAAATAATCTCTTTAAGATGCTCCCATTAAAAGCTGTCTCTTAATACTGAGATACACCTTAACCCAATCTATGGGATTTTCAATTGCTTCATATGCCTTGAAGAACTAGACAATGAATGAAGGAGAATGGAGGAGGAATACCTTCATAGGATGATGTTGGTGAAGAGTATTGAATAGACCAAAGAATGCCAGAAGAATGAGCAAGTCTGTCTTGGAAGAAAGCACAGCCATTACGTTTCTTAGAAACAAGGATAGTGAGACTTTATTTGAATATATTAAAAGGAGGGAGTCCCTGGAGAAGAACATCAATCTTGCCTAAGTACAGGGTTGGTGCACCACAGGAAGCCTGCAAGTGAGGTGGATGTAAAAAGTGGCTGTAACAATGGTCTCGATCATCGTAATCTTACTCTCTGGTCTGTATTTTCTTCTGTTTTTATATAGCCATTGTTTTTTATATGGTCACTATTAGGCAAAGCCTACTCAGGAGCACTGAAGAGCAACAGACTGTAAGTTTGGTCCTTGAAGTTTGGTTGATATTTCACTAAATAGAAATGGATTAAGTTCTGGGCTTGATTCCTACTTTGTGCATGAATGCTAATATGTTCATTTGAACATACTAAAGTCGAACCCTTTGACATTAAGTTGATTCTGACCCAGAGCCATTGGGTAGGACAGAGTAGAGCTGCCCCTATGGTTTCCAAGGCTCTGATCTTTATCGAAGCTGATTAACTTATTTTATTTTGTTTCCTCACAAGACTGACTGGTGAGTTCAAACTGCCATTTTGATAAGCAGCCAAGAGCTTTAGCCAATGTGCCAGAACAGTTCCTACATAACAATATTGCTCGCTGGCTCTCCCCACTCCTTTTAATTTTATTTTTTAACTTTCAAACAAACAAAATATATTTTAATGATATATTTCTCAACTTTCTCATTTGACTTGGAATAGTCTACCATCAGCATCATTGTTACCCTCTGTATCTTCTTCAACCTCATCATTTTTTTCTTCTTCTTTTTTTTT
>NW_022103896.1:25348769-25382134 GCF_000313985.2 Echinops telfairi
ATATATATATATTTCCATTAGACTATTATTTCAATTTAGAATGATTTATAGTTAATATATAAAACACATTATTTTGAAAATGAGAGTGACTTGGCATGCTAGAATCTGTTCAGTAATAAGGAGATTTGAACAATTCAAAGAGACCTGGCATTCCTTACTACTTTAATTATTTTTGCATTTTTTAGCTCTGCATTAAGAATTATAATGTGAGTACCAGTTCAGAAAACACTCTTAGGCTTTAATAGACTTTAATTCAGTAATTTATTTTGTGCTGTTGTTGAACATAATTCATCTGGGCAGAACTTCATGTCCTGAACAAAAATTACTTGATCCTTCAGTGCTTTTCTACATCAACCATTGACAATTAGTAACGATGTTTAGAGTTAAAAAAAAACAACTTAAGGTAATATGGTATATTTTGGTTTATTTCATAAAATGTTATATGCGAATTAGATTAAAATTTGAAAGAATATCTGAGATGATTTAGTTTGAAATATCATACATGATATGTATGTATTTTCTGTATATCAAAGATATGATCATTGAAAGTCCCATCTCACTTTGATAAAGGAGACCTAAATATAATATAAGGTGATTTATATTAAAAAGATGAAAATTCAGTTGCATGCATAAATGTATAATATGTCAAATAAAACTTTTAACTAATCCAAGGTAGCAGAAAAATAGCTCGTGAAGAAAATAAAACCATCAATGATGTCTGTGTCAGCATCCCTAAGAGGCAAGGCATGCATTTATAATGATACAGTCGCTAGGCCACATGACTTATATAGGGAGCATCAAATAAGGGCAGAGTTACAAAGTACTCTGCAAAGCTCTGAGGATATTTTAGAGGTTGCCTTCAGGTCTATGTAAGACTCTTTTAAACACAATTCTAAAATCTACCACCATCATATTAAGAATTAAGTTTTACTCATGTTCTACTCAGCATAGAAGAGCTATTTATGATATTTCATGAATGCCATTTTAATTAAAGACAATTTTACTTTATTTCTAAAAAAAATAAGCCATTGTTCACCAAAGATTGCATTTACTGTATAGGAATATGAAAACTTCATTTTATGATGCTATCTCAATTAGTTTGCTAAGATAATGCAAAGTTATTTGTATCTCCCAGTTATTGAAAACATTAATATCATCTTTCTAGCAATGTTAGCAGATAGGGAGATAGATTAATATATTCCCTAATTGGATTTTATTTTCCATTTTATTGTCAAGGAGAAAATCTTTACCTTTTAGGTTTTAAATAAGACTGTCTCTCCTCTAATAACATTTGGCTACACAGGTAAGTTTGAAATTACAGGTATACTTAACTTTCCCAAATCTTCCTTTGCATGGGAAACATGCGTATTCATTAACATTTCTCATGCTTATAGTCATGTATGTGCATATATGTTTGCACTAAACATACAGACAAGCTGTGCCTCCAACTTTCAGGCAGCATTAAGCTGCTAGGAGTGAGGAGCTCCCATTCATCCGTGGGTCAGACAAACACCTAAGACACACACACAGTTGCGGGCAAAGTGAAACATCATTATTTTTGTTTATAGGAAGAAAACATTAAGCAAAAATTTTCCCAAAGGAGAAATGTTTTTCTTTCCCCAAATTACCCATGTCCATCTTATGTCACTTGGCATATCTACTGTGGCTTAGGTTAGATGTCTGATAATGTCTTCAAGGCTTCCTCTGCCTATGGCATGAGGTATACTGCTTAGGCGGGCTTCTAGAGCTCTAGGGCTTTTCCTGAACTCTGCTCCCAGTGCCTATCATTCCACTTGAACCTTCAAAGGACCCTATCTAGACCCTAGCATTCTGATTGGACTTCTTCCAGCATGGATGTGTTTATCTTTTGTCAATTGGAACTTTTACTATTCTTCACCAGCACTATCATTCAAATGTATCAATTCTTTTTGCCATCTGGATAGACCATTATATCAATTAATTTGCATAGTCCAAGCCAATCATCCTGTGGGGGTTAACAGACCATAGCTAGATAGATAGGTCACATGAAAGTGGTTTATTACACTGCAACTTGTAAGCATGGCAAAGGGTATGCTAGTTTCTTTGTTACTAATGATGGCTGTATAATACTTCACACCTATTACAATTGATCTCTTAGTCACTATAACTTCATTTTCTTATTCTCCAGCTCAATATGCACTTTCTGATGATCCTTACAAGTAGCTTCCATCGGGTGGAGGGAGAGTGGGTAGTAACGAGGGAACCGATTACAAGGAACTATATGTGACCTCCTCCCTGGGAGACGGACAACAGAAAAGTGGGTGAAGGGAGACATCGGGCAGGGCAAGATATGACAAAATAACAATTTATAAACTATCAAGGGCTCATGAGGGAGGGGGAGCGGGGAGGGAGGGGAAAAATGAGGACCTAATGCCGGGGATTTAAGTGGAGAGAAAATGTTTTGAGAATGATGAGGACAATGAATTTACAAACGCGCTTTACACAATTGATGTGTGTATGGATTATGAAGAGAGTTGTATGAGCCCCTAATAAAATGATTAAAAAAAAAAACCAAGTAGCTTCCATCAATTATCTTTCTATATCTAGCAACAATTTAGCTTTCAATGTATGGATTTGAAGAAGTTGGTAAAATTATTCAATTTATACACCACTAGCTTTGTTGATGCACAAATTTGAATAATAATTTTATTGATGATTTCTTTTTATGAGTTTAGATATTATCCTATCACAGAGACCGTCTTAGTTCAAGAGAGATCTTGGAATGTTTTATTGTTTTTTGACAAAGAATACAAAGCCATTCTTTCTGAATCTATCATTCCAGGCACAGTAAGCCATTGATTTTCAGATTCAAAATGGCCAACACCAGCCCAATTCAGCTCATTAACTCCTAATATTGATCTTTATTTGATTGATTTCATTTCAATGAACTCTAATTTTGCTAGATTCATCTTTCATTCAAAGTTCCAATGATTAATAAATATTTTCTGAGGTTTATTTTCATTTTGAGTCAGATCTCATCAGCAAATTAAAGTCCTCAAAACATTACTTCCAAAGGCTTTACTCCACTTCTTTATAAGTCGACTCTTTTGAGAAGGCAGCTCTAGAAGGCAGTTCTAGTTTGGGTGGCTTCTGCCCCAGGTGGCTTCCGCTCTTATCTCTAAAGTGTTATGCATTAATATTTATTGTCCATTGGAATGCAAAAGATGGAAACAAAAGAGGAAGGGACAGTTGGAAAATATGGCTTTGATGTTGCTCTCAAGAAACAAAGCTGGAGATTAGATGATAAAATGTGCAGGACCAACAGCATCGTCATCACGAATACACTTTCTCGACACTAAAGGTGACTATGCATGTGCAGTTCTACAGATTAAATTCATAGAAACGAATTGGCTGCTTTCATGGGAAGAGACAAGGAAAGAGTTCAATATCTACAGTTAAAAGCAGGCCAGGGGCTGACTGTGGAATCAATCATCCATTGCTCATATGAAAGTTAAGGTTGAAGCTGAAGAAAATTAAAACAAGACTACAAGAGTCAAAAAAATTCCCCAGAGTATTCCACCTACATGTTGAGAACATCACAAGAACCGATTTGACATGCAGAAAACGAATGGTAGAAGACCTGAGGAACGATTGGAGGAAGTCAAGACCATCACACACGAGGAAACCGGAAAGTTATTACAAAGACAGAGAAGAAAGAAAAAATCAAAGTGGCTGTCAGATGAGATTCTGAAACTTGCTGTTAATCAGAGAATAGCAAAGGCACATGGAAGAAATGACAAAGTAAGAGAAAATTGAAGAGAACATTTCAAAAGGTAGCAAAATAAAGTATTATAATGAAATGTGCAAACATCTAGATTTATAACACCAGAAAAGGAAGAATATGCTAAGCATATTTTAAACTGAAAAAAAAAAAAAAGAAAGAAAAAAAATGCAAGCCTTGAGTGGCAATACTGAAAGATCTGTGGACAAAATATTGAGTGATTCAGGAAGCATCAAAAGAATATGGGAAAATACACAGAGTCACCTCTACTGAAAAGAACTAGTCAACATCAACCATTTCAAGAGGTAGCATATGAACAAGAACCAATGGTGCCAAAGGAAGAAGTTCAAGCTGCACTGAAAGCATTAACCACAACAAGGCTCCAGGAACTGATGGAATACAGATTGAAATAAATTCTATATCATAATACAATTCTTTTTGTTTTCCTTTTAAAACATTGGCATTAACATACTTTTAGGATGGTGTTAAGCTGCCAGATTTCTTACCATGGTGTACAGATCCATGTGATAATCTGGGGAGAAGGTCAGAACCTCCTTAATGGCTGTATTTGTGCTTCATTTGCATCAAAATCAGGGTGTGAAACCATAAAGTTTTAGCAGAAAAATAAATTAAAACCATTCAATTCAGCCTCTTATGTTATTTATGAGGAAATTGAGGGTCAAGATCCTAAGGATCTGTGTTAGTCTGGGTAGACTAGAGAAACAAATCCATAGAAACTCTTATGTGGTACCATTCCAAAGAAAGATGACCCTAAAGAATGTGACCCTATAGAACAATATCATTAATATTACATGCAAGCAAAATTTCGCTGAAGTTCACCCAAGAACAGCAGGATATTGCAGCAGTACATTGAAGGAAGTTGCCAGAAATTCAGGCAACATTCAGAAGAGGACATCATTGCCGAAGTTAGATGAATCTTGGCTGAAAGCGAGACTATCAGAAACATGTTTACTAGTATTTTAATGAAGGCATGTAAATGTGTAGACCATAATAAATTATGGATAGGCTTGAGGTGAATAGAGATTCCAGAAACCTTCTGTGTGCTGTATATGGACCATGAGGCCATTGAGTGAATAGAATTGCATAGTTTAAAATTAAAAAGATGTATGTCCGGGTTTTTCACTTTGACCATACTTCTTCAATCTGTAAGCTTGGCAAATAATTTGTAAGATTTTATGAAGAGGAATGCAGCATCAGGATTGAAGGGTCGCTTACTAACAACCTGTGATATGCAGATGATACAACTTTTCTTCTGAAAATGAAGAGGACTTGAAGCACTTGTTGATGAAGATCAACAATAGCAGACTTTAAATGGTTTACAACACAATGTAAAGCAAACAAAAATCCTCACAACTGGATCGATAGGTAGCATCATGATAAATAGAGAAAGGACTGAAGTTGTCAAGGATTTCATCTTGCTTGGCTCCATATTCTCTTGGCTCCAGTGCTCATAGAAGCAGCAGTTAAGAGATCAAATGCCACATTTGCATTGGGTAAATGTGCTGCACAAGATATCTCAAGTGCATTGAAGAACAAAGGTGTCACTTTGAGGACTATAGTACGCCTGTCTGAAGCCAAGGTATTCTCAAATGCCTCCTGTGCATATGAAAGATGCTACTGAGTACGGAGAACTAAAAGTAAAAGCAATGCATTTGCATTTTGGTATTAGTGAATAGCCTTAAAGTCCATGGCCTGCCAAAAGAAGAAGAGATCCATCTGGGAAGAAGTACAGTCATCAAGTTCCTGAGAAGCAAAGAGGGAGATTTCATCTCATGTACTTTGGACATGCTTTCAGGGAAGACCATTCTATGGAAAAGGACATCATGCTTGGAAATATATATATACCTGAAACAAAAAGCATGAAAACAAAACTAAAAGAAGAAAACTAAAATGTGTAAGTTCCTCTTTAAAAAATATAACAGTAATAAAAACCAGGAAAACTCTTGACAAGATGGATTTACGCAGTGGCTGCCACAATGGCTCACATAAGAGCAATTCTGAGGATGGTAGGGAGTGGGCAGGGCTTTGTTGTGTTATTCATAGACTCACTCTGAGTAGGACTGACTCAATGGCATTTAAAACAACCAGAGGATGTGCACTGGTACAGATAGGAACTGGAAACACAGGGAATCCAGGGCGGATGATCCCTTCAGGACCAGTGGTGTGAGTGGCGATACTGGGAGGGTAGAGGGAGAGTAGGTTGGAAAGAGGGAACCGATTACAAGGAACTATATGTGACCTCGTCCCTGGGGGACGGACAACAGAAAAATGGGTGAAGGGAGACATTGGACAGGGCAAGATATGACAAAATAATAATTTATAAATTATCAAGGGCTCATAAGGGAGGGTAAGCGGGGAGGGAGGGGAAAAATGAGGACCTAATGCTGGGGGCTTAAGTGGAGAGGAAATGTTTTGAGAATGATGAGGGCAATGAATGTACAAACGTACAATGCACTTTACACAGTTGATGTGTGTATGGATTGTGATAAGAGTTGTATGAGCCCCTAATAAAATGATTTAAAAAAAAGACAAAAAGAAAATACCAACAATAGCCACGCCAGAAAAAAAAAAGAAAGAAAGAGGAACAGAAACACAGGGAGAAAGTAGGATACATGGTGTTACCTTATGGGACTACAATCCATGCCATGAAACAAAACGTGTATCAATTGTTGAAAGGAAAACTGATCTGTTCTGAAAACCTTCATATGATTCAAAATTCAAAGTTATAAATAAATAAGGTTTGTTCTTTTCTTCAGTCTAAAAAAAACAAAAACCAGCATGTGCAAAACAGCTACGCAAAATACAAAACCAAATTCACTGCTCTCAGGCTGACTCTGGCTATAGATTCTGTAGATCCAAAGTGCCATGGAAATGTGGGATTCCATTGCACAAATTTTCAATTTTTTAGCTGCTCTCCAGAGGAATCCCACTGTTGGCAGTCATATGAGTGCAGTAATAGGATTTTCAGCATTAAGACCTTTCAGAAGCAGATCGCATTGCCAGGCCAACCTTCCAAAGAGCCCCTGAGTGAATTCCAACAGAAAATTTTGCTAATCTGTAATGTCACATACGGAGAACTTCACAAATTATTGAGAATTTCATAGCGGGGGAAAGCAGAATATTATAAGATTAGGTTCCTTCTACACTTAGAGATTTGGAAAAGTATATACACTTAGATAATATGGCCAGGGAGCCATGCTGGGCACACTGTTTGCACTGTTTGTATTTAGGGTCTCAAGACCAACACCATACAGGTTTGATTTTGTTTCATTAATGTTCTAGCTGTAACAATTCATAGTCAGCAGTTCAAAGCTGCCAGCAACTCCACTGGAGTAATAAAAGGCTGTCTTCTCCTGCAAAGATCTCAAGTCTCAGAAACTCTAGGGGTAGCTCTACTCTATCTTATAGGACCTCTATGAGTTGAAAGCAACTTTACTGAAGTGGGTTTTAGTTGGACCTGAGATAAGCCACTTACTGGCTCTCTGCAAAAACCAATAGCATCATTCTTCATAGATTTTATAAAAGACATAGGATGATCTTGGGGGCTTATTATAAAGAATTTTTTTTTAGGGAATTGGAGACTTCATTGATAAGAAAAAGCTATGAAAGTTGTACCAAGAACTTCTTTATTCTATCATAATAATCCACCAGCTTATTCTCCTAAGGCTATCTTGGGAAAATTCAACCTCAAAACCTTAACTCATCTCCCTACAGTCCTGATCTTGCCTCTTAAGAATCTTTTTCTCAGAATTCAAAGCACACAATCAAGTAAGATAACTAGTGATTGACAAAGAGGTTAGCATATAAGTCTGATAAGCAGCAAACTTTACATGATCTCCAACTAAATATTAAAAATAGTTATCAAATGAATATTTCCTGGGAATCATCTTAAGCCTTATATCTCTTTGAAGAATGTGATTGTAATGATTGCTATATCCCTGGCAAGGAAACATCACAGTATACAAAGTAAAAACAAACAAACAATAAAAGTGAGTCAGTCAAGGATGCTGATTTGACATGGTGTGAATTGAGCACAAAATTCTGCTTGGCGAAGAATTTATTATGAAAACAAGGGGAAAAATACACATACACTTGAAGCCCCCTAAAAGGTTACCAATAATCTTATTTAATCAAGTTGTATTCAGAAGAGTCATTGCATTTAAATTCTTGGGACACCCCCAGTTTATTCATGACTCTAGAAAATATTCATTGTAAACTATTTAACAAGATTAACAACATGAATGAATTTACATTTTAGAATGAACATTTCAACACAGTGTTTTTTTTAATAATAAATCATTTTATTGGGGCTCATACAACTCTTATCACAATCCATACTTACATCCACGTGTCAAGCACATTTGTATTTTTGGCAGTCAATTAGGATGAGTCAAATGGAAAGCAGTAACTCAGCTTTAGTTACTTAAGAGAATTGTATTAAAAAATAAATTAAAAAGAGATAGTATCAATTCCCCACTGTTTCAAATAGAAAAGTTTAGGAGCCTTCAACAAGGGTATTTTTTTTATTAGCCCGAGGTTGACTGCCTTGACACCTGGAAGCTGAAATAAAATCATCAAACGCTTTAAAAATTGAAAAATAATCCCTCTTTAAAAAATACAGAGTTGAAGTGTTAGGTGAGAAAAATATCTTTATGGAATTCATATTACATGTTTACAAATTTAAACCTTGTTTTTTTTAAAAAAAACCATAAAGTATAGAGAGACTCTGAATTGTTTCTGTATTGCTTAGGTTTTAGTCACTGATATATATAAAGGAATGAAGGTTAAAATACAACCCCCCCCCATTTTCTCGACCAACAGGCTATTAGTGGCAATATCTCACAAAGAAGGAGCTAAGATTGAAATTGCAAAATTCACTCTTTCAAATCTCATAAGTAAATAATAAGCAAAAGAGTCACTATTACCAATCTTGTATAGATGCTGTAACTCTTGATTCTGGAAACTTCAATGACCACCAAGTCCAGGGAAAAGCCTGTGTATTTCCCTGAAGCTGAGATCTTCAGCAAGAGAACACTGCTAGCATGCCTCTTGCCCTGGAAACACAACACCCACCAAGTGCAGGAAGAAGTAATATGGTTCCTGTGGTGGAGTGAAATCCCCTAATGGCTCTTCTTCCCAAGTCTGTAAATCTCACCAAACGATTGCGTGGGACAATGCAATTAGGTATGTGCCCCTCTAATAGGTCCGTCTTTGGTACTACCCTTGGCTAATAGGATGAGCCATCTCTAAAGCAGTAGCTGAAGGGAGAAATTGGGAGAACCTGAGAACTGCATGTTTAAGAACTCTGCCGAAGGAGCAAGTTCGTAAAGAACAGATGCACCGGAGACTTAGAGGTGTAGTACCAATACTCCCGCCACTGGCCCAAGACTATAGAACTGTGGGACAGAGTGACAGGTAAACTTGCTTCTCGGCTCTTGGTTGCAAAGGTCAAGGGACCATAAGGCTGAGAAGCTGAGAACCAGAGAGGGACCTGGCTGCTGGTCGAGGACACTAATGATCATGGTATATCCTTGCTGTTTGCTAATCTTGACTGTGGTAACCAAGTAACTTCCCTAATGAACCTCTGGGGTACAATGGAACCCCAGTACTCCACCACCTCAGTACTCGGCATCATCAGATTTTGACGCGAAATGTCGAGAAAATTTTGCATAGGAGATTGGACAAAACATCGGCATCTGATCCGACACACGTGATTGTTGTAAACAAAAGCCATTCGTGTTTTGGTCACTTGGCGTTAGTTGGCGCGTTGTTTAAATCTTTTGCGGCTGTGCTCCAAGTGTTTTGCTATAATTTTCTTAGTTTTTGTGGCTTTTTGTAATGTTTGTATATAAAAAACATGGGTTTTAAGAAAGAGTGTTTTTGAAAAGAATCATCATGATAAGGAACTGGTTAACGGTGTTACCAATATTGTTGATGATAATTTAGTAAAACCCTTATAGAAAACAGTTAAGGAAATGCCAAGAGCAGATCACATTAGACGGATCTTTTTTTTTTTTTTTTTAGAGCAAGCCAGCCAGGTGCTAATGAAAAAAGGCAAATAAGGTGGGGGGGGGGGGGCGGGGGGAGGGCGGATAACTCCTGAAAAGCAAACTCCCTTCCAAACAATGACTCTCTCTCCATACTGCCTCTCCACAACTGTGTCCACAGAACCAGATCCTCATCAATCTCAAGGTATGGGCCATGCTGAAGTTGTTAAAAACTTTTTAATGTTGTATTTCTTATGTAAATTATATTCTTTAACTCTGAATTTATTTACTTTGACATTTCTGTGTAATGTTTTGTATAAGCTGGCAAGGTTATGGTAAAAACTTGGTGCTAGAGAATGGATTAATCTGTTTTCAATTATTTCTTATGGGAAAAATTGATTAGGTACTCGATTTTATCTCGATGCTCCTTCTAGAACCGGGGAGCGTCAAGGTCTGGGGTTCTATTGTAGTTCCATGATTTCATGTCAACTTGATATATAAAAGTGTGTGTGTGGGGGGGTGAGCACAGCTTGTCAATCAGGTCACAGCTGATGATACCTCCTTTTGGGGGTGGCCTTCTCAAAAGGAGAGCCTGGTAACCTCCCTCTCTCTCTCTCTCTCTGCCTTCACCTTCCTGCTGGCTGACCCTGATGGCCGCCAGAGCCCTGGAGATGCATCCAATCCTTTGGATCCACAAGAGTTTGCATCCACCATCCTGGGATATTCGGCATTCTGCATCATTGCTTGTGACTGCTTGAGTCTGAAGAGGGACTAGTATCAGACTTATGGACTTGAGTTGGTCTGGCTGGAAGGTTTTCCCGATAGATAAAGCTTCTTGATACAAAGCTCTTTTTTACATGTATTTGAGTGTTACAGAATTTGTTTCTCTAGTCAACCTGGCCAAACACAAACCCCCTTCACCATGAGCATTGTATGTAAATTCTGTGTGACCATTGCAACAGATTACCAAACCCAGCATAGATGTAGAGCCATATGGGTATAACAGTTGGTGTCGGAATAGGTAAAGAAGGTTGGGTCATGTAGGTTTCTTGCGCCATGCCTTGTGGCAATAGGAGAGTAAGGGCAGCCGAGATAGGTGCACACATCTAAGAGGTTTACTGCATTTACCTCATATTGAGAGCCTTCAGTGAGGGAACTTCTAGTAGGCTTCTTGGTCCTGGAAACTCAATGACCACCAAGTTCATGGAGAAGCAACCATTGACAATCACAAGGAGAGAGTCATATCCAGAGGTCTTGTTCTGCTGTTTATAAGTCTGTTTATTTTTTAATTTAGTACTTCCCTTTTAATATATGCTCCTGGTTTTGGTAATCTGGGCAGGGTCTTTTCTTGACACCATAGGGTGTCTGTCGCACCTGGGATGTGATTTATCTATCCTTGCCAGGCCCAAAGTCTAGTAATACATTAAAAAGTTATGCTTATAGCAAACATATCCTCTGAATGTTTGTAATCAAGATAGTAATAGGATCATTTTTATTTAAAACAAATTTACTTGACTTTCAAAGTGTAAAATGTGTCACAGACAGGTTGTATAGTAAGGATAATTATAAGAGACAAAGAAATAAGTAGGATCAATATATATCAGAGATATAGCATCAATGATATATTTTTAGATTAATTTTGAATTACGATGGAGATGAGAGAGCAATTGGTGATTTAATTTTCCATTTTGTGTACTATCACTGAAAATAAGAATGAATATAGTGTAATACAATGAGTTAAACTTTGAAAAATTGAAGCCCACTGTGACTATTAAACACCTAGATATGAAAAGAATCATAGGTAGAACTTATGTATACTCTTCCTGAATAATAAGGAGAGAAAGATGTTGGGAAAAGATAATTAAAACTACCAATGCAAGTTTTATCACCTAGAGACCATGGCTATGAGAAAAAGATGAAGAACTACTTAAGGAGTCTCTCAATCATTTAAAAAGAGTAGTTATTTTTCAAAGAATAAGTAGAAAAAGTAAATTTGTTACATATTATAAAAATATGTTAAGATAAAAGAAATAGCAAGCAATGTCCAACACTACAGAGATAGCAAGTAAGATTAGTACTGAAAATATTAATAAAAATTTCACTTCGGAATCAAAATTACAGGGCCAAACCAAGCCAAACTCATGGCTAGAAGCTGATATTGACTCATAGAAGCCCTGATGGCATAGTGATTACTCATTCAGCTATGATCCAAAAGGTCAGCAGTTTGAAACCATCATGCCCTCCACAGGAGAAATACTGGCCTCTCTACTCCCATCAACAGTTCTCGTCTCAGACAGTCTCAGGGAGAGTGCTACCCTGTCCTACAGTGTCTCTGTGAGAAATTGCAGTTCAGCTGATGGAAGAGTGAATGTGAGCAGCCAAGGGGTATAGTTAGGAAGCATAGATGACTCAGACTTAAAAGAAGGAAACAACAACTCCAAAAAAAACCAAAACAATACAGGAGAGGGACACTAAATGGGGCAGATGAGCCCCAGAACCCAGGTACAGGTAAATGAACTCATCTTCTACCAGAGATAAAAGGAGACCACATTCATCATGACCCCCCGACCTCGCCCTCCTTTTTTTTTTTTTTTAAATCAGGAGAATGTAGGTTGCTAGAAATTTTAACCCTCATTTCTTGAGAAAAACATTAATCCAGAGAATGGCCCTTAAGATCAGCTCATATCATGAAGAAACTGTTGGAATCCAAAACTTGTAGGAAGATTTAAATGATAATTTTTTTTACAAATTGTTGTCAACATTGTGGACCACCGTGAAAGTGGATAACTTGCAGGGGGTGACTTCTTTGGACAGCCGTCTCATTTTCAAGGTACAGTTCAGATTGCAAGGTCAATATTCTCAGGGCTCCAGCTAGGGGAGAGAAGCACATCGTTGTGAAATTCACCCATGACCTTCTCTGTAACAAAGCCTACTCCCCAGGAAAAAGGAGTTGTCCAACTGCTCCTGTTGGGGGGGCGGGGTGGTCAGATGCGCAGGCATTCCCTCACTGAGGGCAATCAGTTGCCAGACTGCTGTCTCATCCCTCCACAGGGGTGGGCCTGCTCCCTGCCTCTGGGGACAATGGACAGGCTCCTGTGGGCGGAGTTCGCATCCTACTGAGAATGGTCTCTATCAGTTGGGCCAGGGACAGGCCAAACTGGCTGTCCCTCTTCCTACTGCATGTATGCCCCAAGACCACCCCCTCATTACTGTGTAACCTATAGTGCAGCCCCTTCTGTGACGTATGTCTCTACCTGTAATTAGTGGGCTGGCATGCCCCCAAAAGGTATATAGGTGTGAGCCAGCAATATAGAGCTCTCTCTCTGACTCTGAGCTCCTTGCTGCTCACTCCCTGGTCACTCCCCTCTCCCTTGTTCCCTTCCCCTCCTTCCCTTCCCTCTCTCTCCACGTGGACCACCAAGCTGGGCTGAGGTGAGCAACGAATAAAGTGCTATATCATGTAATGTGTCTGACTGTATTATTGTAATATCTCTCATGCTCTCGATGACTTTAATATAATGCTTATATATCTCAACCGTACAATTGGGCATTACTGAACCCAGAAGTAGTATTACTGAATCCGAGTAGTAGCAATAGGAGTATTAGCGGTGGGGGCTGGCCCCCACCACCTCCCTCAGCGTCATTTTAAAAATTTAATACTACATACTCCCTCATTCATGGCCATTTCATGGAATCAGACCCATTGTCACCATGTAGAAGACATTAGACCTAACACTGGGTTTCTAAGGTTGCAAATCTTTATGGAAACAGAAAGCTTCATCTTTCTCCCTAGCAGCTGACCTTGTGGTTAGCAGCCTCAACGTGACCCAGTATTCCACCAGACATCCTCCTGTTCAGCGTGTTTTAACCTTCCTGTCACACCTCAGAAGTGTGTATGGGCAGTGGGGTGGGGGGGGTGGGTGATTAGACAGATCCAGCCCATATATATAACCAGCATAATGGATTAGGAGGAAGCTATTGGGCTATTAACTATGAGACCAGCAATTCAAACCCGCTAGTTGATTTTTGAGAGAAAGGCTATTTCTAAGGATTTACTTTTTCAGAAGCCAAAAAGGAAATTTCTACTCTGTCCTACCAGGTGGCTGAGTCAGAATACAATCAATGGTGACCCAGGGAGTGAGTGTGTTTTTTGGGTTTTGGTGAATAAAGTGCTATATCACTTGGGAAACTATTGTAAAAGTCTCTGCTTCTAAGCATAGTCCCACTATAAGATTTCAATTAAATAAACAGATTATCGACTGCTCTGCCTCTCTCATACCTATAGCACATCATAACTGGAGCACTGGTGGCGTAGTGGTTCTACATTGGACTGCTAACTGCACATTCAGTAGTTTGAAACCAGCAGGAGAAGGATGAGGTTTTCTACCATTTTAGAAATTCACAGGGGCAGTTCTACCCTATCCTGTAGGGTTCCTATGAGCCATAACCAACCGATGGCAGTGGATTTTTTTGGTTAACTGAAATAGCGATCAAGCACCATGTTCCTTTGATGAAGAATAGTGAGAAAGTGTCTACCAGTTGCTCCAGGAGAGAAAGATGCAGTTTGTTTACTGCCATAAAGATAGTGTTTGTTGGTAGGTACTGGAAAGAAGGTTCCAGCTCATAGTAATGCCAATCGAACAAAACACTGCACTGTCCTCACACGTTTTGCTATGCTGGAACCGACTGTTCAATCACAATGTCAGTGTATTTTGTTGGTCTTTCAATTTTTTTTTTTTTTCTAAATCTTTATTTTCGGTCTTTCAATTTTTTGTTGATCTTTTTTTTTACCAAGCATGGTGTCTTGCTCCAGGGATTGGTCTGTCCTGAAAACACACCCTAATTACATTGTGTTAGTCCGGGCAACTAGAGAAACAAATCTAGAAACACTCATGTGTGTAATAGAGAACTTTATATCAAAGAGTAATTATATATTAAGAAAATATCCCAGCCCAGTCCAGATCAAGTCCATAAGTCCGATATCAGCCCATGTGCCCAAAACCAATCTATAAATTCCTCTCAGACTCATGCAACACATGCAGTGACGCTCAATGCAGAAAGATTACAGGAAAGTAATCTTTCCAGTGAGTTGAAAGTCTTGTGGATCCAGTGGCAGTGGAAATATCTTACTACTGGCATGATGTCTCCACATGGCTCCTCCATCTCAGGACTCTGGCTCCATCAACATAGCTCCATGTGGCTTGTCAACAGAAATGTAAAGCAGAGTGTGTGTATTCTATCTCCAGGGAGGAAAACAGGAGTTCCCAGAATCCTCAGGAGAAGGCCATGCCTGCACAGAGGCATAATTGGCTAGGGCCTGATTGACAGGCTAGACTCCATCCCTATAACCTATTTAACAAGTTGACATGAAATCATGTAACTACCACGTATAGGAAATAGGAAACTGCTAGGTTTCTGGGAAGCTTCTTACTTCTCAACAGTGAAAGAATTCACCTAGCAGAAACACTTTTGTAAATCTAAGTAGTTTTATGAGGGAAAGGGAAGTTCTGGGTAATAGAGTCTCAGATAGTACATGCTATCCCTGGAAAGTGTGCAAGACTGCATGGAGGGGACCATGGGAAAATTCCCATCCAAAAATGAAAGATTTGGAGGAGCACGAAAAACCACGTGGAAAATAAAGAGACACCAGAATCAAAAAGCAGGGCCAGAAGAGAGCACGTGTGTGCCCTGAGAGGGCGTCTGCGTGTGTGTGTGCTCATGCGCAGTGAACAAGGGAGATCCAGGCCTCTGACCTGAAAGAGAGCAGCCTGCCCTTGGTCTCTGCTATCTACCCCCTTCTAGCCCCACTTGAGGGGGCGTGGTGGAGGGTATTGACCATTCTTAGTTGCTGAGTTCAGGCACATCTGTTATGTGATGTCACTGGCGCCTCATGTGTGTGCCCAGGTTGACCTTACCTGTGTCGAGGTGACCTTGGTCTGTGTGTGCCCAGCTTTGGATTGTCCCTATAGGTGTCTAATGTCTGCCTGATTTCTTTACAACCCTTTATTGTAGCATGGCCATCCAAATTTTGTTTAGCAGAGTCATTCAGTGGAGACAACCCCTCTATCCCTAATCTTCCCACCTATCAAACCCATGGCATATTTCTAAGGGGCATTCTGACTGGATCTTCCAAGACAAACGTGTTTGTTCTCCTGGAACTTCCTGGAATCTTCAGTATTGACTAATACCATAATTCAAAGGCATTAATTCTTAGCCATTATCCAGCTGTCACATGCGATGAAAATACTGTTACTTGGTGTAGGCATCCCTAGTCTTTAAAGTTACATCTTTGCTTTCTGAGATTTTAAAGAGGTCTTCTGCAGCAGAGTTACCCAATGCAATGTTATTTGATTTATTGACTACAATTTCCATGAAATCTTGGGTCAAAGTAAAATAAAATTCTTGATAACTTTCACCATTTCTTTGTGTATTATGATTCTTACTGGCCCTGTTGTAAGGGATTTTGTTTGCTGTTTATTTGTTTTGTTTCCTGTTTATTTAGCTGTAATCTACAGTGAAGGTGGCGGTCTTTTGTCTTCTTCAGAAAGCAAGATTGTGTCAGCTGTCTATCACTGGTTGTTAATAAGTGTGCTTCAGTTCTTTTGTTGCATTATTCTTCACATAGTCCTGTTTTGTGTTTTATTTATTTTTTAGTCAGCATACAGATCAGATCAGCATGGCAAAAAATACAACAGTGTCACACAGTTCTAAGTTTGGTCCCATAACATTCCTTTGTTCTGCACAAATGACTGCCTTTTGGCCTCTCTGCAGTTTCTGCGTGAGTATAATTTCAGTTCTTTGAAATGTTGTCCATAATTCGTTATGATCTACACAGCTGCATGACTGGCCTAGTCACTGAAACAGAGGTGACATTGCTTTCTGCTAATCTCTTCTTTGAGCCAAGATCCAACTTTACAAGGAAAGTTGTTGGTAAATATTTGTTTCCATGTTTTCTTCTGATTTTTGCTTTACATTATGGCAATTCCTTGTGGATATACCACCGCCACCATTTTTGAATTACCTATCTTGAGCAAATTTTATTTCCATGTGATAGTAATAATATTGTTAAGTGATTTCTTCATATTGTTGGTTCTCCTCTCTTTGTAATTGGCACAAACATGTGTCTCTTCAGTCAGTTGCCCTGGTAACTGCCTCCCGAATTTCTTGGCATGGACTCATGTCCACTTCCAGTGTTGTGACTGTTTGTTGGTGCATCTCAGTCCGTCTTTCATCCATTCCCGGAGCTGTGTATTTCAACAGTACCTTCTGTGGAGCATAGCTAACTTCTTTCAGTACCATCCATTTGGGTCAACCCTTGGAATGGTTGAATGCCAAGAAATAATTTTGGTACAATGATTTTTTTATTCCTTTCATCAACTTTTAATGTTTCCTGTGTCATTCAGCATTTTTCTCATAGAATCATTTTTATGACAATTTGAAGCTTGCATTTTCTTCATTTCTTTCTGCTTAAAAATTTCTGACTAAATTCTTAACTTTTGCTTCTCTTACTCTGAATTTTTTCAATTTTCATTATAATACATTTGCTTTATTTTCTCAAGCTGCTCTTTGAAATCTTCTCTTCAGTTCTTTAATATATTTCTTTCATTCTCTTTAGCAACTGTATGTTCAAGAGTAAGTCTTTAAAAATCTCTTCTGGCAATCTTTTTTTTGGTCTTATCTTTATCTCTTCTATTTTAAGTACTTTGTTTTCTTCTTCATGTGTGACATCCTTGTCATTCCCCAAATCATATAGTCTCAAGTCATTATTTTCAATATGAAAAATGTATTCTTGAGATTGTCTCCAAATTCAGATGTGGTATACACAAAGTTATATTTTGGCAATTATATATTGCTTGAAATTTCATCAGCTTCAAGTTGTATTGATAGCTTATCTGGAAGCTCTGATAAAACTTTTCCACCCAGTGGATGACCCTGTTATTACATGAAATGGCTCCAGGCATCACAACAACAAGCAAGTCACACAGAGGAGGCTCAGTCCCTGCTCTCAAATTCAATCTGACTCTTGGTGACCCGATAGGACAGGAGGAACTGCCTGTATGGGTTTCTGGACTATAATTCTATAAGGGAATCGAAAGCCTCATCTTTCTCCCACAGAGTGACTAGGCTGGTGGTTTTGAACCACTGACTCTTGATTAGCAGCCCAATGTATACCATATAACTCACTACACTATACCAGGACTCACCTCACTATCCCAGGAGTCCCTGACAGATGAGCGATGGGAATAAAGATAACAGCGTTCAGTCAACATTGGGCAGGTCTCCTCTGTCCTCCGTTGGAATTAACTCAATGACAATGAGTTATGGCAATATTTAGTAAGAAAAGTTCATGATCATTTCACTCACTTGTTTACCATCTCTAATTACCAAGCATGGCAGCTGTTGCTATGGAAATGGCAGTACATTTTTTGTCATATCTTGGTGGTACCAGCAATCTATAGATTCAATACAATCGCAATGAAAATTCCCAAACTTATTTCGCAGAAATGAAATATTCAATGCTTATATTCATATAAAATTACAAGGGACCTCAAGTAGCCAAACCAATCTTTAAAAAGAACAAAATAGGAAGATTTGTACCTATTGATTAAAATCTTATAACAAAAAAACTTAGTCCAAAAGTCATCATACTACTGTTTTCATCACTGTCAGTGACCAAATCTAGCATTCTTTATTCACATCATTCTTTTCAACATTGCTCATGCCACTTATCACTGCCTTTGTACTATTTACTTAACTCTTTAGCTAGAATGTAAAACCATGAAAACCAAAAGTATATTTCTTTCCCTTCCTAAATCTTTCCAACACCTGACAACACCAATAATATCCTAAATGGCTGGTAAATATTTGATAAATTTGTTTAGAGGACGATAAATTATGAAGGTCACATATTCATATATATTTACCTTCTAAAAATATAAGTAAGCATGGTTCATTTCATATTCCTGAAGTGTTTCCATAGTAAACATTTTTATTAAAACAAAATAAAACAACAACAAATATTAACTGACTGCCCCTTATATATAGTAAACAAGCCAAGTTTTGACTCTAAGGCTATCTCCTTGGGCTGGTTCAATTTCATCACTGAGCCCGAAAGTAGAGCAAGCTGCCTAGATCTGCTAAGGGGTGTCTAAGAAAGGTCTTCAATTTACAAGGTACTCTAACTTATCTGGTTTATCCGTCAGATATAAAGGGAGATAAAGCATAATGCGTGCCTCCGGTAGAGGAGAATGCTTAATACTTAAGGCACAAAATCTGAAGAAATACTTATGTTTCCAGCATATGTAGCCTGATCGTTTTCAGTAAAAAAAACATTTGCGCCCTTGTTTTGTTTTCTCTCTTGTTTTAAACTAAGAAGTCTTTAAGGATAGAAGGTTTGACTTGAAATTCTTGTCAAAATTATAGCAAAACTTGGCCAAGAATCTGTAACTACAAATATACCCTGTGAATTACAGTAATTAATTCTATGTTATAACCAACTCATTATGTATAGATTTTGTGTTTCTATATATATGTATCTCTGTTGTTGAGTCAATTCCTACTCAGGTTTTAAAGGACAGACAAAAATCGCCTCTGTGGGCTTCCAAGCCTGTCAGTCTTTACTGAAGGAGATTGACTCATGTTTACAAGAGTGACTGGTCAGCTTCAACCGCCAACTTGGTCGTTAACAATCTAGCACATATCCCAATAAACCACCAGAGCTTCTGAGACATATGTAGACACTGTTTATAATATGTATGCATACACTGCAGTACCAATCAGCTGTCAATGGGCACCCTGGCATTGCAGCTGGTTACCATTAGGAAGCTCCTTAAGGAGTCAGAACATTGCACCCTCCAACCGCACTGTGGGTGAAAGCTGAGGCAGTGATTACAGACTTGGAAACTATGGAGAAATCCACTCGGGCCAATGTGTTCATTATGCTCATTATCACAATTGACGGGAGGGGTTTGCTCTTTGGCTTATCTCTTGTAGGGTAAAAAGTCCTTTAGTCCTTATAAAACCTCAGGAAGCAGAAAGACAATGTGCTAACACATTCATTTCTTAACAGAGAGAAAATGGAGCCTCAGTGAGATCGAGCAATTCGGAGCACAGCTAGAAAGACATAAATTAGGTAAACCCAGTGAAATTAGAATTTTCTTATGCCACATGTCTGCAATATCTATTTGTAATTGTCCTGTTGTACTTAATTTTCTTGCATTTTTCTGTCATTCCATATGTAAAGATTTATATAGCATACATATACTTCTTTCTGAGACTTCCATGTAGCAGCCAGTAGGGATTTCTGGCAAGATGATGGCCAGGTATACAGCCCATGCTGGGAGCTCAGTGGAGATAGGTGAATAGATGGATCAAGAGGCCCAGTGGGGGATCTGAGTCTGTAGGTTAATCTCTGTGCCATCCCAGAGCTCTCCCCTGAAACGGAACCAACCTTCACAGACTCACCTACACTCGCTATGGAGTCCGGAGATCTGTAGCCTGCCCCAGCCTGTGCCACCAGTGCCACTACAAATCCTACTGCAGTTACCACCCCCAAGTCATCCATCAAAACCCTGGTGCTGCGGCCAGCACCAGTGCACATTGACAACGGCTCCTGAGATAACACTAGCTCAATAGTAAAAAGAAGGGAAGAATGAATCCTCCCCACCCTCCCACACACAACCCACTGATAAGAAGCCATAACGAGAGATAATGAGTGGCACTATATAATGTTCAAGGGATTATCAGACCAAGAACCAGTGAGCATAATAAATATACACGCACTCAATGACAACATCAACACCCATTCCTATTTAAGAGACTCAAGAATATAAGAATGTAAGGAAAATTCATCAATATAATACAAGCTATATATGAATAAATAGTAACCAATGTGGTAGTCAATGGAGAAAAGATGAAAAGTCCCATTGACAAAGGGGACCAGACAAGGATGCCCCTTGTCCCCACTTTTATTTAACATCATACTGGAGTTCCTAGCTGACAACATAAGGCAAAGGAGAGACATCAAAGGTATTCATCTGGGGAAAGAAAAGACAAAACTATTGTTATTCACAGATGATGTGATTTTACATATGGAAAGCCCCAAAAGCTCCACAGGAGAAGTACTGGAAGTAATAGAAGAATATGGCAGAGTTGCAGGATGCAAGATCAACAAACAGAAGTCCATTTGCTATGTACATTACTATATATTGATATATATCGGATGAGACCACGGAAGAGGAGATCAAAAAGGTAGTACCCTTTACAATAGCCAAGCACAAATTGAAATGTCTAGGGATATACCTAACCCCAAACCAAAAGATTTGTATGAGGAAAACTATAGAACACAAAAGTGTCCTCCACAAATGGAAGAGAATCCTATGCTTGTGGATCAGAAGACTAAAGAGAGTAAATATGTCAATCCTACCCAAGGCATGACGTAAGTTAACACTATCCCAATACAAATACCAGGTCTTTCTTCAAAGAATTGGAAAAATTGCCTACCAACTTCATATGGAGAGGGAAGGTGCCCAGACTTAGCAGAGAACTCCTCAAAAAGAAGGGCAAAGTCGGAGGGCTTGATTACCTGACTTTAGAGCCTATTCTACAGCCACAATGATCAAATCACCATGGTACTGGTATAATGACAGACACTCAGACTAATGGAAAGCAACAGAAAATCTAAAGATAAAAACATCAGCATACAGATAACTGATCTTTGATAAGGGCCCCCCAAAATATCAAATGAGAAGTAGACGTCTCTTCAAGAGGTGGTGCTAAAAACAATGGCTATCTACCTGCAGAAAAATGAAGCAGGACCCTTATCTCACTCCATGCATAAGAACAAATTCAAAATGGATCACAGACCTCGAGGTAAAACCAAAATTATTAGGGCCATCTATGAGGAAATTACGACAAACCTAAGAACTTTGGCACAAGGAATACAGAGGCTATTGGAAATAGGGAAGGACACAAACAAAGAGGAAGCACAAATTGACTAGTGGGATAACTGAAGTTAAAACACCTGTGTACTTTGAAAGACTTCACCAAGAGAGTAATCAAAGAGTCACAGACTGGGAAAACATCTTTAGCAATGACACATCAGACAAAGGCATTGGTACTAAAATCTACAATACTCTGCTAGCCTACAATAAGAAAAAAAAAATAGCCCACTGAGGAGGTAGGTAAAGACCTGCATAGAAGTTTCACAAGGGCAGAAATCTGAATGGCCAATAAACATATGAGAGAAAATGTTCCTGATCATTTGTCATAGGGGAAATGCAAATGGAAACAACTACAAGATACCACCTAACACCCTCAGATAGACCAATTCAAAAAAATCAGAAAGTAACAAGTGTTGGAAAGGGTGTGGTGAGACAGGAACTCTCATCCACTGCTGGTGTACCTGCAGTATGTGAGCCATTATTGAAATCAATTTTGTGATACCTAAAACAAATGGAAATCGAGCAACCATATGACCCAGCAATCCTCCTACTAGGCATATACCCAGAAGAAGTAAGAAAAAGACCATAGCCAGACATCTGTGCTCCAATGTTCATTTGTGGCATAGTTCTCAATCGCAGAGTTGGAGACCACCGAAATTTCCATCAACTGACAAATGGATTAAAAGACTCTGGTATATACATACAATGGAGTATTATGCATTCCTAAAATGCAGCACTAAACACATGAAGCACATCATCTCATAGGAAGAGATAGAGGAAATTATGCTAAGCAAAGTAAGCTAAGCACAAAAGGACAAATATAACATGAGTCTACTAAGGTAAGCTCAAAAAGGCAAAATGGGCATAGGGGAAAAGCTTCCTAATGCATACATTCCTGGGATGAGATCCAAGCACTCAGGGAGAGTGATAAGTCCGTCCAGACCACGTGGAAGCAAATTAAGAGAGAAAAGAGAGAGAAGGAGAGAGGACTGTATCCTGGCCCACCAAGCCTCAAAGACGATATTCCTGCTCAGAGCAGTCAGTGCACAGAGAGGACCATAGGGCCCCACCACGAAACACCATGTCCCTTCACTGACCCACAGCACTACAGGGAACTGCAGTAGGGACACAGTGGGATTTATGCCTGGTAAGATCACCCCACACCAGGGAGAAACATGCAGGGAAGGTAATAGAGCAGAAAGGAGAGCAAAGTAATTAAATCCCCAAGGAATCCTGAAAATAGAGTTCTGATGGAGGGCGTGGAAGGGAGGCAGCACTCAAAACATCATCAGATCCAATCAGAACATATTCATAAAGGTCAGCATACAGACCTGGAACTATTTATTGCCTTCTTTTTTCTTTTCCTTTTTGGTATCTCTCTCTATAGGATAGGCAGGATAAATAATCCCAAGGAGGAAACAACCAGACTGATGACTCCTGGGGAGGGGACAGGGGAGAGGAGTGGCGGGAGGTGGGGGAGGAGACTGGGGAGTCAACACACTCAGGGACAAGGGAACAACAAGGGATAAAAAATCGATGGCAAGGAGGGTGTAGAAGACCTGCTGGAGTTTGACCAAGTATAATGTGGCTGAGAGGGAATTACTGAGAGCCAAATGACCATCGAACATGATAGTGGAACAGGAGGAAAGTAAAAAAAATAGAGGAAAGAACTAAGAGGCAAAAGACATTTATAGAGATATAAATATAAGCATGCATGCATCTGGGTAAATATATTAATATATAATGATAGGGATGTAGGTCTACATACCTATATGTATATGTTAAGTATTCCAGAAGCAGACAGACATTGGGCCTCTAAAAAGTCCTCCCTCAAGGCAAGAACACTGTTCTTAGCTCACCTTCCCGAAACAATCGCTGAAGACAAAATGTGTGCATAAGCAAATGTGGTGAAAAAAGCTGATGGTGCCCAGCTATTAGAAAATGCAGTAGAACCCCGGTACTCGACCGCATCAGTACTCGACATAATCAAATTTTGATGTGAAATGTCAAGAAAAGTTTGCATTGGAGCTTGAACAAAACAGTAGAATCTGACCTGACACAGGTGATCTATGTAAACTAAAGCAGTTTGTGTTTCAGTCTTTTGGCGTTAGCTGTAGTCCAAGCATTTTGCTATAATTTTCTAATTTTTTGTGGCTTTTTCTACTTTTTAGATAAGAAAACATGGGTCCTAAAAAATAGTTTTTTGAAAAGAGTCATCATGATACAGAACTGGTATAACTGTGTTATTGATATTGTTGGTGATAAATTAGTAAACCCTTTTAGAAAACAGTTAAGGAAACACCAACAGCAGTCTGCATTAGACCGATTTTTCTTTTTCTTTTTTCTTTTAGAACAAGGCAGTCAGGTCCTAGTGAAAACAGGCAAAGAAGGGAAGAAACCTTGAAAAGCAGCTCCCAGTTGATTCAATGGAAGGGGATTCCCCTTCCAAATATGGACTCTCTCCACATCCGTGTCCACAGATCCAGATCCTCATCCATCTCCAGGTATGGGCCATGCTGTAGTTGTTAAAAAGTTTTTTAATGTTCTGTTTCTTATTTAAATTATATAACTCTGAACATTTTTACTTTGAAATCTCTGTGTTACGTTTTGTATAAACACGCACGGTTAGGGTAAAATGTGGTAGTTGAAAACAGATTAATCTGTTTTAATTTATTTCTCAGGGAAAAATTGATTCAGAACTCAACTGCATTGCTACTGTATAGCATCTAGGGGCTTAAAGGTTTGAAGTTAAATAAGCAGCCATCTAATAGGGAAGCAACAAAGCCCACATGGAAGAAGCACACCAGCCTGTGTGATCATGAGGTGTCAGTGGGATAAGGTATCTAGTATCAGAAGATCCAAAACAAACAATTATATTGATGTGAATGAGGTGGGTTGGAGTGGAAATTCAAAATCCATCTGTAGACAATTGGACATCCCCTCAGAGAAGGTCACAAAGAAGGGACAAGTCAGCCAGGGTGTCGTATAGCTCCAACACACAAGACGTTCTTCTAGTTCTTTAATGCTTCCTCCCCTCCACTATCATTACCCCAGTTCTACCTTATAAATCGGGCTAGATCAGAAAATATACATTGGTACAAATAAGAGCTCTGTCAGTCACACAGAATCCAGTATAGCTAAACCCCTCTGGAACAGTAATGAGATACCACTGAGATACCATGAGTGTAGGGGGAAGGGTGGGGAGAAGGGAGAAAGGGGGAACCGATTGCAATGATCAGGATATCACCCACTCTCTCCCACCAAAGGGGGTGGATAACAGAAATGGGGGTGAACAAATACAGTCCATGGTATAAGATATGAAAATAATATATAATTTATCAAGGGTTCATGATGGTGAGAGGGTTGGGGAGGGAGGGATGGAAAAAAGAGGTAGTGATACCAAGGGCTCAAATGGAAAGAAAACGCTTTGAAAATGATGATGGCAGCATTTGTACAAATGTGCTTGATACAATTGATGTATGGATTGTTACAAGATCAAATCCTCAGGACCAATAATGAGAGTAGTGATACAAGGAGAGTAAGAGGAAGGGGTGGGGGGAGTGGAACCGATCACAAAGATCTGTATATAACCCCCTCCTCCGGGGATGGACAACAGAAAAGTGGGTGAAGGAAGAGACCGGTCAGTGTAAAACATGAAAAAAAATGATAAATTATCAAGGGTTCATGAGGGAGGATGGAAAAGGAAAGGGAAAGACATGAGGAGCTCATACCAAGGGCTCAAGTAGAAAATGTTTTGAAAATGATGATGGCAACATATGTATAAATGTGGTTGACCCAATGGATATATGTTGGATTATGACAAGAGTTGTAGAGCCCCCAATAAAATTATTTTTAAAAAAGAGTTGTAAGAGCCCTCAATAAAATTATTTAAAAAGAAAAATATCGTAGTTAGGATAGGTTATATTATGCCACGGTAACAAAATTTCTCATAAGAATGTTAACAGAAATGATTGAATTGTCAAAGCAGACATAGGATTTCTAGCAGACAGAAAGTTCTCACAGATCTTCCTCAGTATAAAAGTTTTTTAAGAATTTAAACAACACGGGCAAAACAAGAAATAAAGAAAATGTCAAATGAAGAAAATAAGCTCATTGCCATTCAGGCGATTCCAAACTACAAGGTTAATAGTTTGAATCCAACAGCCAAACCTAGGGCGAAAAATGAGGCTTCCTACTCCCATAAAATATATAGTCTCAGAAACCCACAGGGATGGTTCTGAGTTTTCCTATGGAATTGCTTTGAGTTGGAAATGAGCCATCGATAAGACCTGTACTGAATATGCACAAACCAACAAATGTCAATCTAAGTCAGTCTCAGATCAGACAAGACTTCTTCAGGCAAATTCAAAACATTATTTTCAGCTTTAACTGAAAATACACATAAATAGGAATATGAATATACTCATATTTACATATGTTGTTTCTTACACATTTTGTTTGAAATTCAACAGAATTTATAAAATTGATCAATTTTCTTTATTTAGTATATTCTATATACCTATTGTTGTCAAGTCATTTGGGACTCACAGTAGACCTGCAGAACAGAGGAGGTAGAGCTAGCTGACCTGTAGGGTCTCCGAAGCTGCGATCTTTAGGACAGCAATTTGCGACATCTTTGTCAATGGAGCAGGCAGTGGGTTCAAACCCTGGCACTACCAGGATTCCTTCACTTACTATATAACAGAGGCCTTGTATATGTAATTTTGAATACTCAGAGCAAACACAAAAAATGAGAATTCTTATCCCTCCTCTCCAAGGAAAGAATGGGAGTCTCAGATAATTTTATTAATTTGCTCCAGGTTACTGAGAAAATAATAATGGAAGATCTGGACCCAGCCCATCTGTCAACCAAACCAGTCTCTTATATTATAAAAACTGAATTCAGGGACTGCTCTATTTTGTATTCGTTAATTGCCAGATGGAATATATTTATGTGGCTACCTCCCATTCTTCAACCTGTAATGTCTCTTGAATCCATAAATTCTAGTCTATTTATAGCGATCAGTTATTCTGAGCAGTCACAGCCTATTAAATCATTGTCTAGGTAGAAAGCCCACTTACAAATACAAATAAATATTAACATGTTTTAAAAAGAGGTTTATTTTTTTAAAGACTGCTGCATGGATATCTGATTGAGGCAATTTTTCACTTCTAAATTTTATTTTAAAATCCTCTCAGGCCCCTTGCTAACTCTTTTTTTTCTCCCAAATTTTATAATCCAAATTTGGAACTAGTTAGTACATATGTATGCATGTTTGAGTGAAGACCTAAAACTGTGTGTGTGCAAATGTTACAGACTTACAAAAAAACATTTTGAATCTACCTTAGATAGACCTATTGAAAATGTTTGGCACCATTGAAAATTTTAAACTAAAAGTGCATATAACTAATAGGATATAGCTATTATATAAAACATCTTATGGTTTGTTTACCTCACAGAAAAATAAAAAATTATGCCATCTTGTCTCTTCCTAAGTTAATGTTAATGTATGTGTAATGACAGAATCATATGAAAAGAGTCAGGGTAGCAGAATTGAGTAGGTGGCTTTTATAGCAAGAGAAAAACTCACTCAAGATGAGCTTTTGCTTGATTTATTTATATAATCAAGATAAGATTCTTTTAAAAAATGGAAACAGTCTATATCCTATTACTATGACAGGTTTAAGATGGAGGGAGTAAAAGGCTTAGGCTCACAAAGATCTAGCTGATTAAATTTGATAGCCTTGAAATAGAATTTTACAAGATTTTGCGAGGGTGGATACTGTAAAGGTGGGTCTGCATATTGGATAAGATCTTTTCCATTGGTTTATTAGACTGATTTTATGTGACCAGATATCTGACACCAAGCTGTTCTTTAAGAGATGTGTCAAATTTGATCTATAAAAAGAGACATGGTAGGGAAAAGGAGTTTCTAATCATCTAACCATTTGATGTAGAAAAATCAGTAAATTTTGAATGTTATTGACTAAAATGTACTTGTTACATACACTCTGAAATATTCTTGAGCATAAATTGGAATATTTCCAAGTACTTACCTCATTTATTTTAAAAGAAAGAAGATAGGGAGGTATATTATTGATGTGGAAGTTATTTATAGAAAAATTTAAAAATATTGTAACAATTATGCTGGTATAATATTCAATTCTCATCTGAGATACAATTGCTAAATTTAAAAATACCTATTTCGTGTGATAAAGAGGAAAACGAACTTTTCTATTAACATATAAAATAATCAATCTGAGCAACAGTAATTATTTTGGTTGCACATCAAAGGGATAAATATCGGGATTATAATGATGTTAACAATCCAATTAAAATAACGTTTCCCCCCAAAATATACTAAAAGTGGGGTTGGTGTCTGTGAAATTTCTCTGTATATAGTCAAATTAATTTTCACATTTATACAAAGTTCATGCAGCTCCTTTTGGTCTGTTTGTCTGAATGCATTAAAGACACAGTTTGCAAACACCATGAGTATGTTAGAGTTTTCCAGATAATTCTAAGTATTTTTTGTCTCATTTTTCAAATCCATATAAACAGTGACCAAGAAATAAGTTAACACAATTACTAGTATTGCTTTCTGGAAATCACCCTCTATACTGACTACTTGATAAAATTTTTAAAATAATAAAAATAACAGTTTCAGATTTACAAATCAGGACTGATTAGACGCTTGGTGGCTTAAGCTCTTATCAATACACAGAAAATTAGAACTCACCTCTAATGCTTATTCACTGTGTAGCCCTGAGAACCGTATTCACAGTATGTGCAGTATCTCAGTGAGGAGCCTGGTGCTGAGGAGTGATATGTGGGCCTGCTAACCTCAAGCTCAGCAGGTGGAACCCAGCACTGCTCCCAGGGAGGAAACGGAGGTTTCTAACTCCTGGGACAGTGTTACAAGCTCAGAAACCCACAGAGATTGTCCTACTCTCTCCTATAGGGTGGTTAGCGTCAAAAATGGACTTGGAACTAATTCAATGGCAGTGATTTTTTCCCTTGGTTTATTCTTGTGCTTAAAAAAGATAACATAAAGCACTTAGAAAATTTTGGTGCCATTTTCATGAATTCTTAGTCTCTTTTTACATAGTGATCCAGCCTTTTTTAGAGACCACATGACTTCAAGACAACATTTCAAAATTAAAAGTTTCAAATTCAAACAGAAAAAGAAATATAATACATATGAAATGCCAGATGTCTTGATGGAAACTGCATATAAATAGTATTCCATGTAGTTTTTATAAGACAATGTATGGGTCCAAATATATTTTTTACATTTCTATATGCTAAAGTTGAACTAAGTGTGAATAAATTCTGCAAAGACACATAGATATCATGTGGGGTGTTGAAATTCTACTTTCAGGGAGAGATGGAAGAGTTAGAGCAAGCCCAAAAGGTGAAGAATGTCATGAGAATTAATATATACATAAAAGAACATTTATTTCTCTTTGTGAGACATTTTGCAACATTCAGTCCACTTGGAGTTCCCCCAAATGTTAGGGCTTTCAGTCGTTGTCCTAACCCACCAGATGCATCCTCTGTTGCTTTCTTCAGGATTTCTCTTCATCCCGGCACCCTCACATGTTCTTTATAGTTTGAGCTAGTCACGCACAATCCACTCAATCAATTAAGAGGCTGCTCTTTTAGAGGCCGTCTACAACAATGGAAGAATCTGAAGAAGGAAGGAATGCTATCGATGGGCCAATAGTGTCCTTTGGTATGTTAGGGGAGGGTCTAACCTGGATGGGAGGCAAACAAAGTAGGTGATGATCTGGACAGTGATGATGATGAAGACTTTTGCTCCTGGGGAATATTCAGTGTGAATTTTAATGTCTTTCAGACTCGTAGACCTAGATAAAGATTGGAAAAATAGTTAACGTGCTCATTCCAAATGTAATTCAATTATAGCTTGCTTTAAATGCTTTTTGTCTTGGGAAAAAATAAGTGTTCTTTTATGTGTAATGCATACTTGGTTGTAGTTCACATAAAATAGACATAAAACAGAATGTCAATAAAACCCCTGGGGCCAAGGGAATGTTTAATTTTCTTATAGAGGGCATATCATAGATTTTAACAACAGAGGATTTATTTGCCTATCATACCCTCATGATAGCAATAGTATTAATAAAATAGTATAATTAAAATCACAAAAATAAAACTAATACAATTACCTTTTATTAAGCATGTTTCATACTAGGTCCTATATGTGTTTTATATTTTTTTCCTAATATATAAAATAATATATTTTTCCATTTTTTATGCAAGGAAAATGAACCTTGGGAAAATTAACGTTGGTAACAGTTCTCTTAAATGCATGAGCAGGAGTAATCATAGCACAGACTGCTTTACTGGTGAGGCATTACCAAAGCACGCTGAGAGAATCCAGATATACTATTATTACATATATATAAAGAGAATGGGTCATAAGAAACAGTAATCTAAGCACTGGATTAAAAAGGTAAATTGCTAATCAGCAGTTTTGTTTTTTAATTGTGAGAGGAAAAAGAGAGTGTTAAGCGCTGCAATCATGCCTCCTTCGGAGATAGTCACAGTCTGAACGCTGACACCAGGGATTGTTACTTTCATAGCACAGGGGAGGTGCGGATAGAGTTAAGCATCTGGAGACAGATAACTCCAGAGCATCCCAGTTTTGAGTCCTAGGAACTAAGGAAGATGAGACACCAGGTTGAAAAGAGACCTGTCAGAGAACCAGTGAAATCACAACAGTCTTATAAGTGGAATCTAAACAGTCAGAAATACATATTATCAGAGGCTGCACGGCTTGAATGCAGATGGAGGAATGGAACATAGACCAGTGAATGCTGGCAGGCAAATACTGGATGCTGAAAAAGCTGAAGAAAGTGTTTTTTTCTGTCTGTTCGGAGGAGCCTGTCCCTGCTGGTCTCTTGATATTAGCCCAGTAAAACCCTTTGGTACTTCTGAGCTCCATAAATGCAAAATCATTTATTTGTGTTTTTTCAAACTAGTAAATTCATGGTAATTTTTAATAACTACAATAGGAATTTAATAAAATAAGTCTCCATAAAGATTTTAATAAAGGAACATTAAATATTTATATTTGCCCTTAATAAGTAAGTATTAAGGACAAATTGTAAGGAGCAATGATAATAACTGGATCTGTTGAACCATATACTATTTTGAAGACAGTTATGCTTCCATCAAAACATTAATGGAAATTCAAAAATAAGCTAATTGTGTGCAAGAGCTATCTCATATATATCTCTCTATATATATGATTAACTAGTAGAACTATAACAGAGTACCATCTGGGGGAAAGCTATGAAACACTCATTGAAAACCCAGAAATGTGAAAAAGTCATGAAGTTAGACATTATCTATTAGAAATATGAAAAGACAGAGTCAAACACCTATCAGTAATAAAAACAATCGTTAGTTACTGTTATATCAATGTATTTGGACTACCTAAGCAGTGACAGTTTTGCAGCTCAAAGTAATTAAAAGGTCCTAGAGAATCACCTATAATTAACTTTTCTGTTTGTGATGCATATTAAATGATGCTCAACTATCAATTTCAGGGGTCTTCAAAAAGTTCAAAGAAATATATTTGTGAAAAAATCTATATATGTATTTCAAAATAAAAATTTGTACCAATGCACTCATATTAATGTATCTAAACAGGATCTAATTTAGGTACTAACAAAGGCATCAGTTTGAAAAGAACTGAAAGCATCATGAATTCTACTAAAATTCAGAAAAGAACAAACACTAAATTTACAGTGAAGTTTGGATGGAAGAATGGTGAAATTATTTATGGTTTACAAAAAGTTTATGTGAACAATGGCCCAAAGAAATCAGAAATGTACAAAGGTGTACCTTGTCTTAAGATGTGAAGTATCAACTATGTAGAAAGCAGTGGCAGAGCATCCACAACCATTTTATAGGAAGCAGTCTGTTAGACAATTAATAACAGAAAAAAATCCAAACCATTGGCATTTCAATTGTTTCAACTTATAGAATTCTGACTGAAAAAAATTGAAGTTGGCCCAACTTTCTTTCTGATGGGGACCTAACAGCTACACTCAGCTTGGTTGTATCTGAGACACTAGCTTTCCTTTTTTTTTTTTAAATACCCTTTTCAATTTTTTATAAATCATTTTACTGGGGCCTCACACAACTCTTACCACAGTCCATACATAAGACCATTGTGTCAAGCACATTTGTATATTTGTTGCCATCATCATTCTCAAAACATTTTCTTTCTACTTGAGCCCTTGGTAACAGCTCATTTTGCCCCTCCATCCCCACCCCCCCTCCCTTATGAGCCCTTGATAATTTATAAATTATTATTATTTTTTCATGTCTTACACTGACTGATGTCTCCCTTCACCCACTTTTCTGTTGTCCATCCCCCAGGGAGGGGGTTATATGTAGATCATTGTGATCCATTCCCCCTTTCTCCCCTACCTTCCCCTTCCCCTCCTGGTATCTCTACTCTCATTATTGGTCCTGAGGTGTTTATCTGTCCTGGATTCCCTATGTTTCCAGCTCTGATCTGTACCAGTGTACAGCCTCTGGTCTAACTGGGTTTCTAAGGTAAAATTGGGGTCATAACAGTGGGGGAGAGGAAGCCTTAAAGAAGTAGAGGAAAGTTGTATGTTTCATTGGTGCTATGCTGCCCCCTGACTGGCTAGCTTTCAATGGGCATTTGAAAGAAGTAGAACCAAGATCCTGAATAATTTCTTTGAAGAATTGTACCAGGAGATGAATCATGGCTTTATTGGTATAACTCTGAAGATAAAGTGTAATCAGAGGAATGACTGCCAAGAGTGGGAACTGGTCCAGTCGGAGCTGATGTCTACAGATCAAAAGCCAAACACATGGCAAGAGGATCTGAGATCCTCAAGATGATTTCCTTGTTGCCTTTCTGGGAGGAGGGTTTTCAGGAAAGTAGCGGTCCATGGCATTTAATATTCCCCAGCACCACCATTAAAACGCAACCATTATCATTTTATTAAACAAGGACATTTTTTCAATTTTCAGAGAAATAATTCAAGTCCTCATTTAGCGTCTTCTGTCTCCTTTTGTTTCACAATCTTTAAATGTATATATATATATATATATATATCTTTAAAAAATATTCTATTTTCTTCAGTTAATAATGTAAAAAAAATATCGCATTGACATGGATAAGCACCCAGGTATCTCGGTTCATTAGAAATGAAATAAATGGCCAGTATAATGGCTTAAAATATATTTTAACCTTGATGTAGCTTTTGGTGAGAAATAAAGTCTGTATATTTTAAGATTTTTTATCTTTTTATTTTATATATCCACAAGCATTTTAAAGACTCATATGAAGTCAGAAAAGTTTGTGTTGATTTGAGTTTGGTCATTTAAATTAACATACATTTCTGATAAGATGTTACCTTTTGTAGTATTTAAAAATGTGTCATATCTTTCTATTTAAATTCATGGATACTTTGTTTACAGCACACATTCTTGACATATTTTGCATTAAACAGAAGAATTTTAAATTTATTGGTAGTATGAAGATAATCAACTGATATTTGTGGGGTAAAGGGGAAAGGGGTTCCCCACAAAACATCACAGGTCCGGTAGGTGCAATTGTACAGTGATAATAAGTAAAGATTATA
>NW_022103896.1:25382681-25395997 GCF_000313985.2 Echinops telfairi
AATTACCCCCAATCCACTCCTGATGACCTCCAAGTGTACAGTCATTCTCAAGCAGCTAAGTCTGGCATATATTTGGGGGAGACAGCTTGAGAGAAATCCTTCAGTTTCCCATAGATATTGTTGTTGTTATTTGGTACCAACTATATGTTTTCAATGACTAGCAGTTCACATGACAAGTAGCAATGCCACATGGGGTTTTCCAGGATGTAATCTTTAGTGGAACATAGTGTCAGGCCTTACTCCCATTGAGCTGCTTAACCAGCAGCAATATGGGCAGTGCACCAACCTTCACATTATCAACCAAGCACTCAACCATGGCCCAACTAAGATCCTCAGATTGATTTTCGAGGGTTATTAATTTTTTTCAGATATGGGAAGGTAGATGGCCCACAGCTTAGAGGTAAATGGGTATATACATTGATGGTTTTCATATGAGGCTTCCAACTAGTTCAACCCAGTTGAACCATAGCCAAGAGAATGATACTAGAACTAACCCACATTTTAAAAATTTGGTTGAATTGGAGTAATGGATGGAATTAAACAAAAATGTATGAGTTACAGGCTGCAAACTTACTCTCCTTCTTACGATAGTGTATATGTTACTTAGCAATTATGTTTCTTTCCAAAGGGTGGAAAACACAGGTTCTTGTCCACAATCTCACCAATAATTCAACCTCCTGCACCAGCATCTTGAACTGGCTTGCAAAGTCTCTTCCTAGTCTCCCTTCCAGTGCTTTAACTTGTAATTACAGCCCCCCACCCCCCGGCTTAATTCCTGCTCACTCACACTTTTAAAATTTGGGATTCTTCCATTTCGCCTTCATTAGACATGATTGAGTCTGTTTGAAGTCCCACTTTCATAAAGTTTTGGAAGAATCATTCCCGTCAATAATACAACATATAAAAAATTAGAATGATCATCTACACATTATTCCAATGTCCAGAAATTTGAATGAAATGTCAGAGGGAATTGGATATGCAAGGCTTAATTTTTACCCTCCCTTTTCTGGTAAAAATAAGAAATTGATGGACTTGGATCATGGCTGCTAAATGAATTACACAATGTTTAGTAGATAGAGCTGCTAGGATATACATTGGATTGGAACAAGGCTTATGAAAAGAAGATTAACTAGAAATCTTTTGCAATAGTGAAAGCAAGAGATAATGGCAATTGTAATCGGCAGAAATGTAGATATGTTGAAGTAAAAGGACATTCTGAAGTTAGCCACTGCTTAACTTTGGAGTTGACAGAGAAATTAATGTGGGGTTTGAAACGGAATTAGACATCAAAGCTTATGACAAGACTATCTGATTATGTGGTTGGGAAGATTGTGTTAGCGAGCCTAAGCCCAGGGAATCCATCAATCACTTCAACACAGTCAAATGCACCACATTCCAGTTTTCCATGTTTTCTCAGCCCTTACACCATTTACACATCTTTTTGAAACCAATTTCCTCTGGGTTTATATATCTAATTCTACTTTTACTTTTCTAGAGAGGTTTATTGTTTGACTGTTATTCTATTTCTACAAAAGGGCCACAAAAAGATCTGTGATCTTTTAATTCAACTCCCCCTCCCCCCACAAGCATTTTGAAATCCTTTCATGTTTATTTTTTATTAAGATAAGACTGAAGATATGCAAAATCAGACGATAGTATAAATTGAGCCTATATATCCACCACCCAATTTCTAAACTCAACTTATATTCACTTGCTTTATTATATCCCCCAATCTCTTGGCCCATATTATTTTAAAGCAAACTCCAGATATTATTAGGATGAATACCTAAATAAATATTTAAAAATATACATATAATAAAAAACCTTTTAGCATCTCTAAAAATATTTAATGTCAATATTATCAGACTGGTATGAAATTTGCAATTGCCTGAAAATGCCATTAAAACCTTTTAAAAAATTATTTCTGTAAGCTGGAATCAAATAAGGCTTTGTAGTTTTTGAAGAGTTGCTATATCATTAAAGTACTTTCAATTATAAACTTGTGCTTCATTTTGTTCTCTTGTCATCCTCAACTCTGTCAATGGATTTATAGTAGTAACTGAAAGAGGTAGTTTGTAGAATTTTTCTTAATAATAGTTTTGTTGGTGGTATTCATTATGTTCTCTCTCTCTATATATATTTTTTTAGGGAATGGTCTATTTGGTCCATATAGACCAAATTAAAAAAAATAATTTTATTAGGGGCTCATACAACTCTTATTACAATCCATACACACGTTCTATATTTTTTACAACTTGACATTCAACCTACAATATGACCAGGTTCAGATTAGGCTTTTTGACAAGTCTACTTCAAAACTTTGTTATACTGCTTCTCAGGGTCCTGTGTGTGTGTGTGTGTGTGTGTGTTCTCACAATGTTAATGTTCCATGAGAGTTCACATTTCGTGCTTTTACATGTCTCTGCTTAATTTTGCCTAGACATAGCTTCAACTGTGATTCTTAGTTCTTATTGACAATTATCAAGTCTATTCATAACCCAGTCTTCTGTCATGAATAGTGGATTGAATCATATATCTCCTAGACTACACTATGGAACTACAGAAGCATGTCAAATTAAGTAATTTGTATTTCCCTTAAATTTGATTTCTTCTTATGATGTTTTAAAAGCATGAATTGTTTTTATTAAGAATATGGACTCTGGGGTGTTTTGTGCTCCTGTCCAAGCTCTGCTAGTGTTTTATTTATTGTTTAAAAATAAATTGAGTCAGTCAATTTATTAACAAAAAAATAATTGGTAATTTTACTACTATTTGTAAAACTAACTGACACATGAGTGTTTACGATCATGCAAGTACTCTTACATATTGTGTGCATTATCTTGACTTATTCATACATCAACTGGCCCTATTACCCTATCCCACACAGATACCCCTATCCCACACAGATGCCCCTATCCCACACAGATGCCCCTATCCCGCACAGATGCCCCTATCCCGCACAGCTGAGGCGCAGAGAGGTACAAAGCCAAAGAACAAAAACCTGCCAAGGAAGTCCAATTCTTTTTAAAATCCATCTTCTTATCATATTTAATATGGCACTTCTTGAGGAAACAAATAGCATAATATTTAAGTAACAGATGTCTGTACAAAATAAATAATTGCATCAATCTTATATCGAAATTTAGACATTAGTATGTTTATTATCATATTTCACATTTTATAGCACAAATTTGACTTTTATTTCCAGCCTCCTATTACTTTGCTCAAGGTTTTGGACTACTCTACTGTAATTTCTCAGTACTGTCCTTTTCTTATCTGCTTTGGAATTCCCCTCTGATCATATTTGATATCTTGACGACATAACTGGCTCTTAATACTCAACTAAAGGGAGACTCATCATCGAGACTGACTTGGATTGGCTTTGTGTTCAGTCTACAAGAGCCAGTTTTCCATTCTGTGTCTCTAAGCCTCTTCGGCTGTGCTTCCCAGTCTTATTCGGAAACGATGCTTTTCAGTCCTCTGCGAGAAGCCCCCTAGCAACCTCTGCCCCCTTGCCTTCTGGCCTAGTGCTCTCTCCAGAGTTTCCATAACATTCTCTATCAAGTCATTTTACATTTCTTTAGAAAACTACCCTTGTCCTATGTAGAAATATGGATGATTCCCAGAATTTTGACTCCTGCCTTTTCCTGTGTGTACCCTCTATTTATGATGTTATACCATTTGATTTTAATACAATGACATTTCATGAAGGTATTAAAATGAAATGGTAAAAGGCTTGGATTTAGAAAACCAAAATGTTAAAACTCACCTGACATTTTTAAAGATGAAAGACCTGAAGAAAAATATCAGGCCTTTTATTGCCACTTTGAAAGATATTATGGGCAAAACATCGAATGTAGAAAAAGAATGTTTGGAAACTGATTGTGGTAGCAATTGTATAATTCAACTTGACATGATTAAATTATGAGTGGATATTACATACATATTAAATCCAAAATTAATAAAAATATAATATCAAAAGAAGATGGAAATATATACAGAGTCATAATAAAAATAATTTGTCAACATTCAAATATTTCAGGAAGCAACATTCAACCAAGAATTGATTATGTTGAAGGAAGAGTCCATGTTATACTGAGTTATTGCTTAGGAACTAAGCTTCAGAAGTTTCCACAAATGGATGCAATGCTGGAGTTACTCCATCTTGCCAAGGATTTCAGACGACATCTATCCGGTCAGCTGATTGGGAGGTACCCATATTTATGTCTATTTCAAAGCCAAGTGATCCAACAGAATGTGGAAATTATTAAACACAATCATCAATATCACAGAAAAGTGAGACTATACTGAAGATAATCAGCACAGCAACAAGGAACTACTAGAAATTTGAGCTACTGGGCAATATAGTGATGTTAGATGGATCTTAACAGAGACCAGAGAATACCGGGAATCAGCTTACCTGTGTTTTATTGAGTATGCCAAAAATGATGGGTGCCATTGAGAAGAACGGAACTTGCCAGACATTTCATTGTGCTCACACAGAAGACAGACCTGTAGGCAGTCATTCAGACAGAACATTATTTAGAATCAGGAAAGTTACATGTTAAAGTTATATACTTCTACTTGGGAGCAATAGGTTTGTTTTTGTGATAATACATAGGTCCTGATCATCATCATAAATACCCACATTACTACCCTATGTGTGATACTGTACTCAGTGTCTAAAAGTTCAGCTTATGGCAGTGAAGCTTGTTTCTTTCGACTGTTGTAGCATTCTCTCTCAGTTTAATTTTCTTTCAAAATATTACCATGAAGTCCTCATGGCCCCCAAACCAGAGCTAGTGGTAGCAGCGTCAAGAGACAAAGGGGTGTGATGGTCTAGGAGTGAAACTAAAAGTCATCATACAACATGAGGATTGAGATGTCATGCATACTGTTGCTCAATATGCTATTGTCATATCCGACAATCATGACAAGTCTCAAAAATGAAGAAATAATTCTGCAAGCTGTTAAGTGATTGGCCTCACTGAACACTACAAGGGTAATGCGTATATCAGATACGGAAAATTTGCTAATGACATGTATTGGGGCTCAAACCAAAAATCAGATAACGCTCAGCACATTGATTATCATGACGTTAGTAAAAGAAGTTTAAAGAAAAAGCAGACCTGCGCACAATCTGGTGTTTTCCAAATCACAAAACATTCTATTTCATAGAACATGTCATGTAACATATTATGCTATGCATGGCTGTCATAGACACAAATACACTTGTACCCATATGTAGTCTGTGGTTATTCAATGACAGAGGGTTTTCAGAAAGCTCATGGGAAAATGGAATGAAAAGATTAGGGATGTTTTTCATAAACTTTTTGAGACCCTCATTATTTCTTTGGAGCTCTGGTGTCTTAATGGGTTAGTTACAGGCTGGGCTGTTAGCCACAAGGTCAGCAGTTCAAAACCACCAACTGCTCTATGAGAGAGATAATGGTTTATCTTGTAAAGAGTTACAGTCTTGGATACCTAGAGGCGCGGTTCTCGTTTGTTCTGTACAGTCATTATGAGTTATGGTCAACTCGATGGACACGAGGATGGTTTTCTTCAGCTTTACATGCGTATGGGGAACTGAAATTGCTTAATCTTGGGGTCTGTCTGCACGTCCTCATAACGCTGCCAAATGATATAGCAGAACCCTGTAAATGAGGTCTGGAGGACTTTGCCTCAAAGATTAGTCAGTTTCACCATTGCTCTGTGTAAAAGGGCACCGTCTCATAATCAAACACAGTTATTTTCATGACTGTGAGGAGAGAAGGGGCACCAGGCGGGAGGTGTGAGATTCTGGTCTGAAATAGTAGAATCTCCAGGGGACCCATGAGGAGACAGAGCAGAAAAGCCTTGCCCTAGAGACCGTGGGACCGTGAGGCAGAGCACGAGGGATTTCCTGGTCCACAAAGGCTAAGGCCAACAATCTGTAACTCAGAGGCTGAGGACCAGAGAGAGAATTGACAAGTAGTTGAGAAGAAGTCATACTATTTACCCCAAATTGTATCCTTAACATTTTCTGATCATTAGTTTTAGTTATCTGTTAAATTTTCTAATAAATTCTCATAATAGTTGTCTGTAAATTCTGTGTGCTCATTACAGTGGGTTAGCAGTACCAGCAGAGAGTAGAGTAGACTGGGAGGAAAAGGTGGTGTCGGGATAGAGCAATAGAAGGATGGAGAGTGGAAGCAGGTCTGATCTCTACCTTGGGTCAATTAACCTTGGGCTGCTGTGGACTTGGCTTCTCTGGCTCCTTTGTACAGCCAGAGGAGACACGGTGTGGCCTTTCATGCTGTTTCCTCAATGCCTCTCTCTATTGCAATGCAAACATACCCTTTATAAGCTACGTCTTATTCTTAGTTCAAATATCAACTGTAGTTAGACTTGCTTTGGGTCTAACTGTGCCCATCACCCTTACTCATTTTTTAAAATAATACTCAACAGTCTCATATGTACTTTATAAGTACATATATTTAATACATAGAAATATCTTGACAGTAAATGCTGCTTCTGGCTAAAACAAGATCAAAATAAACCTCAGCCGAACAATAGCACAGCCCTTATGGCGCATAGATTCTTGTGAGAACAGACATCGAGTTTTCTATGAAAAGGGCTGAATGAGGTCCAGGATTCAGTGAGTGCTTAAAATTGGGATCTGACATAGTTTGGCAGGAGGAAAGCGCTTATTCTCTATGAAGAATAATTCTATGATGTGACATTTCCCTCAGTTAATCAAATACATAAGAGACAAGGGAATATATATATCTATATCTATATATATATACACATACATATACCTATCTATATATATGATATAGATATAGAGATGGAGGTAGATATGGATTTGGCATTTAGATCTAATAATATATTAATACCCGACATATTCTTGATAACTTGCAATTTCTGTTATAGCATTTTCTTTCCCAATTCCTTTATATGCATTGGACAAAAAGCAAAACAAAACAAAACAACCAAATTAGTCTTTTGTGTCTGGTGTCTGAATACTTTCAGAGCAATAAAGGTGGGTTTTGTCTTTCCACAGGAGTACTGGTAGTGTAATGGGTTTTAAAGATGAGTGGTTTAAACCCATGAGTCCATCTACATGAGAAGACGAGGCTGTATCCTCTCTTAGTAATGGCATTTAGACTCAGAAATCCTAGAGATCAGTTCTACAGTATCTAGTTCTAGAGGGTCTATGAGTCGAGTTGACTTGATGGCAGTTTGTCTGATATATATTTTTTCATTGTCTTTCTAACATAGCCAGAGAAGTAGGGGCTACACAGGCCATACACCTGGCAAACTTACTTCAAGAGGAAGAGGGCATGAGTCAGTCAATGTGGCTCCAATGGCTGCAGACGTCTCTCCTGAGCCCACCTGGGTTAGTTAGAAGATGCACAGACAGGAAAGTGTGTAGCACATCTCTGGGGCAATGAAAACCTGTGGTTTCCAGTCATCTCAAAGACCTTGCCTGTTCTGTCTATACGTTTTTATTTTTTCTGGTTATAATAAATGGGTGACTGTAAGTATAAGTAAGCTGCCTCAATGGCATGGTCCAGTAACCATTGCGCTTCTAAACATCTGCTCCTCTAAAGAGTTATAGCCTCAAAAACGTATATAGGGCCGCTATGAATCAGAACCTTCTCAGGATCAATGGGTTTGAATTAAGGGTGGTAAGTATAAGTAATTCTCTCTATGAATGTTGTAAGTTATTCTAGTGCATTATCAAACCTAGTATGGACAGTAAAATGTATAAGAACTTGGTGTCTTGTCTATTCGTCAGCGTCGTGAAGAGGGAAGCCCCAACTTGTGAGGAGCTAGCCTTAATGACTAGTGTCCCGAAGGGGGTCTGTGCGGGAAATCAGTTTGGAAAGATCTAATTCTTGGTGCTTAGAGTCAGAGAGAAAGAAAACACTAAGTGGTTGCTGGTTTCAGACATGAAGAAAAAGGAAAACGGGAATGTGATTATCTTTGCAGTTTGGTAAACTGATTGGTACCAATATTTATTTCACAATATGCTATCCACATAAAAATATTTTGCAACATAAATGAGATAAGAAGACAGCGGGAGATGTCATGAAAGCTGCTTCTGTCAATCTCACCCTTAAATTGTTAATTGATTAAATAAATTAATGAATTAATTTAATTTTAACCCTTTTGCTGTAGCAGCTAATTATGTTGCTAATTATGTAATAACACTTGTGGTGACCCTCAGATCAAGCTCTTGGAGATAAAGAAAATAAAAAAAAATAACATTGCAATCCTCTGTTCATCATATTCAAATAGATGTTGGTAACCAATTTTCAGCTAGGGTTTGCAGTAGGCTCCAGGCTGTTTTATGATGTTCAGATGCAGATGTGCCCAGCGTGGGGGTTAGGTCGGCTAGGACTTTCACCCAAAGCAGATAGCTTGAAGAGAATGAGAATGGTTATACTTTAGAGAGGAATCTGAGACCTTTGCCAGCTGGTGGAGCTGAACCATTTAAATGTACAGATCCAGAGAGACTTGTAGGATAGCTGTCAGATTTGAGCATCACAGAGCTACACAATCATAGTATTTCAAATGCATGTTAGAAAAGAATAGCTGGGAATTAATGAGTGAATCCAGTCACGTAGTTTATCTGGTTGTGAGCAGCTCTGCCAAATCGAGCCTCTACCCTCCTTGCTCACTCACAAGCTAAAGTAAGACTATGATACATTTATCTGTAAAATAATGGTGTGAACAGTTTATTGTAGTGTTGCAGTGTGATAGACAAAACACGTCACCCAGTTTATTTTTCAGTGCCCTTGGTTTTATTCAAATGTGCATAATCATGGTTTCCCAAGGAGGCCGCACGCACTCCTGCCTTAGTTTCCCTTTCTTGCTGTTTTATCCTTTGGAATGCATTCACACATATTCTTGATTTTGTTCCCATTGGCATCCAGAGACCATGGACTGATTTGGGCTTCTAGAGTTAATTGGATGCTCACTTGTCCCAGTTTTCTTCCACTGCTATCTTTTCCATTGAACAGTTGTACCACAAATACAGAATATAAGGTCATGTGTCCACCACTCAACGCAGTTGTTGTCGATGCTGTTAGTTGCCATCTAGTCAGTTCCTATGTATGGCCACGCCATATACACCAGAAAAAACACTGCCAGGGCATGTGCCGTCCTCAAAATCAGTTTTTATATTTGAGACCAACATTGCAGTCTCTGTGTCAATAATCTATCTTGTCCAGGATCTTACTCTTTTTCACTGTCCCTCCATTTTTGCAAGCATGATCTCCTGCTCCAGACACTGGTGTCTCTTGACAACGTCCAAAATACGTGAGTGAGCCCACGTCCTGCCGTTGATGTCTCCTGGGAGAATTTGAGCTGTACTTCTTCCAAGATGGATTTGTTTGATCTTTGGCAGCACATAGTATTTTGAATCTTCTTTGCCACACCACAATGGAAATGCATCTGTTGTTTTAGGTCTTCCTTATTCAATGTCCGACTTTTCCATCTTTATGAAACCATTGAAACTACCATGGCTTGGGTCAGGCTCACCTTAGTCCTCAAAGTAAAGGCCTTGCTTTTCAACACGTTCAAGAGTCAATGCTGGTCCACATCAAATTGATGTCATGTACTTGGAAGGGGACCTAAGATTAAGTAGATTTTTTAAATATAGGAAGTTTTAAGACTTAAATTCAAATTATATTAAAAGGATACAGAAAAGTGCTATGATCATTTGATAGAATTTCCTTTGGTCTGAATGCTAACATAATTTGAGTTATTTCAATATTTTTAAAAGGTTTCCCTATTTTTTTGCTTTTTAAAAAAATATTTGCTGTTGTTTGGTGCCATTGAGCTGGATCTGACTACCTCTGCACAGCCACCTTCAGCACAGACAATGAAATCCTGCCTCTGCCAGCCTCGCAGTTGTTCCTATGGTGAGCCCATTGTTGCAACCACAGTTTCAATCCATCGACTTGAGGATCTTCCTCTTTTGGGTGGCTCCACTACTTTACCAAACATGATGTCCCTCTCCAGGGACTGGACTCTTCTGACAACATGTCCAAAATATGTAAGATGATGTCTTGCCATCCTTACCTCTAAGGAGCCCTTTTTTATCAGCCCACGGTGCTTTCCATTCTTCTCCAGCACCACAATTCAAATACATCGATTCTTCTTCAGTCGTCTTTCTTCAATGCCCAATTATCACATGCAAATGAAGCAATGGGAAATACTATGGCTTGGGTCAGGTGTATCTTAGTCCTCAAAGTAACATCCTTGCTTTTCAATAATCAAAAGAGGTCTTGTGCTGAAGATTTACCTAATGCACCTCGTCTTTTGATCTCTTGGTTGCTGCTTTCATGAACATTTACTGTGGACCCAAGTAACCGAAACTCTTTGACACATTCAACCTTTTCTCCATGTGAGGATTTGTATCTTCTTTCCCTGGGGTTGTAATCCACACTGAAGGCTACAATTCCTGATCCTTATCAGGAGTGTTCAAGTCCTCCTCCTGTTCAGCAAAACAGATCGTGTCGTCTGCACATCGGAGGTTGATAAGAAGCTTGCTTCCAAACATGATGCCACATTTTTCTTCATATGATCCAGCTTTTCCAATTGTGTCTTCTGCATACAGCTTGAGTAAGTATGGTAAAAGGACACAACCCTGTCACACACATTTCCTGATCTTAAACCAGGCAGTGTTCCCTTGTCTGTTTACGCCACTGCCTATTGATCCATGTACCAGTGCTGCATGAACATAATAAAGTGGTTTGGGGGTTACCATTCTTCTCAAACTTATCCATAGTTTATGATGATGTATGTTTTTTTAAAACTACTATTCCATTGATTAAGCCTTCCGTTTAGGACAGTGTCTCAATGCTGTGCAGAGGGTTCAGTAGCTCCTTTCTCCTCAGTAAGAAGCCGAGCCCTTTGTTGGCTTCTCCACTGAGATGATTCACTTGGAGTGACCTTGCTGGCATTTGAAATACCAGTGACATCACTTTCAGCCTCACAAGACACAAGCCACCACAGTATGACAAACTGACAGATGAGTGGAACATGTTACATTCAGCTTATTCTTTTTATGATACAAGGGAATCAGTGCTAAGCACTTTCTAATTCTAATTTTTAGGTAAATTTTCTGCAGTTAAATGTAAACTTACTACACATCATTTATGGTCAAAGCACTGCAGGTGATTTCACAAACATTATTTTTTCTCTTTGCATAATTGTTCAGCAAATAGATCAGTATGATGAAATCAGCAAAATCGCATATTAGTATACTCTTTTAGAGTTTTCGGTGCAGAACTTTATTATGGTGTCACTTTGTTACATGTGCTCTCCTTTGGATTAATATTATTTTGATAGGAGATTCATAGCATCAAATATATTATCTTGGGAATGATTAAGTTCAGTAGTATCATTGCAACATTAATTGAACTAGAACTGAGATATCACAGAAATGAAGCATTTCTAAAGCATTTCTAAAGCATTTCATGGAATGTCTATGAAAGGCTCTGGGAATCGGAATTCATAGAATTGGATCCATATAAAAATAGATTCAAAATAGAGCTTATGCTTCCTATCCATTATCTGAATTGGGTCTTATGATCTAAATTGATAGGGGAAAAGTTGATTGTGTCAACTTTTCAAAAAGAATAACACTCAAAAAATGAATTCCATTGAGCCTGCGCTGACTCATAGCAAGCCTGCAGGACAAGTTGGAAGTGCCCCTGTGAGTTTCCAGGATGATAACCCTTGATGGGAGAAGAGGCCGCCTCATGCGCCCATGGAGCCGCTGGTGGTTTTCAACTGCTGACCTTACTGTTAGCAGCCTGATACTTAACCACTACTCTGTCAGGGTTCCTTAAAGAAAGAAAAGGATAAGGAATTTAAAAAGTATTTTCACACTATATTAGCATTTTTTGATTAACTACTTAGTGTGAGTCAATTTGCAGACTTATAGAAAGTCTGATTTTAACATTGTGAAATTCATACTGAATATATATCTCCCTAACAATTCCATTTTATTTGCTGACTTAAAGGATGAAATTATGCTTTCCAAAGTCTTGATACAATTATTTCATATTCATTCTGGAACTTTTTATATCTTTTGTGAAATATAACCCACAATTCTACCCACAGTCTTTTAAACAAGTGCATATAAGATAACATCCTTTAAAATCAATTATTATAAAACACTCTTTACTAAAAAGAACACTTGTCTTTTAAGACTTTGGCACATATACAATAAATTCTGAGTTAAACCAAGGCAAGACATAGACTCATTTAGATGTATAGCATTGCCAATTAGTTCATCAAAATATGTAATATTGATTTTCTCATTTCTTATTGGGGTTACTCTGCTTTGCTTTAAACTATAACAGTTTATTTCAGACTAGCAAGCTTTCCTGAAATCCTTGCAAATTAACTAGTACAACTTACTGAATATTTAATCATATAATGATGATAAATATAAAGTTTAATATTTAATATAAAGTGTCCATATTTTGTGGAATATAATTAGCCCAAACATTTTTTTTAAATGCTTGGTACACATTAGGTTCAACTTTTAGTTATTCTAAAATAATTTCTAGAAAAAAATATGCTGTATATGGTCTTGTGGGAGAAAAAAATTTGAGTTTTTTTAATAATAAAAATTCACTGCTCCTGAGGAAACCCCAACTCCTAGTGACTCTGGCTAGGATTTTAGAGGCCGCATTTCTTATGAGAGAAGACAGCCTCACCTTGAGCCCATAAGGCACTCAACTGGCTTGAACTGCTGACTTTGAACAGCCCAACCCTGACCCCACAGTGCCACCAGGACTCCGTTCCCACCTTTTTCTCTCCAATACAAAAGTTTTATTCTTTGTTACAGCCATCCACTAATTATAAGACAATGCATTAAGCTCTTGTTTTGCCTGTTTGAAAATAGTGCCCTGTCTGATTCTGTTGTTGGCTTCAGAAAAGCAATGGTACAGGCTGGTGAATGTTCAGAAACTCCTACACAGAGGCACTTGGGAATGGGATTTTAATCATGGATTTCATATGAGTGAGGCCTGAAAACATATTTTTCTCAACCAGCTAGCATGTTATCTATTAATTGAAACTGTCAGATCATTGATAATATTAAGAATATCTTTACCAGCGTAACTCTATTTGAAAACCCTTACATCTTCAAACATAGTAGAAAAAATTCTGAGACACATCTAATGTTAACAAGCACATATAATATTAAAGTGCATACTTGGACATATTTATATTCTGTATAATTATTTTCAGAAGCATCAACTAATCTTCGGTAAATATGTTTGCTGACTACATACAACTTCCTATTC
>NW_022103896.1:25397363-25398872 GCF_000313985.2 Echinops telfairi
ATGTTTTGAGAATGATGTACAAATGCACTTTACACAATTGATGTGTGTATGGATTGCGATAACAGTTGTATGAGCTCCTAATAAAATGTTTAAGAAAACAAAAAAACAGAGTGGGTCTCATCTAATCAATTCAAAGTTTTAGTGGCAAAAGTAAATATTAAATAAATATATTAATTTAAAAAAATGATTTTAGCTGTAAAAGTTTTATACTGGTATTATAAATTTACATGATAAATATAAACATATATATTACTTTTATGTTTTATTCACAAAATTAATTATGTAATTTTCTTATGTTGTAAAATTATTCATAAAAAACTATAGACCAATCTAAATCTGTTATGTTTGGGAATTATATGTTAAACATATTTTTTATGTGAAAAATCAATTTTACATAGCATTAGCTGTATTCACATAATGTGAAATCTACTCCTGAATTCAGGGAAAGAATGCATTTTTTTTGAAAGAATGTATTTTAATGGCGAGATTAAATGTAACATTTATAGTACATTAGTGAAGCAGTATGAGAACACAAGTAAAATATTGTAATTAATGTTGCACTAGGTATTGTAGCCCTCTAGACAACTGAGAGCTCCCTGAGACTCAAGAAAAAAGGATGTTTCCCTACAATAAAGGGTTAACTAGCGTTAAGCAGCATTTTAATCATGTTCAATGAAAGACACTCACATATCACAAGATCTTGGAAAGTTCATAGCCTGAACAGGTCATTGTAGATTTAAAGTTGCTTTATGATCGCAATAGAAATGGTAATGCATAATTTCTACTGATGTTCAGACTGGATGTCAACTGAACACTCTATGTTGTAACAGTGTACTGTTCATCACTTGCTGTCTCCATTGAAAATAGCAAACGGCTTGAGTCCCAGCTACAGTATTTTGTGATTTGTCTAATAACCTAAAAATGCTGGGTACATACAGTTGAGTCACACTTTGAAGATTCAAAATTAATTTTAGTATTGCTAGAGCAGTAATCAGAATGGGTATTATTTACCCAGAAGCTTGCTTTTCCTTTTTTTAAATCAAACCTCCACTTTTATAACATTATAGTGCTTTAAACAGTGGCCAATGAATGACTGCTTCCTGTATACTCCTTATCTGTGTGCCCTATTCAGTATGAGTTAAAAATTGTTGAAAGCCATATTATTAGGACAACAATGATTGTTTATGTTTCCTTGTGAATATTTCAGGTATGCTAGAATAATAAACTCCTATGAATGTTTGCATTAAAAAATAAAACTAATAGTTAAAGAAATAGCAATAAGTATAGAAAACTCGTGCTATCACTTAGAGCTAGGGAGAATGCTATTGGTAGTTCCATAGCAGAGAGTGGTTTCTCCCATGAACAATTGTGCATATCAATCCTGATGACCACATGGTGAAAAAAATTAATATTTATGAATAAGAATAATAACAGTCCACCTTCTTAATATCACTTCACAGATACTCATTTCTTTTCATTACACAAGTAAAGCAAATGCAACCCCATCCC
>NW_022103896.1:25398972-25400188 GCF_000313985.2 Echinops telfairi
AAAAGTCCCCAATCCTGAGGGTGGACAAATTTTGATCAGATCCACTCTTATGTCTCTAAATAAGATTTTAAGTAAATAATTACTTTCCTTGGCAATCAATACAAAACTCTCAAAAATATAATTGTTTTTGTGTCTATTTTATTTCAATCTGTTAACTGTACAGAGAAGCATACACATATTTTTCTCAAAAAATTATACTCCCTAAACATAACTGTGGGCAGCCTGAAGTCCTGAAGCATCAATGGGCGAACATATGCTATGTTTCTTACTTTTATGTTTTTGATTTAAATTTTTTTATTGATATTACAAAGTATAGAGCTGGCATTTCATTCACAATTCATACACATTTCGTTTCAAAATATAAATGTGTTTCCCTTTGTTTTCTCACGCATTTTATTTTATTTCTCACGCATCTTGACTTTGTCTTCGGAAGCTTCACTTTGAAATTTTCTTCAATTCTTTGACTTCATCATTTCTTCCATTTGCCTTGGCTACTGGATGAGTCAAAGCAAGTTTCAGAGTCTCTTCTGACATCCACTTTAATCTTCTCTTTCTTTGTGTTCTCCATGAATGATGATCTTCATGGGCTTCCACATCTCACCAGGCTGTGTTCAGTGCATCAGATCTGTTCCTGAGATGTTCTTAAAATTCAGATGGGATAGGGTCAAGGTTGTATTTGGGCTCCAGTGGACTTGTTTTAATTTTCTTCAGCTTTGTCGTGAACTTATAAATGAACCATCGATGGTCTACGCCTGGCCTGGTTTTAGCTGCTCATATTGAGCTTCCTGTGTCTCTTCCCACAAATGTATTCCATCTGGAGAAGTCCATGTGTAGGGTTGCCTTTCATGTAGAAAAAAGGTATTTTGTATGAACAAGTCCTTGATCTTCAATATTCTGTCATATGATCTCTAGTTTCATTTCTATCATCAAGTCCATATTTTAAAACCACTGTTTCTTCCTTTTCATTTCCATTTTGGCATTCCAATTCACTAATCGATGCATCTTGATTGCATGTTTGATCAATTTCTGACCAAAGCCATTGGTAGAATTTGTCAATATCTTCATCAGTGACTTTTGTAGTTAGTGCATAAATGTGAATAAAATTATATATTGTATTTCCTTTATGGTACATCAATATAATATGATCATAGGCAGCATTGTGGGAATGAGCAAGGGCATACTGCCTGGTTTAAAATCAGGAAAGGGGGGTGAAAGG
>NW_022103896.1:25401696-25425872 GCF_000313985.2 Echinops telfairi
GTTGTATTTGGCAAAGTAGAAGCTGATCTAAAACAAAGATGGCCGTCAATGAGCTGACTGACAATAGGTGCAAACATCTTAATGATGATGTTAAGAGCACAGGGCTGAGCTGAGCTTTGTTCTGTTGTATGGAGGGTTTCCATACGGTGGATCTAACAATAAGAGTGGCATGGCATTTTCCCCATTTTAATTTGTTTCTTACCTAAACGTTACTTCAGGTAAAAGTTGTGGAATAAATATGCGTCAATTAAAAGGATGAATACAATATGTAATAAAGGCTTTTAAATTCATCTTGCTCTTTTATGTTTTTGTATTTTAATATGAAAGATTCATTTTAACTTAAGAAATCTATAGAATATATTAATATCTTAATATTATTGAAAGCAATTTGATAAGAACATGTAGCATTAAATTCATTGTCTTCAATTTTATGAATAAAATGAGAACTATTATATATTCTATCTATTTTCATTCATATTTATAATGGTCTCGCTATTCACATGTTAACATGATAATTAACATGTTAATATGCATTTGGAAAGCTATTGTGGATTTCTCATTTCCTTAGCACTAACTCTTTGTGAAAACATTTAGCATTGATTCAAATTTAGTTCTATTTCAGTTAAAGAAGAGGATGTTAAAGTATAATGAGAAGCACAATGGTTAAGTTTGATAGCTTTAATAAAATCATTCTCTTTCCTAGTGACCTTGAGGGTGTCCTAAATTATTCTTCTTGATGTTGCATGCCAATAGGAATAAGAGCAATAATTGTGCCTGATGGTCCATTTATAGTATAACTTCCACAAAATATCCCATAGGTTTGAAAGTCTTTTTATTATTATAAGTGAAGTCAATAAATAAGTTAAACCTTTTTAATCTTTGTATCTTCACTTACTTTCAAAAGTAGGCTGCATTTACTGAAAAAAGAGTTGCAGTACTAGTTGTTTACTATTGAGAATTTTAACCCCATACAACATATGGACAAATACCCTTTGAAATGTGTCAAGCATAATATCAAATATATATTTTGCAATCCATAAACATCCTGTCTCAATTTTGATTTTATCTCTTTCTTTTCTCCAGTAATAAGTAAAAAACTTAGTGACTTGTTTGAACAGCATGTGTCTGCAAAAAGAGGAGCAGCACCCGCAGACTGAGTGACATAAGGGCCCATGGACACTGCAGACTGACTTTTCGTAGATTTCCGCACAGGGAAAGGCACCTGTCAATATGGACTTCCTTAGAAGTTAGAAATGCGATACAGAAAACAAAAGATAGTAAAACTTCCATAATGTGTTGATTTTCTTTGTTCTATAACTGTTAAAAAAAAGTAATACATTTCTAAGTGAATTAATTACTCAGTGAAGGTCCTGCTATGCGTCAGGGATAATTAAAGGTGGATTGAGGAAAATAATTAAAGGAAGGCTCTGCAGTTATGTTGACAGAACTAACGAAAACTGCTAACAAGAGCTCAAGGAGGACCTCACGCGTAGTCACAGCTAGGAGTCATGAACACCAATACATAATCAGTAGGGGTGGGGAGTAGGAGGTAATAAATTGTTTCATGATTGAGTTTTGAAGATATTTTTTAACACTGATGGTGCATATAAAGTTTTTCTTTTTAATCCAATAAACCACCAGCTGCTCTGAAGGAGAAAGAGGAGGCTTTTTACTGTCCTACAGAGTTCAGACTCTGAAACTCCTCATAGGAACGGAGAGCTCTATGCTATCTTTATAGGGTCGCTTTGAGTCACAATCTACTGAATGAAAATGTGCTTATAAATAGATTTCAGAATTCAAAAAGAGAAAACGCTAGCAGAACGATTCTGAACAGACCCCTTGAACATTCATTTTTTAAGAGTTATTGCATCTAACTTTTTTTTTTTTTCTTTCAACTGAGTGACACTGATTTCAGGTCTTTTTTTTTTTTCTCTCTTTTTTTAATCATTTTATTGGGGGCTTGTACAATTCTTATAACAATCCATACATCCATCCATGTGTCAAGCACATGTGTACATTTGTTGCCATCATCATTCTCAAAACATCTGCCTTTTGAGCCCTTAATATCGGCTGCTCATTTTCCCCTTCCTCCCCACTCTTTTTTTTTTTTTTTTTAACATTTTATTAGGAGCTCATACAACTGTTATCCCAATCCATACACACATCAATTGTGTAAAGCGCATTTGTACATCGTTTCTCAAAACATTTTCTCTCCATTTAAACCCCCGACATTAGGTCCTCATTTTTCCCCTCCCTCCCCGCTCCCCCCTCCCGCATGAGCCCTTGATAGTTTATAAATGGGTATTTTGTCATATCTTGCCCTGTCCGACGTCTCCCTTCATCCACTTTTTGGTTGTCTGTCCCCCAGGGAGGAGGTCACACACAGTTCCATGTAATCGGTTCCCTCTTCCCTACCCATTCTCCCTTTACCCTCCCTGTTTTGCCACTCACACCACTGGTCCTTTAGGGCTCATCCGTCCTGGATTCCCTGTATTTTCAGTTCCTATCTGTACCAGTGTACCTCCTCTGGTCTAGCCAGTCTTGCAAGATAGAATTCGAGTCATGGTAGTGGGAGCGGGGAGGAAACCTTTAGGAACTAGAGGAAGGTTGTATTTCTCATCATTGTTACATCGCACCATGACTGGCTCATCTCCTCCCCTAGACCCCTTTGCAAGGGGATCTCCAGTGGCCTACTAATGGGCTTTGGATCTCCACTCCGCACTCCCCCCATCATTCACTATGGTAAGATTTTTTGTTCTGATGATGCCTTACACCTGATCCCTTCGACACCTCATGGTTGGATAGGCTGGTGTGCTTCTTCCATGTGGGCTTTGTTGGCATCTAACTTTCTAAGAATGTTGATTGGGACAGTAGATGGGACACATCTGTATTTAATTCACTCCTCTTAACTTTGTTTTCTTCTTACCCCAACAAGACAACAATATAGAGTGAATTAATAAGGTTTTAACAAATTGAAGCAGAGATGAATGGGATAAAGAAAGGAGTCCTTATAATGATAGTCTTTGTAAAACACATCACTAGCCTCCATTAACCATTTCTGCTAAAACATCCATGATTTAGATAGTGTAAAGGTGTGTGTGTGTCATTTTAATGACTCAGCAGTGCACATAGGTATTTGGAAATTGCTAATTCACCAAAAGAAATAGACCAACTCACTGTCATGGATTCAATTTCAACTTTTAGTGATTTTCTAGAATAGACTAAATAAAGATCACTGTTGTAATAACTAGGTGTTGGGCCACTAACCACCCGGTCAGCAGCTGGGCAGCACCGTGATCTAGGCAGCACCTACCTAGATGTAGGAAGCACCTACAATCTAGGACTTTTGGCTGTATCCTGTGCACTCTCATTCTATCTATCGTGTTTACGTAACAGATGGAGTTGAATATAGTTTAATGACTCTTTGTTAATTAAATAGTAATTCAAATGAATGGCATGAAAATAGTATCGTTATCGCAAGTAAAAATTATAGAGAAGTTTAGAAAAATAGTTGATAGAAGCATAGCAGTAACAATATCTAATCTGTACTGTCTAGTTTTTAATCTGATTTGAAATAAATGATCCTAAATGACTGATTTTAAATGATTCTTCAGGACACGAATTCTTAATAGTAGATAGCTTTATTCATTGTTCTAAACATGAGATTCTATGACTTATGAAGCTCAACATTTTATTGATAATACTTAATTAATATCTTCTTTAACAATGTGTTTGTTGCCCTTCCCCCTCCCTCATTGTCCAGAGTCTTTATGGAGCGATATTTATATAATTTAAGGTATAGTATAAATCATTATTATAGGACTTTAATGAAGGACAAAAATGCAAATAATACAAAATGTCATTTTTGCCATAAATTTTATTTTGTTAAGATAATGAGCTGTTAAGAGCAACTTGACAATTTGAGATATGAAGATAGATTTTAGGTCATGCTCACTGTCAAGGCCAACTCCCTGGCTCCTGGATTCATTTGTTCGGTTTTTTGTTTTTTCATTGACTGAGCTAGTGAGGCCTAGTCAAAAACCACACAGATACTGCTATCCCGGCTGCTCATCTCCTGTACTGAGTGGAGGCTGGCATCTTGGTCTACCTAGCCCTGTGCATCCACTCTCAGTGGCATGGCCTTTCAGGTCTGGAGGTTGTGAGAAGTGACAGAGGTAGGACTGGGGCTCAGGGAACAGGCAGTTGTCAAAGGGAGTACTGATGGGATTGGAAAGTCATACGCAGAAGAGTTGGCCAAGACTGGAATGAAAGTGATCCTTCTCAGCAGAGCACAAGATAAACTGAATCAAGTTTCCAGCAATAAATACTGAAAAAATTCAAAGTGGAAACAAAAGCCATTGCTGTTGACTTTGGATCAGAAGATATTTATGAGAGAATTAAAGCTGACTTGGCTGGTCTGACTGTTGGCATTTTAGTGAACAATGTGGGGACTGTCATATGAGTATCCAGAATACCACCCCTGCGGATCTTTCAAAGAATGGAGATACGTTTATTTGAGTGATGGTAGGATTTACTATAATCTACTTAGATCTCTGTAAGGTTTTCTACAAGTATGTTCCCGTTTGCTTATTTACATGGAGTTATTCTTTCTCAAAGGTAGTCATTCCCTGTTGAATAAAAGATGATGTGATCACGGTATTGATTGAAAAACCATTTGTTTGGTGTTTGTATTAAGTTCAGGTTTATATTGACCTGAAAAAAAAATAAGGCAGAGCATTTATCCTGCTACATAATTTTCTGGAGGATTCACCAAGAAATAATTCGCATGTGGCACAGAAGGCAAATACTGACCTAGGCCCATATTTCCCTGACTCTGGGTTTTAAGGACCAGTAAATGTACAAATCAAAAATACAGTTCTATGTTTTTCATTAGGAGAGTTTGTGTGCTTTCCAGCTTTTATTTTGGGCGGTCAAAGCTATACAACAGAAAAAAAGCCATGTTACCATATGCTATTAGCATTATTGCATCAAGAAAAAGACATATGGTGTATTCCAAATGTAGGAAATACATGATTTCAGAATAAGGGATAGTCATTTTAATGGAATACATTTGACTTTATAAAAAGCACATGGCTACCTTCACCCAATTCACAATAAAATATTATGTTTAAATAAGTAGAAAAGAATTATCTTTTTGGTGCTTCCCAGCTGCTGACTGTGTGGTTAGTAGCCCAACACCTAGAATAATTAGAATAAGTAGAAAATCTTTTTAAATAAATAAGAAAATTATATAAAAAGATGTATTTTATATAATTGCTAAACATTGAAAAATAATTTCATGGAAATTATGTTGTAGTTATTAGGTGCCATCAGGCTGGTTTTGACTCACAAGGACCTTCTGTATAACAGAACCAAACAGCCCCTGGCCGGCACCATCCTCACAATTGTTCTTATGTTGGAGCCCATTGTAGCCACTGTGTACTTCATCTCACCGAGGGCTTCCTTTTACTACTGCCCTTCCACCTTGCTAAGCATGTTATAATGAAACAGCAAAATAATGAAGATATGGAATATCTAATTGAAAAATACCTTAACCAATATCACATAATGAAAGAGTAAATATGATATAATCTGACTATAAAAATATTTCAATGAGTAGACAAAAATTCCTGTAGGCAAGACAACTTTTGGTAGTGAAAAATTATATATATTTTTATATACCTTCAATGATATTTTATTTATTTTATTGTGACATTACTGATGAGGCAATACATTTCACAATGATCAGAAGCACTTTTGCCATCAGGTGTAGTAAACTTGATAATGGTCATGAAATATTTGCATGTAAGAACACAGCTACATTGCTTATTGCTACAACAAAAGACAACTTACCTCTAATAACCAGTATTGTATTGAGAAGCATGAAAGAAATTTCCAATGTTTGCTCACATGTTCACACACACACACACACACACACACATATATACCATATCGATAGATAGATAGATATATAGCTAGATAGTTAAATAGAGATACAAATAGATATTTGACAGCTGGTATGTTTGTATGTGTTCTCTGCTTCATAACTTCTAATTATTTCAAACATTTTTTTCATTAGCAAAATCAAATTTTAAACACCCGTGATATCCACAAATGGCTATTTCTTATTAGGCCTGGAGGTATCGTGGTACCCATTGGACTCTGATCTGAATGGTTGACAGTTCAAAACCACCAGCAGCTCTGCAGGAGAGACCAGAATTTCTACTCCCACAGTTACTGTCTCAGAAACCACAGAAGGTTGCTGTGAGTGGCTCGATGGCAGTGAATTTTTGGTTGTTACGTCAGTAGTAAATATTAGTGTAGAAAACAACATACAAAAAGACACACCAAATTGGAAAGCCACATAGTTTTACATAGCTCATATCATTATGAGTGATGGATACATTACTCATGTATATTAGTCTGAATAAGCTTAAACAGCCTGCTGTACTTTAGCTATTCAGAGGGATAGTATAACCTGAGCTAATTTTTTAGACTCAACAAAGGAATTTGAACCCAGAGAGGATTGAAAACATTAATTGAACATGTAGGCTAATAGAAAATGTAGACCTTGTCACTAATACTTAGGGAAAAACAGGCAAGTAATAATATAGAAAGTACTTTCTGGTTGAAGGGAGACATCGGACAGGGCAAGATATGACAAAATAATAATTTATAAATTATCAAGGGCTTATGAGGGAGGAGGGAGCTGGGAGGGAGGGGAAAAATGAGGACCTAATGCTGGGGGCTTAAGTGGAGAGGAAATGTTTTGAGAATTATGAGGGCAATGAATGTACAAATGCGCTTTACACAATTGATGTATGTATGGATTGTGATAAAAGTTGTATGAGCCCCTAATAAAATGATTTTAAAAAAAAGAGCTGTATGAGCCCCTAATAAAACGATTGAAAAAATATATATATATAGAAAGTACTTTCAATGAAGCAATGACCTAGTCAGGAACGTGTTCTCAAACAGCTCACCCTCGCGGAGTCCTGGCAATGGGATTGTTAGGCACTGAGGTTAACCCACGTGCAACCTCAACATTCAACTGTTTTTGAAAGCGGGGGCCATCTGCTTTTTTGAAAAATGTAAACCTTGGCCATCCCATGATAATTGTTCTCTCACCTATAGAGTTACTATTAGTTGGAATTGAGGGGAAGGCAATTTATTTGGGGAACAACACAAAGAAAACATTAAAATTAAGCCACTGACAATTTTAATCATGTTTAATAGTTTATGGCTCCTCTGAATCACGTATCCCTTAGATAGTGCATAACATGCAAATGCTTAATGATCTTTAGTGCTGTTTTCAGAAAGATCAATGAACGCTTGAGGTCTGCATTCAATAGCCACCTCTATTCTCTTGCCAGGAATAAATTTGGCATGGAGACTAGACAACAAAGTAATGGATTTAACAAACATAAAATGAATCACTACCTAATCCAACAGAGGTTCCAATGTGGACATATGGTCCTTAGTGTGCCATGCTGCAGATGGCTCAGCTGAGAGGTTGGAAGAAGAGGTTCCTAAACTGGTGGCCTGTTCAGCTGATAAAGGAGGAGCTACTTTAGGTTATTTAAACAACTTAGTTCACTGCCACCCAGTGCTTTGATTCTTTTCTTTTCTAAGTCCATATTCCTAAAGTGTCCTTTGTTAACAGAAAAAGTTTTGGCTCTGTTCATCAGATTCTTAAATTTTGATATCTAATGACTTCAAAATATCTGGTTTTAAGAAACAAAGAAGATGAAGAAGAAGAAGGAGTGAGTTAAGTCACACTCTACCCCTTGTCATGGGCGTTTGTCCTTCCAAACTTCAAAGACGAGATTGAAGATAAAAATCATAATAAAAAATAAAACTAATTTGCATTTTGTGTGCCTTTTCCCTTCCCTGTCTGATTGTATACTCTTTCCATTAAAATATTTTAGATCAAAAAACAAACATTAAGCTAATTTTCATCTCCCAGTAAGAAAAACAAGCCTGTGAAACACTATAATTATGACAGAGGGTATTTCTAGCTATGCTATTACATGTGCTATAATTATATCATTGAATATAAAACCTCACGGTATCAAGTCGATCTGGACTCTCAGCAACCCTACAGGACAGGATAGAACTGCACTGTGGATTTCCAAGCCTGTAGCTGGTTTTGAGAGTGAGAGCCACACGTTTCTCATGCTGCATGGCTGGTGGAGTAAATCTGCCCACCTTCTTGGTGAGCAGCACACCAGGAAACCCACTCAACCAACTCATGGTTGTTCCTGTGCCTGAGCCCATTGAGGTAGCCAATGTGTCAATCCATCTCATCGATGCTCTTCCTCTTCTTCCACTTGCCTGTCAGTCTGTCCTATTGTGGTGACTTGTGAGTTGCAGTGAGGCTGAGAGCTATGTCACTGGTATTTCAAATGCCAGCAAGGTCACCCAAATTGAACAGGCTTCAGCAGAGCTTTCATACTAAGAACAGACAACGAAGAAGGACTCTACTTACCACTATTGTGGAAGAAGCCCCTGGAAACGAACTACAGACCACATGGAACTGAGCCTCCATGACTCTGAGACCAGAAGAACTCATTGTTGCCCAGTTGTCATAGGTGACATCCCTGAAAGGGCTCACAATAGAAGGTTCTGGATAGAGCAGAGTGGAGAGAAATGTGGAAGGAAACCCTAACCCATAAAAAAGGCCAGATTTACATCCCATAGAAAATAATTGAGCCCCAAGGACCAAGCACCTTAAACAGCCTGCAGCCCAGAGCAGGCAGCACTCACCACGTGGTTCAACTTTCAGGGATGTGATGGGCCTATAGGGTGAACAACAAAACCAGGAAGGTATAGACTTCTTTCAGCAACTATGCATAGGGGATCAAAAAGACAGCATTTGCCCATGGGTAAAGTTCAGAAGACAGGAAGGGATAAGACAGCTGGGGGAACGAAAGCAATTGCTACCAGAGGAAATGGGAGAGTGCTCTTAGATCGTGGGGGTTGCAATCAATGTGACAAAGCAAATGTGTATGAATTGTTGCATGAAAAACCAATCTGCACTGGACATTCTTACCTAAATCAACATAAAAAGTTAAAATATGAGCACTAGTTTTAAACAGTTTAGTCTTAGGAATTAGATAGGCAATGGAATGGCAAAGGCCAAAAATCATCATTATCACCGCAGGATGTGATATTGTGCTTAGAGTTAGCGATTGTTCTCAAACTCATTCACTGCCATCAAGTTGATTCTGACCAATAGGGATCCTGTAAGGTGGGGTAGACCTACTCTTGTGGGTTTCTGAGACTTTAACTCTATGAAATTATAAAGTATCATCTTTCTCCCGTGGAGCAGCTGATGGGTCAGAACTGTTGACCTTGCAGCTAGCAGCCCAAGGTGTCACCACTATGGTACCCGTCATGATTATACATTAAAAAGAAGACAACTTTATTTTTATCAATAGTGTGTGTTTCTAATATCTCTAATGATCAACTTAATATTTCCCAAGATAATTATTAAAGACGATCATAAAACTCATAGTGACGCTGTAAGATAGACTAGAACTGCCCCCTGTGGGTTTCAGAGTTGGAATCAGCTCTCTGGTAATGAGTTTAATTTTTTAAGTATCATAAAACTTGGCTTAAAAATGTTAAAGGTATACAACAAGGTTGTATCTTCTCATTATTTCAATATGTACGCTGAGCAAGTAACAAGAGAAACTGGATGATAGGAAGAAGAATGCAATGGTAGGAATTGAGGAAGGCTAATTAACCACCTGTGAGGTAAGATCAAGATGAATGGAGAGAAAAAAATGGAAGTTTTCAAGAATTTCATCTTGCTTGGATCCACGGCCACTGATAATGGAAGCAGAGGTCATAAAATGAAGGGCTGCCTTGGGTTGGGTCTATCTGTTGTCCATGACCTCTGACCTGGGGAAAATAAGGATGTTACTTTAAGGACTACAGTGTTCCTGATCCAACCCAGGGCATTTTCAATAGCCTTTTACATGGGATTGTGGGATAATGGATAAGGAATACTGAAGAAGAAACTGCGCTTGGAATTATGGTGCTGATGACAAATATTCCAAGTATCAGGGACAGCCAAAGAAGCAAATACCAAAAATCTGTCTTAGAAGAAGGTCAGTCAGGATGCTTTTGAGAAGTGAAGATGGTGAGACTCATTCATCACATGTATTTTGGACGTGTAACTAGCAAGAGCAGTCACTGGAGACGTAAAGTAGACGGGCAGCAGACAAGAGGACGGCCCTCAACATGTTAGATTGACAGGGAACTTACAACAATGGGCTCAAGCATAAGAACAATTGTTAGGATGGGACAGAGACAGGCAGTGTTTGCTTCTATTGAGAAGAAGACGGTTATCCATTGGAAATAATAGCAACTAACAGTAACAATGCCATAACACGGTATTACCTGTAGTCTATTGAAATTATTTAATTTAGTTAGGCAAAAGAAAATCATGATTTCATCATACTTTACTATTTTACAAGCAGTAGAAGGTGCTTTCTACTAATTTTAAGGTACATGATATTTTTTCAAAATATATTCAGGGCTCAATTGTATTTCTGTATGATCCATGTACTAATTCTTCCATCAAATATATATTCAGTGCAGCCCAATAACTAGCATTACCTTAAACCCTGGGGTTATAAATCATCCTATATCTATTTATGGAGAAGCCTATTATGTAGAAATACAAAAGTATTACAAATTGAAAAGAAACTGTTGTTTTAAAACAACACTAATTGCAATTGATTCTTTTTTCATGGACAGTGGTTCAATTTATAATGTTGGTGGACTAAAACTCACAGCTATAACAAGAATAATATCCACAAGTTTGATCTTTCTATCTGCAGTTAACTTTTCTGGTGTTTGAGTGAGTTGGTGTAATATGTAGACCTTGACCGACAGCACACATTAATGGTCCTTTGGATAGAAGAGGAAGGTTTTTATTTGAGTTCAGTTTGCAAACGTCTCAATGAGAGCTGACTTCCTTGTAATAACCCATTGTTGCTGGGTCAGGATGTGAATCTGTAGACAGAAGCAAAGAGTCACCTCCTTTAGCCCAGGAGCCGCTGATGGGTCTGTAACACTCACCTTTTGATTAGCAGATTATTCACTATAACCTTGTACAGGGGTTGTTGGTATTTATTTGGAAACTTCTGGTGGCAATTGGAATGAGGTGAGATTAAAAAAATAATACTTCAAATTGACTGAGGGATTTTCAGCAATAAAAATTTTGGACATGGTTCTCTGATATGGTTCTTCATGTAACAACCCCTTTCATTCCCAGTCCCTTCTAAATAACTTATATTGTGTACCCCAAAGAGATGACTCATGGGACTCATTTGTAGGTCGTTCAAATTTTTTTATTGAGTTTCTTTCCTCCCATGATCTTTCACTTTATCATAGTCACTCCGTTCCATTCCCAAGCCTACCTTTTCAGAACCAGTAACGGAAACGCTTCCAGTTGAAGTATTCCACTCAGCTATCAGCCCACTCCTTTAATTACAACAAACCTTTTATTATATTGAGATCTGTAACACATGACACCCCTCACTTTTTCATTGTCCCCAGACTTTTTCATATTCATATTCATCTTTTCTGAATGATCATAATCATTCACTGGTACTAAAACGGAAGAACTCGATCCCTCTCTTTACAGGGTCACTAGAAGTGAACTAACTCAGTAGCACTTAACAACAAGAAGAAAGACCGTAAAATATTCTAGCCAAATCCAGCCTTCTATTCGTGTTTGGCTGCACTAAGGTAACTGAATAGGTCTGTAATGAACCACTCAACTATGCTGACTTGTCATGCACTCCTTCCAGCTTGCCAACCTCCCATGAATACACTAGTTCTCAACTTCTCTTAATTATTCAATGATATTGCTCCAGTCAAATCTTCTCTTTATGTCCAATAGCATCAACTTACTCGCTCCTCTGCAATTGCAATCAGCCTTACAAGCATGCTTGCTTTAATTCTTCTCTTTCAAATTTCGAAAGAGACCCACCTCGATCTATGCAGGTACTGTAGATTTATTTTCCTTTGCAATTTGTGTATGCGTGTTTGTTTGCTTTGCAATGTTAGTCTGTCTGTTTTCTCCAATTTCTGCCCTCATATCTTCTATTGAGCTTGTTCTTGTTAGAACTTAAGCATTAAACTGCTATGGAAAGTGGTCTTAATCATTAATTTCAACAATAATCTCCACATCGCTAAATAACAAGCTCAAACCTATATATTTACCATTTTGATATCTCATCAGCCTTTGAAAAAATTTCATTATCGACGCATCCATAAAAGTCTTTATTAATAAAAGAAAACTGAATCATGACTTGGATGAGGCTAGTAAATAATTAAGGTAGCAGTTGTGTAAATGATGACATGCTAATTAACCTATAGCGACCATGAAATTGAAATTTCATATATTCCATGTAAATATATATTTTACCTTTTAATTTTGAACTAATGTGAGACTTAGGGAAAAATAAGTGATGGTCTCTTATATTCCTGTGTTCTTCCTGGTTGCCCTTACACTCTGTTGGATGAAGGATAGACTGAATAAAAGTGCCTTTCTCTGTCCATTGACTATCACCTTGCTGCTGTTCTGCTGTTCATGGTGTATAGAAGTTAGAGACCAGTAACATTAAAATAGATCAAATTCTAGAAATAAAAATTGTAGCCTAGAGATTTCAAGTCAAGTCATGGGTGGAATACATGTCCCTATACATTTATGTTATGAAAGTTATAAATGTATATTTAATATGACCAGAAAACAAATTAATATTCACATTTTTTCCCGAGTGCTCTGAGTAAGACTTGTAGTTTATGGGCATCACCCAGGAAAGAGAATAACAGCTATTAAGGGACTCATTTGAATTCAGTTTCACAGGCAACAGAGTGAAGTATACAGCATCAAAGCAGACATTAAATAAGTTGTTTTAGAGAATTATGAAGACAAAATTCTGTCTCTTGTTTTAATACAAAGGAGTTCGAAAGAACTATAGCATTTTGAGCAGTAACAGAATTACTCTTTTTCTCTTGTGGGAGAAATGAAGTTAACTAGGAAGGGCACATTTGACAATAAAAAATAAATTAAAACAAGAAGAGAGGGTTTCTACACTCCATTTATTCCTGGGAAAGAACATCACAGAACACTTTAAAGAATTTTCACATGCATTGATTGGGAAATCAGCAATTATGCAAATATATTGACCTACTCATTATTTTATATCTCCATCAGTAAATCACTATATCTCATATGGTGTCATGGATTTTATAATATAATTTTAAAATAATATTTTTTTGTTGCTTTGAGGAAAGTTTGCATAGCAAATCAGATCCTCATTTAGCACTAAGCACACAAATTGATCCTTGGCATTAGTTATATTTGTCATATTTTGTAAACGTTCAATTAATTGTGTTCTGGTATCTCCCTTTATAACACTCTGGTTTGCCTCCTTGCACTCTTATCTTCCCATCTTTGCTTTTGTGTTGACCTCTGGATTCATACTTTTTTCAGCATCTATTTGGTGAATCGCTGTTTTTTTTTTTTCTTTTCTTTTCTCTTGTTTTTTTTTTTGTGAGAATGTGATATATAATGTTAGTTTCAGCTCAAATTTCAAAGAGTGTCTCAGGATGATAGTATTAGGGAGAACACTGACCATGTGGTTCAATTAGTTTGCGCTTTTTTCCTTTGTAAGAATTTGAGTTTTATTCTATATTCTTCCACCCATTCTATTCAAGATCATCTACTGTGACCCTGATCAGATTGATCAGCGATCAGATTGGCCGGGCAAAATCTTGGTCTTCTGGTCTCAAGTGGTTGAAGGCATGGATTATATAAACTAAAAGCCTGATAGACTTGTTTCCTTAAGCTGGTAGTTAAGCACTTCTTACTGTTTTGCTTCTGAAGAGTAGAGCCCAATAGTTCTATTTCAGATAGCTGCTTGCAAGTTTTAAAGATTCCAGAGTTTTTTCCCCCGCTTCTTCTGCGTTGTACTTGTGAACCATCAATGAGCATAGTTGTCTATGTGTATGCCTATGCACGTCTTCTTATAAAAGAGGTATTATACAGCACGTATTCATATGCAGGTGACTTATTAGCATTATGTATTCCAGGTCCATTTATGCTATAAAAGGTTTTGCAGACTCATCATCATTTTTTAGGGTTGTACCACATTGTGCTTAGCCTTTCATGTATTGGTGATCCTTTTAGTTGTTAATTTTTTTTACATCATAACTAAATTTTCAATGAATATAGTTGTGCATACGTCTATTCAGGACAGGCTAAAATGCATGTTGAAACAAATTGTTAGATGTCTGGGTTAGAATGCATGTTGAAACAAATTGTCAACATAGACAGGAGTCCCCAAACATATTTGGTTGAGGCCTCCACACTGGGTGGCCTTACCTTTGAGAATTTTGTGAGGAGTTCAATGGGCTTTAAACATAAAGTGAATTAAAGGTGATTTTAACTGTATTTCAAGATGTGAGCAAAGGAAAATACAGACAAATAATCATAAGTTAGGGATAATAGAATAATGCATAAAATATAATTCTAGGTCTCAACTCATACCTTGTTTGTACCCCTTCAAATATTTTATATTCTCTTCATTTAAAAAAACTGGTTGAATGAGCCATATTATTATAAAATCGTATCTAAGATTCTATTTTATTTTTTGACTCTTCCTTGAAGTGACGGTAGCCTCCATTCATTCAACTGAATATTGGGGATATACCTCAGCCATTCATCCAAACACATGATAGAAAGAAGCTACCTAATAATTGTGACATGCCAAGCTACTTTAAACGTAGAGACAATTAGCACACAAACATTGGACCTTTATACGCAAGTGCTTTCTTTTAAAATGTGGTTACTTCAAGTTGTTCCTAATAAAGAAGTAATTCAGCTTGGCTTCAAATATCCATAAGAGGGTGCAAAGTCAATATCTAAAAAAGGAACCGATTAAAAACACATAGAAAAGAAAATTGCAGTCTAGCAGCTACACCATCTGGGTCACATGAAAATGAGAGGTAGTGATAAGTGTCTGCATGCTGATGGTGCTGCAGACCTAATCAGCCCTCTGTCTCTCCATGCAGTCATGTGTACAGATTAATGCACAGAGGTGACAGAATGAAGCTTCCCGCTGACTGGCTGTGGATAAGCTATTTTGCTCCATCATTACCTCAGCTTTGCTTACAGGATAGGAGATTCACTCTAGCATGTGCTTTCCTCCTAATCGTTTTGACTAAATGAACCAAGTCTCATGGAAAGAGGTGCCAGCAACATCTGGTGGCTCTAAATTAGAATCAGTGTGGACAGACACATCCATGTTGCCTTTTACTCGGTATGATCATAAAGCAGTATGCTTTCATTGACCTAACAAATATGACTCATGTTAGTACTTTATCAAACAGAAGACAGATTCCTCATGGCTTGCAAAACTTTATATATATGTATATATTTTTCCAGTTTTCAGGACTGATTCTGACATCAATGGAATAATAATTTTTTATTGGGTTTCTTTCCAGTAGTTTGGTTTTTTAGTCTAACTCCGCTTAAGTTATAGCTAACACAGCCTAGGGCTTTTACTTATGTATTTAGGAAAGTCAACTCTTGTACATAGGCACACTAAAATAAGGGACTTTAATACATTAAAAAAATGTTTCCTCTTAGAAGCTTTCTATTTTAAAAGTAATGGATATTTTATTACCCTAAAATTTCTCAATCAAATGCATGTATAAAAGGCTAAAAAATATTGAAATTAGGATACTAGCCTTTGAAGGAATTTACATTTTTAGTTTAGCAACAAGTTAACATTTAGTTAAAAGTGAAAAAAAAATAGGTTTCTACCAAAGCATATAATTCTATGCTTTAAAAAGGTTTAGTGTGGCTTCCTGTGACTGGATGGGCAATATTTTAATAAGTAATTGGTTTCTTTCAGGTAGGCATTGAATTTAAGAGGTATTTACTATAGCTTGGTGTTCACTATAGCCTACATCTAACATAACTCTTACTAGAATTTTCCAATTAAACAGGAATGAATTATGTGTTATTGTAAGATTCTTCTACTTGTTGATTTCCAGATATACCAAGAAGTTATTGTGTGATTTAAAAATGATACATAGATTACTAAGCCTCATCCTTTTCACCAAGTCAGTGTCAGGGACAGTTTTTGGCAAATTAAGCCGGACAAGTAGTCATCCTGCTTATCTCTGAGTATTTGCCCTGTGTGACCTGTGGCAGAGTCATTGCACACAAATCTTATTCTAGTCCTGCAATGACTTCTTACCCAGGCTCCTTGATATCTGTGGACCATCTGGGAAACGGAAAACTAGGGATTTTTATATCTCCAAATATAGAGGGTTATGAATCAACCAAACTGAAATTGTTAAATAAATTGCATTGTTGACATTTCAATATTGACCATTGAATAATCATAAATACCCAGGTTTTGTAGTCTAACGAGGTTTCATGAGATATAACTTATTTTTATAAGTGATTACTAATAAATGACAAATAATATTTCTATCAAAATAAAAGAATATCATACTCTTTATTTAATTTCTTTTATAACAACTAAAATTAATATTTTCTGTCCAGAATTTTTTTCTAAAATATAGCTTAGTTTTCTGAAAGTGTTATTAACACCCTTACCTGACTTTATACCACATGTGTACTTATGATTGCTTTTAGAAATGATGTTTTTGATGTCATTGGTTATTGATGGTAATTTCAAGCAGTAGGGGTGGAGGAGTAGGAGGTAATAAATTGATCCACGATTTAATTTTGAAGATATTTCTTAAACCTAATGGTGTATATAAACATTTTTTTAAATTCAATAAAGCAAAGCATTTTGCTATCTTCTTTCTTTATCCCATTCATCTTAGCTTCAATTTGCTAAATTCCTCTTATTGTAACTGTGTACTGTTCAGGTTAAGGGGGAAAAAAAGGAAATGAAGAGGAATTAATTAAATACAGATGTGACCTATCTACTGTCCCAATCAACATTCTTAGTAATTTAGATGCAAGAATGACTATTTTAGAAATGATCAGAGAATCTATTCAGAATTATTCTGCTAGTATTTTTTCTTTTTTTTTAAATTCTGAAATCTATATTTAAAATAGATATGTCTTATTTGTCTTTCCATTAATATATTGCTATACACTATAAGACAGATAATTAACATCTCTTCATTTCCACAAAATCTAAAAGTTAGTCAAAATCAGCCATGAACACATATAGATTTGTTTACTTCATCTTATAGAATTATGATGAAGTTGGTGTCTTTACCCCGAAAGGTTTTTGATAATTTTTTACATAAAAGTATATCAACAAAGCCCACATGGAAGAAGCACACCAAACTATGCCAACATGAACGCTGAAGGCAAAGCATGTGCATAGGCAAATGTGGTAAAGAAAGCTGATGGTGCCTGGCTATCAAATGATATAGTGTCTGGGGTCTTAAATGCTTGAAAATAAACAAGTAGCCATCTAGCTCAGAAGCAACAAAGCCCACATGGAAGAAGCACACCATCCTGTGTGACCACGAGGTGTTCAAAGGGATGAGGCATCAGGCATCAAAGAACAAAAAATTATATCATTGTAAATGAGGGTGAGTGCAAAGTAGAGACCCAAAACCCATCTGTAGGCAACTGGACATCCCCTTGCAGAAAGGCCATGGCGAGGAGATGAACCAGTCAGGGTACAGTGTAGCAATGATGAAACATACAATTTCCTCTAGTTCTTGAATTCTTTCTCCCCCTCACTATCATGATCCCAATTCTACCTTACAAATCCGACTGGACCGGAGGATGTACACTGGTACAGATAGGAGCTGGAAACACAGGGAATCCAGGACAAATGATCCCTTCAGGACCAGTGGTGAGAGTGGCAATACCGGAGAGCGTGGAGGGAAGGTGAGGGAGAAAGGGGGAACAGATTACAAGGATCTACATACAACCTCCTCCCTGGGGGATGGACAGCAGAGAAGTGGGTGAAGGGAGACCTCAGATGGTGTAAGACATGACAAAATAATAATAATTTATAAATTATAAAGGGTTAATGGGGGAGGGGGTAGTGGGGAGGGAGGGGAAAATGAGGAGCTGATACCAAGGGCTCAAGTAGAAAACAAATGTTTTGAGAATGATGAGGGCAACAAATGTACAAAAGTGCTTGGCACAATGGGTGTATGTATGGATTGTGATAAGAGTTGTACGAGCCCCCAATAAAATGATTAAAAAAAAAAAGTTTGTTCATGAAAAGTAGACACTTTTGTAAGGATTTTAAAATAAAACAATATTAGAGACATCTACAAGTCATAATACTACAATTCAATGTTGTTTATTGCTTTGCTGTTGTTAGCAGTTGCTTGGTTGGTTCTGACCCGTAGTGACCTTTGGCAAAACAGAAGGAAAAGCGGCCTGGTCCGGTGTCATTCTTCTAGCTGAGTCAATTGTTGCAGCCAGGATGCCACTCCACCTCTGGGAGGGCCTTATGGGGTTTTTTTTGCCGCCCCTCTTATTTGCCATACATGGGTTCTTCTCCAGGTACCGATGTCTTCTGACACATTAATAGTATAATGTTAATTAATGTGTCAATTTACCTATGCATTAATATAAACAAATAACATTTAATATATAAAATAGGCCTCAGATGCTGATTTAATTATTCCGGGTGTAGGCTGCCTTCCTAAAGGTTCACAATAACCTATAAAAAATGTTAAGCTTCTGCTAAAGGAATAAAATAAGACTCAATTTATGATCCATCTAAAAATATAAAGTAAGAATCACACAATTGGCCCAATGTACTTAAGGAAAGGCAAACAGAGAAAGATAACCGCACTCTCAAGATAGTTCTTATGTTTTTTCCATCCTTCCTTTCTTCTGTGTTACCTTTTGAGTTAGTTAATTGTGCCAGCCTGGCTGATAATCACATGTGGGGCTAATTGAAAGGCAGAGGGATAAATGGGTGGTGAGCCTTGGCTTTCTAGTTCTCAGGTCTCTTGCTTTATGATGTCGCACCAGGATGCAGCTGCTTTAGCAGCTCCCTGCTTCAGCTTGCAAGATTGACTTCCTACAAGACATCCCCAAGGAGAAGCTGCATGGATCTATCCCGATGCAGCCCTGGGTGCTGGAGCAGCCATGTGGAGACCCCTGCTAGTGCGGAGATGCTTATTCGTTTACTGACTCAGCTTTCTTCCTGCAGTCTGCATCATTGCCTCTGTTTTGTGAGGTGGAGGACTTTGTGGACTGGTGTTGGGTTAATGGGTTAATGTTGGACTTGTGGGCTTGGGCAGCATTGGGTTGGGATGTTTTTGTGATGCATATTTTCTTTACATAAAACTCTCTCTTTTCCATGAGTTGCTGTGCATTTTTTTCTCCAAAGTACCTAGACTGACACACCTTCCTTCCTTTATTTTTTCTTATTTTATAAATTGTCATAGATTGTTCCTAATCTCTAACTGTGAGTGAAATCATTATATAAAAAGATAATGTGTTCACAGGCTACTAGAGTGAAGTGAAATTTATTTTGTTAGGTGGTTTTATATCTTTCCTCAATAATCTTACCAGACTTAAGCGGTTCACATCTAAAGAACATTCACCATAGGGTTAATATAACGTGAACCATGATGGTGGCTGTTTATGTCAGCACTCCTCTGAAAAATTGTACACGCCAGAGTGTAAGCTACCAAAGTTTATTTTAGAATGAATCCAATTAAACAAAGGAAAAAGTATGTAACTTATTCATACTAATTCGTCAGTGATTTAGAGTTAACAAAGAATTCTGAATATATCTAATATGTGTGATTGCAAGATTGCGATTTCATCAACGGAGTGATTTGTCCAAAGACATATAGTCTTTAAGTGTTATAACCAAAACTAAATTACAGTCTCATAGCTCCTAGTCCTGTGTTTTGAAGGTAGTTGCTAAAGATAAGGAAGCATTTTGATCATGGTACTTTGAGAAAAACCTGAGGACATGTTGCTTTCAAATTTACTGATTTTCTTAATTTTCATCTCAACTTCAATCCCATACATATTCTGATTCGAAACTTCACATTTTTCCCCTTAATCATACTGAGTATAGTAAATCTTTCCCTCCTTCTTATTAATCAGAACAGTGCATTGTTCTTACCACCTGAAGTAGATTTTTAAAACAGCCATCGAGGGAGAACATAGGATATGTAATGGCACACTTATAGTTAGACTACTTCAGAATGAGTATAATTATTTTAGTTCCTATTGAAGAAGTAAGGATTGGGATTTCAACGAGGTCTGCAGAATAAAACAAAAAATACAGAAGATGTACTGGTTCCATCTTCACAAGTCTTTCTCAGTCCCACCCCATGTCCACCGTGCTGGACCGCCAAGCAATAGCCTACCTCCTAGAATCATTGGACAGAATTGCTCAAAGCGTAAGTTTCTATTTGCAAATATGGATACTGTCAAACTTTATAATACCATTAGATATACACCAGGTTAACTCTAGAAGATCTAAAATAAAATAAAATCAAAACATATTCATTTTGAACTTTCCAAAAGAATAATCCTGAGTGTGAATAAGTCATATTTCTAACATAAAATAAGAATGTCACTGTCTCTGCCTAATAAAATTTGAATATATCATTTTATTGTTATTTATATGTATAAACATTATACTAGTTGCTAGTGCTATATTCATTGTACTGTACACTTACTGTAAAAGTGACTGAATACAAACTTATTTTTTGGTAATATGACTTACATTTTAATATAATGATAACAATATATTCTAATTTATTCTAATTTCCAATTGAATCAGCACATCTAAATTCCTGAGATCAATATTTTAAGATGTAGTATGAAACATATCAAATATGCCTATTATTATTTGGCTAATGGAAAGCTTGATTACTACAAGTTTATATTTTGCAGAGTTTATAATGATATTGAAGTAATTATAGAGATATCATTATCATATGCTTCCTATATGCCAAATTTTGTTAAAAGTAGTAACAATTGATCCTCATAATACTGCTATAATTTACAAATATATCAGATTAAGTATTAATGAGGTTAAGTTATTTGCCAAAAACTTCACGCTTAGTGAGTTGCAGAACTTGGGTTAATAAAATATTTGGATAATTCCAGGCCTGTGTTCCTTATACCTGCCTAAATGTATCGTCGCTTACTGTGTATCACATCTACCTTTTGGGATGGAGGGTTACCACCTGTGTGCTGAAGGATGAGAGGCCTTCAAGAAGCTCATGGGAAATATTCGATTTTTCCACTACATTTTTGAAGCTTTCTTGTAGGTACTTTATTGAAATTAATTTATGGTCAAGTCCACTCAAACTTGTGGTGATTCTGCAGGGAGGGCATCAGAGTGCCCCATGGGTTTTCCAATGGTGGCCTTTCAGAACAAAATCATCAGCCCTCACCTCCAGGATTCCTTTGGGTAGATTTGAAATGCTAACTTTCTAGTTATAAAAATCCTTCAGTTGGTACCGTGTCTCATAAGAATTTAGTATCATTTTAAATCCAAACCAAATTCACTGCTATCCAGTGCATTCTGATTCATAGAGACTGTGGGCCAGGATAGAACTGCCCCTGTGGGTTTCAGAGGCTATAACTCTTTATGGGAGTGACACTTTCCTCTACTGAGTGGCTTGTGGTTTTGAACTGCTAACTTTTCATTAGCAGCCCGACGTGTAAAGCACTGCACAGTGGCACAGAGGATAAAGTGTGGGGCTGCTAGCCAGGTTGGTGGTTCAAACCTCCCAGCCACTTTGAGACACAGATAAAGTGGTTGTCTGTTCCCAAAAAGATTCGTCTTATCTAGAGCAATGCTATAGGAATTGCTGGGTTCTATAGGATCCCTGTAAGTCAGAATCAACTAGATCGCAGTAGGTTATAGGCTCCAATTTAGTGACTGGTTACGTATTTTAGGTAAGAAATGTGAAGTCAGGAAAAATTATTTCATAGATTTCAAGCATACCCTAATGATTAAATTACTCATCCCCTTTTCACAAGCTTATGCTGTTGTCTGTTGCATTTTAGTAATCTCTGACTATCGTGACTTTATGAAAACAGGAGGAAATGCCATTTCCAGGATCACTGCTAGAAATGCATCCTTATTGCGGATATTGTGTTAGTCTATCTCCTTGAGAACATGTATGTAAGTAATTGTGCACAAACTATAAAGCTATAAATTAAAAATGTTAACTAGAATATCAATGTATCTTATATAAACATTTATTATTCATTATTTTATCAAATACCATTACCTCTTACAGTTATTGGGATACTCAAAAACTCACTGCCATCAGGTCAAGTTTAACTCATAGTAGCCCCAGAAAACAGAACATAACTGCTCCTGTGGGGGTCCGAGAGAGTGAAGCTTAATGGGAGTGGAGAGTCTCCTCTGTCTTGTGTGGATCTGGTGATGGTCTCAAACTGCTCAAACTGCTACACAACTCGGGGTGCATCATTGGCACCCTAGAGTCAATGACGTATGAGGGGGACAAAACAAAAAAAACAGATTTTTTTTAAAGCAATGAATTAAAAGTTCTTTACAAAACAACTTTATCACCTTCAAAGTACTCTTCATTACATTTAATACATCTGTCAACTCTGTGAGTTCATTCTTGGACACATTTTTTCAAACTCATCTGTTTGGATAGCTGACAGCACCTCCCTCGTTTTTGTCTTCACCTATTCTGAGTCATCAAATCGCTGTCCTTTCATGTTCCTCTTCATTCATGGGAACAAAAAGAAGTCTCATGGATTGAGGTCAGGTGAGTAAAGTGTGTGGGGCAAGGCAGTCATGCTGGTTTTTGCCAATACTGAGATGGCTGTGTGAGCAGGAGCATTGTCCTGGTGCCAAAGCCAGTCCCCAGTCTGCCACAAATCAAGCTTTTCTTGTCCCACCCTGTTAGTCCATCTTTTCAGAACCTCTAAAGAGAAAGCTTGATTAAGAGTCTGACCCGGTGGAATGAACTCCAAATGCACTAGGAGTCTTCATTTTCATCTGGATGTCCAGAATGAGCTTTGTCATCAATCAACATTTCATCTCTTTTGGAATGAGAAAACCACTCATATACTTGAGTTTTTCCCATTCATGCTGTCCTTGTAAGCTGTGTTCAGCATTACAACAGTTTCTGTGGCATTTTTTCTGAGCAGGAAACAAAATTTCACAGCTGCACACTGTTCTCTTAAATCGGCCATCATAAAAACAAAAACAAAAAAAACAAGATTCCAGCAAAACTGCTTTTATGAAAAAATTCACTGTGACCAGAAAGAACTTTCCCAGGTGACGCCACTGGGTGCACTAACTCAGAGCAAGTTGCTGGAGGCTTGTCTAGTGGGAAAGCTCTGCTGTGCCCAGCACAATTAAAAAAAAAAATATTTTGGTACCCCCTCGTATATTATGCATGACAAGCTAATTCAAAGTGGCATGTGCATCAAGTCAATTTTCTTTGACATGAAGGGATGGAAAAATAATCTGTACATGTGGGTAAATTTTATTTTAATATTTGAAAAAAAGCAAAGTGTTGATCATGCCAAAACTGAGAGCATTTACAGATAAAATGTATGCAAAGGCTCTATAATGATCAGGGTAATTACAGATGAGGACTCAAAATAACATAAGAAGATGGAATGCTACCAGAGTATTTCCTGCAAAGGGAAGAAATTTTTATGCTGCGGTCTAAGAAATAGCCAGAGGTTCTAACAAGGAGATTCCTGAGCACTTTGCTAATATTTTGGCTTTTCTTCCTGTAATAAAGCAAACTTAAACAGTTTCATCATAACATTTAAGCATTGTAGATCTATATATGACATTTTCAAAACATTTTTTTTTCCTGCTGGGATATTTTCTATTAAAAGCAAAAACCACAATGTAACTTTCATTCAAAAGAGAAGTAAATGAATAACATATGTACACAATCTTCTTAATCATCCTTCCTATGAAAAATCACTTCCTAAATTTTGCTTTTATTTATGTGTTGTAAGATTTTAACTTGTTGCTCACTGAATAATTTTGGAGAAGGTACCTTTGAAAAATAACATTATGGCAAAAATAAATGGAACTGCGTTTATGTGTAGGTCCTGGTTGACTAGAGAAACAAATTCATATATATATATAAGAAAGAGCTTTATATACAAGAGCAATTGAATATTGAGAAAACATCCCAGC